>NW_026732587.1:0-332500 GCF_028476545.2 Physella acuta | reverse complement strand
ACTGTATCCTGCCCTGTCTCCACCATGGCAAGTGTGTGGCACCATACACATGCAAGTGTCCTGCTGGGTACGAGGGCTCTCGCTGTCATAAAGGTAACAACTTTTTATACACTTGCTATTTACTGCTAAATTAAACCTATGTCCTACAAACTTAGTTTCCATTCCCAACAAAACTAACTTGAGTTTAAATTTTCATTTTTCTCAAAATCTGCTAATGTGGAAATAGTTTTCTACTGACTTCTGCACACAATTATTTACTTCCCAGTTGTTTGTTCCAAGCCTTGTGAAAATGGAGGCAGGTGCTTAAAGCCTAACAGATGTCAATGTCCATCTGGCTTTTCTGGTGCCTTCTGCCAGAAGTAAGTACTAATATAGGGTTTAGGTACTCATCTATCAATGTGTAAGGGTCAGTCTTAATCAGGTACCTTCTGCCAGAAGTAAGTACTAATATAGGGTTTAGGTACTCATCTATCTATGTGTAAGAGTCAGTCATAATCAGGTGCCTTCTGCCAGAAGTAAGTACTAATATAAGGTTTAGGTACTCATCTATCAATGTGTGAGGGTTGGTCCTAATCAGCCTAATAACACCTTGTCATACTTCTCTTGATGCTGCCATCACATTTTCTTCACTTCCCTGTGTAATGCCATCACATTTATTTATTTGAGCTTACTAAATTGTCCACATGTTTTTTATCACACGCTAATATAAATGGTGTGTTGCCTCACACAATGTTGCCTCCCAATAAACCTGTTGCCTCCCCTCCTTCTGCTCTCTTTCTTTGATGTTATTTTTTTTTTCTGGCTGTGAAATGTTAGTCTTGGACTCAATTATTGAATGCAGCTATTTAAACTTGAAAACATGTTTCTCTCCAGTGTTTTGATAGCCAGCAAACGCAGGGTGCACCAGTAGATAGACACGACCAGGCTGTGATTGTTGTTTGTAAATTTCAACTCTTCTGGTTGGATCAACTGTAAGGAAACGAGTTGATCCTGTTATATTTATGAAACCATTCAGCTTATATGTATACCCTCTTGTTACATCAAGTGTAAACAAAGCAAGCAATTGTATCAACTTTGCAGTGTAAAGTATTGTAGACTTAGCAGTTTGTTAAAATTCATATGTACATAGCCTTGATATTCATTGTACTTTTCATTTTGCTCAGCATTTATAATTCTTGGATATTTTTTAATCAATTAAAAATATTGCCTGCTTCAGAAAATATTATACAACTTCTACTATTTGAATTGGTTAAACATATTCTCTGCTCTAGAAAATGTGTACAGCTTTTATTAGCTGGTTTAAAATGGTTACAAAATGGCCTGTTTACAACACAATCTATATTCTCCATTAGAGATAAATTCCTCAAGAGAAAGCCTTATATAAATCTTTGCTGCAGTAGTCAACCTCTACTGATATTTTAAAAACTCGTTAAGGACCTTCCAATCTGTATCAGCTAGACCATTGGTGTAACTTGTCGTTAAGGACCTTCCAATCTGTATCAGCTTGACCATTGGTGTAACTTGTTGGACAATGTGACATTGTCACTGCATGAATTAAACTATCAAATAACAGTTTTATTATTAAATTTCTGCTCATTGTTTTTTTTTTATACTACATACAGCTTAGGTTTCAACAAACTGACAAAATGTTGGTATGTTAGATTGAAAAATGGTTTAATTAATAAATTCAATGTTATTCTATAATTAGCAATCAGATTACTAGAACAGATGGTATCAATTAGGCCTACTTTATAATCAATTTTAAATTATGTTTTTAAAGAAATTACATGCCTTATGAAAATTAACTTTTTTGTTTTCTTAGCCTTGGCATGTAACTAGTCCATTCTTTTTATAATTTAGATGAACATGTAAGCCAGTTATAACAAAGAAAGAAAAATGAGCATATACTATGTGTTGAAGAAATGAATTTATTTAAGTTTGCATAATTATAAAGTGCTGAAGGCAGGTTTTGTTCTTCAATGTACAGTTTCTCTTATAATTAAATCATTTTTATTCAACAAAAGCATGCATTCAAATTTGTCTGCGTTTATTAAAACCTAGGAAAATGTTTTAGGTTTACCAACCTTGCTTAATAATAGGAAATAGTTTTACTATCAGCATCAAAGAAAACGTATTAGTTAAAAATTTAAATGTAAAACTGGAGTTAGAATATAGGATAACACAAGGTACATTTCACAAAGGTGAAACATATTAGCTTGTCAAATGCAAAAAGAATTTATTTCACAACTCTGCTCAAAAGCTGATGGCTAATAACTATTTGACATACACCTTTCCTTCAAGCCTGACTTTAGTAATAAACTGTTACTTTATATGCTTGACTTACAATTTTCTAACAACATGGAACATAATTGTATAACATATGGCCTAACAAGTGAAATATAAAGATATGTTGAAATTAAAATAAGAAGCGATAAAAAGAACACCTAGGATGCTAAATATAATAAATCTTGATTGGACTACACATTAAGCGTGATCATAATGTAAATTTATTTATTGATTTCAGCACAACCAATCTTCATACACATAAAGGCCTACAATGAGCCTACATACACTTGCAATATACATTTTATATTCCATTAACTTAGACAAGTAAATTAAAGGGCACCTTTGTTACCACAATATCATATCCATTTATGTTGCTATGGAAACAAACATCACTTAAAATTGAATCCAGCCTAAATTAACTAATTCTTCATCTATTACCTTGATGTAAGTATTGTAAGTAAACTAGGCCAATATCAATAGACATAATTATGCAGTGCTTTTTTAAAGACAATTTTCTTTTTTAAAGATTAAAATAACTGGAATGTTTTGGATGCAACCATTATCTGCCATACTTTCTTTTTTTAAAAGGTTTTTGACTTAGAGAAAATGTAAAATCAATTTTTTAAATGGAAAAAAAAACCATAGTTTTAAAAAGTTGGTTCTTTTTTCTGGCAAATTAAAAAAGTAAGATTTTTTTTCTTTTAGTGAAGTGTTAAAAAATATGAGCAGTTTCATACAAAGTTCTCACAAACACAACTCTAACGCCATACAAAGTTCTCACAAACACAACTCTAACGCCATACAAAGTTCTCACAAACACAACTCTAACGCCATCATGAAATACAGAGATATCCCAGTGCAATGTTGTGTGAGATAAAATAACAAATCTTGAGAAATAAGAAAGATATCAATAATGCTGCAATATTGATTAACTTGTGTATATTACATCATGTTTTTATATCAGAAAGTGAAAGAAAGAAAAACATTTTAAAAAATAGATTCCCTGAAAGACAGTGAGAGTAAAAAAATATTCAGGTGCATCATGAAGTTCTTTTATCTTGAAGATAAAAAATAATAAAAGCAATGATAAATGTGTGCAGATCGAAACAATAATAGCTATCTGTTGGTAGGGCAGCAGTTAACGACAGCATTGTCAGACAGCAGAATGAAAGCTTTATGATGTCAGATGGAGGGAAGTTAGCTTTATGACGTTTGACAGAGTGTTACAGCATTATGATACCTGACAGCAATATGTCAGCTTAATGACTAGCCAGCTATGTTTCATGATGACAGAAAACTAAATCTCTTTTGATATGTCAGATTTACCTTGACACTGTAGAATGTCATTCAGCAGGAATGTTGTCATTTAGCAAAGTTTCAAATAGGAATGTCAGGTATATGCCATATAGGAATGCAAACTAGATCTGACACAGGTGTGATTCAACATGTTCATTTAGGAACTGTCAGTCAGACTAAGGTATGACACAAAGGTAAAACTGCTAAATGGAATCATTTGATTTCTGGGAATGAAATAAGACAATGTTGATTAGCTATGTACAGTTAAAACGATGAAAAGAATTAATGATGGCTAATTACAGCACCAGTTAGAGAGTAATGTCACAACCACAAAGCCTTATTTAAAAGAAAAAAAAGTTTTCATTGCTAGTATATACAATCTTGTTGAACACTTTCATCGTTAAAATATTAGTTATAAACCTGCGGCCAAATTAATTTTCCAGCTCCTAACTTTATGTTATAGTAATACTTTAATTGCATTTTAAACTAAGTAAACACTTTAAAAACACCATCTACTTTTTTCACAAACTGTTATTAAATCCATTTTGAACAGCAGTTTGTATTAGATTAAAAAGAAATAGCCTACTTATAACTTGATTGCAGAAAACTGCTATGTGTCTTTGATACTTCTCTTGTATCTATAGGCTTTCAATTTTTCTTTAATAGCGGATGCGATATTTTTTTTAACATTATTCCTAGTATCATCTGTCAGATGGGTTACGGCTTGACCATTGTTGGAAGTTAACTGGGCATAAGAAGGCAGAAAAGTGGCAGATTTTTTTTTCTTGCTGGTCGGGATTTCTTCCAGCCAATCGCACGTGGAGTTGGCGTCACGCTCGTCTTCACTGCTGGATGGTGACTCCTCCAGTGACGCGTATGACGCATGGATGAGTGTGACGTCTCCAGTGGTTGAGCTCTCACTTTTCTTGTACAATCTCTCAGGCTGCAGGTGCAACGATGAAGTCTGGGAGACCTCAGGGTTACCAAGGCCAAGGTTAGAAGGTCGGGTTGCCCTGGAGTTATGGCTAGCAAGGTCACAAACCAGACATTGTTGAAGGCCATTCATGAGACCTGTTGATAAAGCCACACCATTTGCAGGTTTAGGGGGGAGTCTGTTCCTAGGGGAGTCACTAGATGAAAGTGTAGGGAGCTGTCGTGTTGTAGGTGAGTCACTAGGATGGCTGAGATGAGAGTGACATGAACAGAAGGAACTACTTCTACAAAAACTTCTTGGGCTTTGGTTCTGGTTGGTAGAATTTGTTGGGAGTTGTTGCCCTTGTAGGAACACATCTGGAGCTAAGAATGAAGATGAAGAAATATGAGGGGGTGGCTGAAGCAAACTTGGGGGTGGCAGTGTTTGACCAGCGGAGCATGAAACAGTGCTAACGCTCTGAGACTCATTGAAGAAAGGAGGAAGACACAGTTGATTCGCTTGTGCTGAAAGCCCATTAGTACAGTGATGTGGGGTGGTGTGGTGGTTGCCATCGGTAACCAAAGCTGAAGCTGATAAAATCAGTCCATTTTCAGCCACATTGTTATCCTGATGCTGGCTATGAAAACTGTTATGATTTATGAGACGCCTATCTTTAGAAGTTCTGGTCTCGTAGTTATCTATAGAGGCACTAGCTTGTGAACTGTTGATGGTGTCACTGTTTCGACAAGAGAGATCTTGCCTCTCAGTCAAGTTGCTGTTACAAGCGGAAGAGTGGAAGTTGGTACCGAAACATTGAAGCTTGTGGGCGTCGGCCGAGTCAGCTGACATGATGTAGACCCCGCCGTGCAGGTGGTTGGTTGAGAGGGGCGGGCTGGTGATGCGGTGCATGCTGACAGTGTGGGGGAGGGGATCTGTGTGGTGCTCTGATACAACAATGTCTGGTCTAGAGGCTGACAGGAGGATGAACTCTGTCATGAAGTGGTAGATGTACCGGTACTCCTCCTGCAACATAGGGGCATGGTTTAACTCATGTAAGAACATGGTTTAACTTATGTGAGGACATGGTTTAACTTATGTAAGGACACGGTTTAACTTATGTAAGGACATGGTTTAACTTATGTAAGGACATGGTTTAACTTATGTAAGGACATGGTTTAACTTATGTAAGGACATGGTTTAACTTATGTAAGGACATGGTCTAACTTATGTAAGGACATGGTCTAACTTATGTAAGGACATGGTTTAACTTATGTAAGGACATGGTTTAACTTATGTAAGGACATGGTTTAACTTATGTAAGGACATGGTTTAACTTATGTAAGGACATGGTTTAACTTATGTAAGGACACAGTTTAACTTATGTAAGGACATGGTTTAACTCATTTAAGGACATGGTTTAACTTATGTAAGGACATGGTTTAACTCATTTAAGAACACGGTTTAATTTATGTAAGGACATGGTTTAACTCATGTAAGGATATGGTTTAACTTATGTAAGGACACACTTTAACTTATGTAAGGACATGGTTTAACTCATTTAAGAACACGGTTTAATTTATGTAAGGACATGGTTTAACTCATGTAAGGATATGGTTTAACTTATGTAAGGACACACTTTAACTTATGTAAGGACATGGTTTAACTCATTTAAGAACACGGTTTAATTTATGTAAGGACATGGTTTAACTCATGTAAGGATATGGTTTAACTTATGTAAGGACACACTTTAACTTATGTAAGGACACGGTTTAAATCACATAAGGACACACTTTAACTCATATGTAAAGACACAATTTAACTCATGTAAGGACACAATTTAGCTCACGTAAGAACACAGTTTAAGTAAGGACTCAGTTTAAAAGCAGCATTCATCTGGTACCAAGTTAATTATTATTGCATTATGATGTTTATAAACATGCTTATTTACAAAGAGAAGTATTTAAAATTTAACAGTTACAAACTTTGCTATATGACTCATATCAGGCAAACTAAGGTCGCTGGGCATAGTGATGACCACACTATGCAGAGGTCATTGAAACAGATGAACTCTACTTCATCTGCCCCATGTGTCTGGCATGAACAAAAAAATGTGCTGATGAGACACTTACAATGTTAGGGACCAACTGTGGTCTGTTTTTGCGGATCATGCGGACAGCATTCAAGACGTCGACTTCCCTCTCAGACCTCACCTGGTCACAGCAAACAGAGATGGCACAAAACAGCCCAACTCTACTGCAGCCATCTCTTGTAGGAAAATAGGTGACAATTTAAATTAAAGCACCTATAAATAAGCTTACTGACAACTACCAAGCCTATCTTCTCCATGATCTCAATACATAGTGTAAACAAATTTTTAATGGTTTATAAGTTGAATTAAAAAAATATATTGAAATAAAATTATATTAAATATAGATAGTGAAGTTTTTTTTTTAAATTCTTTTTATTTGATATTTCATGAGTTTTAATTATATATCTAACACAATATCTATAACTATATTCATTACTTTAAAAAAATATCAAAAACTTTTTACTGTGTTGAGTCTTACTTATCTAGGCCTCAACCTTAGACAGTATCTGTATTTATTAATTTAAAAACACCAAAACTGTTTACTTTGAGATGACACAGATAGGCTGCCTGTTGTTGCACCTTCTCTGCCAGTCAACAGCGCCTTCCATGACGGCCAGTAGAGACTTGGACATAATCCCCACACCCCCAGTACTGCTGGAGCGCCTCTTGTCCCCATCACTTTGGGTACCGTCCACACTCCCTCGTCGTCTGCTGCGAGATGAACTCCTGCTCACTCCGACACTGCCCCCTAGACTCATGACTTGGAACATTTTTACAATGACTTCGTCTTGTCTAACTTCACATCCTATCAGATTGTTCATGATCTGAAATTTAGTTTTAGTAAAAATAAAAAGTTGATTCACTGTGGCTTTATAAATTTAGATCAGCCTATGTAAGGTGTGTCAAGTTTTTAATAAAACGACACAAATGCTTTGTAAAAGTAAAAATACAAATTTTAACTTTGATTTACTACCCCAAGACATGAGTAGTAGATCTGTAGGCTATCTAGTTAAATAATGATTTCAACTTAAAACTAATTATTAAGTCAAGAACAGATATCTTAATTTGTAAAAAGCAGAATTCAATAGCGGCATAGAGCAAGCTTGGACTGATCAAGCTGAAGTGAAATGTTAAGTTATGTTGATGAAAGGTCTACATCAAAATAATTGTATGGCTCTGGCATTGAATAAATGTAGCTAAAATTGTAAGTTTGTTAGTCGTTAGTTACATTCATGCTTTCATTCATCAAAGAGTCATGTTTAAACACAAGTAATAAAGCCTCAAGTTTTATTTTTATTTGTCTTTCTCCATAAACTAACATTAAGTCAGTAGTATGCATGGTCTATATATTTAAAAAAAATTTAAAGTCCACGAAAAATGGCGTACTTAAGATTAACAAGACAGTAGAATCTATGACTATGTATGTAGGAACCATGAAGTTAATTTTTGTTACTTGAAAGCTGGAAGATAATTATGTAGCACTCATTAAAAACAGCTTTGGAATGTAGATCAAGCTGCTTTAATATTATGTTATATGTGTGTGTCTGTTGCTACACACAAAAGAAATTTGTTGTGCTTTGTTTTATTTGATAAGAAAGCTAATTTCTACAACAACAAAAATTTAAAGAAAACTAAAATTCTGATTACTATTAGCACAATTTTATTTACTAGAACATTTAAGATAAAATATATTTGAAAATAAAATGTGTGACAAATATTCTAAAGGGCTTTTTATATATATTTCAAAAAGACTTTATAATCAGGTATTGTTGGTTTTTTTAATTAGAATTTGTGTCTAAAACAATGAACCAAGTTGGAAACTTTAAGAAATTTTGAATTTTAAAAAAAAAGTGCTTTGTTGTAGGATTAAATATTGCATGCTTGTGCAACGTGTAGTTAAAATTTGTATCAATGAACCGTAGTTATTCTAGATTCAAGTAAACATCTCTGCAGCTTAGACATTATAAGATTTCCTTGATCCTATTCACCACTTTCAATCAATACATTTTAAAGTAGATCATATGAAACATGGAAAAAATAGAAGAAAGAATAAAAGTGTAGGTAAATCTCTAACTACAGCAATATTTAAAAGAATTAATTTGATCAGTTAACTTGATTTTTTTTAAATTGTTAATTAATACATCATTTTAAAAAGTGTGATTAAAATTTAATTTAATCAGCACAGTGAAAAAAAATATTTATAATCTAGTTTGAATTAATGAAGTTTCCAGTGAAAAATACAATAGTATAGGTGGGTGGTTGTTTGTAATTTTTTTTTTTTTTTTAAGGTGCTTATAATCAGCTTTTATTAAACATTGCTTATGTTGAAACTATCACACAAGATATAAATTCTTAACTTCTGGTATAGCAAAAAGTATTTGAATTAAAAAATTTAATATGCATACAACAATAAGAAAAAAAAATAAAAAAAGAATATTATTGTATGCCAATAAGTGTGCAGCATTAAATAAATAAATAAAAAATTCTTAAAAAGTTGTGTAATAATTGAAAAGAAACAAATCCACTTAGAACAAAAAAGTGACAAACAAACATTCAGAGAGATCTAATCGTAAAACAAAACGATAGCCCAGACCCTGGTTAAAAAATGAAATGAAAATGCTTGCAAGTGTGCAGACGTGGGGGGAAAGGTTGCTAAAGATTACCATCATATCTTCACTGATGCTAATTAGTGCTTGTGCTATTAGGTGAGGATGTCGTTTTGGCTGCAAAGTCAAGGAATTGAGCATAAGGAAATATTGGACCAACACAAAACAGCGCTGTTGTTCTGCGGTTTTTTTTCCACAAAAATAAGATAGTTTTACATAGGCCTAGATTGATTAGGAAGCCGAAAAATGTTCACACTTGATAGTTTATTTTCAAAATGGTGTTAATTGGCATAGATTTAAAGCATTAACATTGTGAGATTTCAAGTTGAGCTTAAATGTAGTGTGGTAGAACTCACAAAGTACTTGTTGTTATGGAAAATATTTTTACCTTTCTTATGGCAAAAGTTCTGGTAACAAGATGATTTATTCTCTCACAGGCCAAGTATCGAACACTGATTGGGCCATAGTTGGCCACTTGATCAATCTCTCGAGGCCAAAATCTGGGGTAGTTCTGGAAAATAGAACAAGAACAGTAACTCAAGTTATCATTACTTAATTAATTCTCTGCTGTGTTTCAACTTAGTTAAAAAGAAATTTTACTCAAGTGCTTGTTATTAAGGCCTTAAACAGTGTCTTCTATTATTTTTTTTTGTGTAAAAATAGTACCATAGAGGAGGAGTTTTTCTTTAAAGTTTTTCTTTGTATGCACTATGCACATTCTTGAGATATGCATGGACCTTTTCTTCAGAACATCTTAGTGAAGTTTAACTTGATATTTTAACTTTGATCAAATCAAAAGAATGTTTCAGCCGATAGGCCTTTTCAATAATTTTTAATGTTGTTAATACAACTACATAGTACATTCTAGATCATCATATCTAAGTAATCAGTAGGGTAGTATTCAGTTAAGTAGGTCTATAATGGCTATGTACTAAATATAATTAGTAAACAAATTATTATAATGGCTAGGACCCAGGGGCGGAACTACAGTGCCGCCAGACCCCGCAATGCGGGGGGGGGCACGCCGTTTAGGGGGCCCACAGCCGCCCATAATCATTTTTTTTTTATAGTTAAAATTAATTTTCTTGCATTTTTGACCTGATGGTTGTTCTGAAAAAAGAATACTGTAGCTGCAGTTGAAGTATCTTTATTCTATAGACACCATCCCACGCTCTTGAATATTCTTTTTCCTACAATCAAACACACGCTGTTGTCGGCAAAATTCTTTTGAAAAAACATCAATTGCGCGAGAGGCCGCTAGATATTAAGACGGCTTTTTGAGACCATCCCACATTCGGTATTGATGGATAAAAGCACATCGGTGCTTTGTTGTTCCTTTTAAGTTCCTTTCTCAGACCACCCCTCCCGCTCTTAGCATTACAAAAAGCGAATAGATAGCGCCTCAACAACTAAGCTGGCTCGTATCGGTGGTAGTGTAGACAAACTAGCGCTCCAACAAATAAGATCCAAGAAATAAAGTGCCGACATTGTTTACGTTTAATAACCACTGTTCTAGAAAACAAGGTAAACGTCTCAAATAAATACACGAATGATAGTGTTATATATATATATATATATATATATATATATATATATATATATATATATATATATATATATATATATATATACTAGCCGTCCCGGCCAGGCCCTGCTCTGGCTTCTGTGAAAAACCTTTCTGTTAAAGACCATTACCTGTGTGTTTAGTAATCATCATAAACCCGGCATTGCCCACCCAAACCACAACCAACCAAAACCAAAACAACAAAACGCAAACATAACGCTAACACAATTACAAATACAAACGAAAACAAAAACTTAACAACAAACACAACCACACCCACAAACACCAATACAAACACAAAGAAAAAACAAACAAAAAAGCAAACGAAAACAAAAACCTAACAACAAACCCAACCACAAACACCAATACCAACAAAAAAAATCAACGAAAA
The DNA here is from genome assembly GCF_028476545.2 of Physella acuta. Lineage (NCBI taxonomy): Eukaryota > Metazoa > Mollusca > Gastropoda > Physidae > Physella > Physella acuta. The sequence goes on along the minus strand of NW_026732587.1, from coordinate 321,355 downwards.
AAGCAAACGAAAACAAACCAAATCCAAACGCAAAACCAACCAAAAACACAAATACAAACCCAAACAAAAAAAACACAAACAAAAACGAAAAAAGAAAGAACAAAAACGAACCAAATCAAAACGCCACCACTAACGCAAACCCACCTAAACACAAAGAAAACACTAACGCGAACATAAACGCCCGGGGCGGAATCACCTGTTTTAGCTTAATGAACGACTATAGTACCCCAACTTATTCACAGTCTTTTGCACTCACTTAAACGAACGCGCCTGTTTCAATTTAATAAACAATTTTAATACTCCAAGCTTATCCGTAAAATACCTACAACATTTGCACTTGATCAATCCCCGCTAATTATGTAATTATATTTTTTTTCCCAACACCAAAACAAAGTAATTAAAAAGTAAATTATTTTCACGGAATGCAATGGTTTTATAAAGGGAAGTAATTGTGTTTTTCCTAATTTATCAAAGGGAAGTAAGTGCTATAGGACTAAATAAAGACATAATTAGAATTTTTGTAAAAGATGATATTTTTTTTAAAACTTGTGTTTAATGAACATGCCGACAATTATTACTATAATTTGAAAAATGAAAATGATTTCCCAACACTTTCAATAGTAATTTTTTAGCTTATAAATTTAGACAAATGCGCACGATAATTTTCTAACACTTAAATTCGTACAATTCCAACGACATACAAATGCATTACATACAGAACTGAGCTTTATATATTAGATATATATATATACCAATTAGTTTCGTCACTGGCACCTTGATAGTGGTTTTGTAAATAACAAACAGATAACAAAACAGATCTAATAATGTAGTGATGTTAATAACATTGTTATATAGTAGCTAAGACAGGCTGTTGCGTAAAATATTTTTTTTTAAAAATATACACGTGAGCTGTAGTGTGAAAGATAGGCTAACGTTCAAACCACTACCATAAATTATTTCCCTTTTTCAAATAGTCAAATAGGGATGCTCATAAGCTCCTTTTAAGAGATTTGTAATAATCAAATTAAACAGCAATTACTTATCTTAATAAAATAAGTAGGCGTACTAAAGAATGGTATAGTATAAAAATGAAATGTAGTTAAAATCAATAATATAAATACAAAAAAAAACATAAAAATAAACATAACACGAGACACCATTACTTATACAAAGCTTCATGATTTATATACTTTTGACCGACGTAATGATTAGAGGTATTAAAGATAAATGAAAACAGAGATTTTCAAAACAGACCAATGCACTCATACACATGACATGTTGTTGTGATTAGATTTAATTGAATTTTTTTTTTCAAAACCCGATCAGGCCAGAAATGAGTATCCTATGTTCGTATTTTGTGTTTGTATATATATTTAAATATATATATATATATATATATATATATATATATATATATATATATATATATATATATATATATATATATATATATATATATATATGGGGGGGCCCAAAACAATTTTTTGCGGGGTGGCCCATTTTTTCTAGTTCCGCCACTGCTAGGACCTATGAGCTGCCTTGCCTATGGCCCATGGTATGATGGTTGAGTTGGCAAAATTAAACGACTTTGTGACCAGATGCGACATCTTGTGACTGCCACCAATCTACCGTCAGCCACTCTCAGAAAATACTTACCCTGGTTGTATAGAATTTAGTTATCGCCCCTGGCTGTATAGAATTTAGTTATCACCCCTGGTTTTATAGAATTTAGTTATCACCCCTGGATGGATAGAATTTAGTTATCGCCCCTGGAATGTGTTTTTTTTTTCATGAAATAAAAATAATCACTCAACAAATTATGTAAATAATTATTTATCAAAATTATATAAATAATTGTGTGTCTAAATTGTTAAAGTGTAAACGATGATGTGACAAACTTATGGACCTACCCTGGAGAATTTGCTGGGGTCGTTCATGAAGACGAGTGAGGTAATCTTGAAGTCTATCACCAGCCTCCACAGGTCTGCTATCGTCTTTCTCATTGGCCACTGGGTCACAAGGTACGAATGTTCTGTGTGGTAGCCCTAGGTCACGTGGCAAAAATCAAATCAGCTCATCTTTTTGACATCATCGGTAAGCAAAAGGGTTAAACCATAGGCCATTGTGATTAAACAACCAGGGGTTACCAGGGCGGGTCGTCCATAAATGACGTCACACTCGTAAGGGGGTCCGTAATTTTGTGACGGTGTCTGATGAGGGGGGTGGGGGGTTCAGATGGTGCGACGTCCCACTTTTGCATTATAAAAAAGCAATGTTAGAAAACGAATTGTAGACGTTATTTCGAAAACTATTTTAATAAATTGTAATAGGAATTGATTAAAATACTCTATTTTGACAGAATTCAGACAAGATTTTGAAAAAATATCGATGTTTAAAAAAAAAATCAACTGCAATTGTAGGCTGAGGTGTGACCTCATTTTAGGGGGGGGGGTCTGGCTTTTTGTGACGATGTGTGACGGAGGGGAAGGGGGGGGGGGGGGGGGGGTAAAAATCGTCAAAAAAAGCGTGACGTCATTTATGGATGACCCCCCAGGCTATAATTAAAATTTTGTTTAAGAAAATTGATGTATTTTTGCATGAGTCGAATTTCAATGGTTTATTTTTTTTATTTCAGGTATGTCAATATCAGCGGGGTCTTGGATCAGTAGCGAGTTTTAAAAATCAGAGATGACTCATTTTAAGTTTGACATCGCTATGTCATATACCCCCCCCCCCCCCCCCCAAACTCCCCCAAGCTAAAGTAATCGTATGTCGTGTATCAGAAAATTGGAGATTTCACTTTTGAAAGAGCTTTTGAAGCCTGTGATAATTAAAATAAGTTTTGATTTTAAATTGAACTGGCTGCGACGGCGTATATAATGCTTTCAAATGTTAAAATATCGATTTTAATTATTAGTTTGCATCGTATAAAGCTTTTTCTAAAACTTTTATAATTAAAAAATAATGTGTCATTCAATAGGCGACATCGCTTAGATGGTGTGTGGGGGTATGTGAGAGAGTGTGGGGGTGTGTGGGAGTATGTGGAAGAGTGTGGGAGTATGTGAGGGAGTGGGAGTATGTGAGAGAGTGTGGGGGTGTGGGAGTATGTGGAAGAGTGTGGGAGTATGTGAGGGAGTGGGAGTATGTGAGAGAGTGTGGGAGAGTGTAGCAGTATGTGGGAGAGTGTGAGAGTATTTGAGAGAGTGTGGGGGTGTGGGAGTACGTGGAAGAGTGTAGGAGTATGTGAGGGAGTGGGAGTATGTGAGAGAGTGTGGGAGAGTGTAGCAGTATGTGAGAGAGTGTGAGAGTATTTGAGAGAGTGTGAGGGGTGTGAGAGTATGTGAGAGAGTGTGGGAGAGTGTGGCTGTATGTGAGAGAGTGTATGTGGGGGTGGGGGTGGCAGTATGTGAGAGAGTGTATGTGGGGGTGGGGGTGGCAGTATGTGAGAGAGTAGGGATTATGTAACACTAAGAGCCTCCAGTTACAGGAGGACAGACAAGGCTTGACATCAACCATTGTGTTTCCTAGATTCTCGTGACTCAATACTTGACACCAGCGCGGCGTGGGGGTGGGGGGGTGTATTGGGGCGCTGGGTCATAGCAAACAGGTTGGACAAGAACAATTTGACCTTAGCCTAAGGGTGACAAACGCCTTGCTCGTAAAAAACTGTATATGATGTTGCATAGCGTAGGCGGGCGTGCGACGGGGGGTTCACAAGGGGGGGGGGGGGCGGAGGAGGGCGTTGGCCCCAAACGAGGAGAGGTTAGAGCTCTAGATAGTATGGTCAAAAAGATCTTTTTGGGAAGGAATACGATCCAGATAATAATTTAAATCTATGGAACATTTGCTTTCGGTAAAAGGCATGCTCGTTCTGGGCAGTAAATTGTAAGGCATGCATTGTTCTGGGAAGTAAGATGTAAATAAAATTCATGTTCTGGGCTGGAGGGTGTAAATCAGAGGAGTGAAGTGGAGTTTAGCAACGCAACTTTTTTTAGTGTCAGTATTAATTATTTTACGATCGTTTGCAATCCCCCCCCCCCCCAAAAAAAAAAAACATAAGTAAATAAATAAATGACCCACTAGAACCGTTTAGTCAGAGAATTTTATCCTGATAACCCCAAGTTGGCTAATTTCTTCTAGCACCTCCAGAAATTGGCAGAGGCCCAGAACACACACTCTGACACCGTCCTTCTTCCCCTCATAGCTGCCTCTCTCTTTACACTGTCATTAGTATTCACGTGTTAATCTCTCTCGCGTCATCAAGGGCACTGTATCCGAGATAATAACCAAACAAGTGCCATTATGTTATTGTTCCCGCTTTGATGGAAAGGGGAGGGGGAGATGCTCTCAAGGGAAGCGACCCAGAATTTTTTTTATCTTCGGTTGTCGTTATTACTTGTATATACGATTGTACAGGCTAGTGAACGTAACTCAACGAAAAACGTATCCATGCTCCAAAGAGTAATGTAACGCAAGCGTAGTTAACCAAGACTAAACAACAACTTGAATGCTACAACTAAATTAATCCTCAGATAATATCTTAAAACATGAAGTTATAATAAAAAATAAACAATAAAAACACATTATATTAATTATGTACGCCTAAAAATAGCACATATTTGTTTATGATCATGGAGAAAAAAATCGATTGGCAGTACTCATGCTACAAATAATTTCTTTCGCTTGTAAATTGCTGGCTTGGCTTCATTATCCTGCTCAAGACAATCGGTGGGTTATTTTTAGACTGACAGACTGGATGTTCAGAAACTAAATTAAGATGTGTAAAGTTTAATGTGTGACGTTAATTGTGTGACGTTAATTGTGAAAGACTTAAATGTGTGACGTTAATTGTGTGACGTTAATTGTGTGACGTTAATTGTGTGACGTTAATTGTGAAAGACTTAAATGTGTGACGTTAATTGTGTGACGTTAATTGTGTGACGTTAATTGTGAAAGACTTAAATGTGTGACGTTAATTGTGTGACGTTAATTGTGAAAGACTTAAATGTGGGACGTTTATTGTGTCAGACTGAAATTTGATGACTGTTGAGTGAGAATGTGACGTGTATGAGTGATTGTATTCGTGAGTTGTAAATATGGTGAGTTGTAGTTGCTGTGGTTCTATGTGTGAGTTGTAGTTGCTGTGGTTCTATGTGTGAGTTGTAGTTGCTGTGGTTCTATATGTGAGTTGTATTTGCTGTGGTTCTATGTGTGAGTTGTAGTTGCTGTGGTTCTATATGTGAGTTGTATTTGCTGTGGTTCTATGTGTGAGTTGTAGTTGCTGTGGTTCTATGTGTGAGTTGTAGTTGCTGTGGTTCTATGTGTGAGTTGTAGTTGCTGTGGTTCTATGTGTGAGTTGTAGTTGCTGTGGTTCTATGTGTGAGTTGTAGTTGCTGTGGTTCTATGTGTGAGTTGTAGTTGCTGTGGTTCTATGTGTGAGTTGTAGTTGCTGTGGTTCTATGTGTGAGTTGTAGTTGCTGTGGTTCTATGTGTGAGTTGTAGTTGCTGTGGTTCTATTTGTGAGTTGTAGTTGCTGTGGTTCTATGTGTGAGTTGTAGTTGCTGTGGTTCTATGTGTGAGTTGTAGTTGCTGTGGTTCTATGTGTGAGTTGTAGTTGCTGTGGTTCTATTTGTGAGTTGTAGTTGCTGTGGTTCTATGTGTGAGTTGTAGTTGCTGTGGTTCTATTTGTAAGTTGTAGTTGCTGTGTTTGTATGTGTGAGCGCTAGTTGCTGTGGTTCTATGTGTGAGTTGTAGTTGCTGTGGTTCTATGTGTGAGTTGTAGTTGCTGTGGTTCTATGTGTGAGTTGTAGTTGCTGTGGTTCTATGTGTGAGTTGTAGTTGCTGTGGTTCTATGTGTGAGTTGTAGTTGCTGTGGTTCTATGTGTGAGTTGTAGTTGCTGTGGTTCTATGTGTGAGTTGTAGTTGCTGTGGTTCTATGTGTGAGTTGTAGTTGCTGTGGTTCTATTTGTGAGTTGTAGTTGCTGTGGTTCTATGTGTGAGTTGTAGTTGCTGTGGTTCTATGTGTGAGTTGTAGTTGCTGTGGTTCTATGTGTGAGTTGTAGTTGCTGTGGTTCTATGTGTGAGTTGTAGTTGCTGTGGTTCTATGTGTGAGTTGTAGTTGCTGTGGTTCTATGTGTGAGTTGTAGTTGCTGTGGTTCTATTTGTGAGTTGTAGTTGCTGTGGTTCTATGTGTGAGTTGTAGTTGCTGTGGTTCTATGTGTGAGTTGTAGTTGCTGTGTTTGTATGTGTGAGTTCTAGTTGCTGTGTTTGTATGTGTAAGTTGTAGTTGCTGTGTTTGTATAAGTGAGTTCTAGTTGCTGTGGCTCTAAGTGTGAGTTGTAGTTGCTGTGGTTCTATGTGTGAGTTGTAGCTGCTGTGGTTCTATGTGTGAGTTGTAGTTGCTGTGTTTGTATGTGTGAGTTGTAGTTGCTGTGGTTCTATGTGTGAGTTGTAGTTGCTGTGGTTCTATGAGTGAGCACTAGTTGCTGCGGTACTCACATTGATGTAAACAGCGTTGATAAAGTCTGTCCCACAATCACCACAATCTGCCGTAGACAGGTAGGGTCGGGCACATTCAGCTGGGGATAGAAGACAAGATTGGGGGGGGAGGTGGAGACATGTTTTTAGATTGATGTTGTGTTGTGTTAACAATTGCCTCTATTTAAATGACAACAATCTAAAGCAGTGGCGTCACTAGGTCGGGTGTCATCGATTGCTGTCAGGGACTCAGCCCCAGTCACGTGATGCTACTGGTCTAAACAAGTGACGTCACTAGGGTGGGTCCAGTCTCGTCATGATGCTACTGGTCTAAACCAGTGACGTCACTAGGGTGGGTCCAGTCTCGTGATGCTACTGGTCTAAATGACGTCACTATTCGGGTCCAGTCTCGTTATGATGCTACTGGTCTAAACCAGTGACGTCACTAGGGTGGGTCCAGTCTCGCCATGCTACTGTATTCAGCAAAGCATGAACAAGGAAAATTAAATGCCTTTTCCCATGCATGATTACATTTTTGTTCTTAAAACCAAGAACATTCGTCTGTCAACGCTTAAACTCTACCACAGATCATATGTGTAGTTAGCTACAGGGTGCTCTAATATCACCGTCAGCTATACGATGTTCTATTGGACATAGCTCAAAATGCGACCCTTGATAGCCATGGCCTACTGATTGCCTTATCTAAATAACTATTTGTAATAATTATTGTATATTATATACTCATTTCTTTAATTCTTTATTTTATTTAATTTGTCAACATGTCACTAAAACCCAATCCCTTGAAAGCTATTCTATCCACCTCCCTCCCCTCCACACACAAACGCACATACACTCAAAGCATGTAATTTCCACTATACTCTCAATTTCCACCCCCACCCCCATTTAAAATATTTACAAAGACAGAAAGACATAATTTGTAAAATAGATCTCTAACCCTTTGTCTATTGAAAAAAAATACCGTTTCAATAACCATGTTTGTTTTTGTTATAGTGGCGTAAATTAATCTTTTTTGAAGAAAGATTTGAAACAGTCGACGTTTGTTGCGGGGAGTGTTTGTGTGTCTTTGTGTGGTAGAAAAAAATAACCCGAATGTTTTATTGATGGCGGGTTGTAGGGGCGCAACGTTCAAATATGCATGGAGGCCGTCCGTTCTGTAGCGGGATCCAGATGAAATTCTGCCAGAGAAAGAGAATCTTTTTCTGGCAACTCTTGTTGAAAATTTAATGTTAAAACGCCCCGGAACTGTAAAGTGAGAAGCGAGTAGAATAGGGAAGGGCGTGCGCAAAGGGTGGGGTGGGGAAGGGCGCTTGCGTGGGGGAGGGGTGGGTACAGGTTTCAAATCGAGGCTGTTGTTGGCCTCATTCAGCCCCTGGAGATGTCGTACAAACAGCTCGATAAACAAACAACTGACACTCATATCCCGGGCCTAATTAATAGTTAGACTAATTAATTAGCCAGTGGTTTTATGGACGTGGTAGCACGTGCTGAAACACACGCTGACACTGATATTAATTAAAGTGATATTCGGGGACGTGTTTTTCTATACAGACCAAAATGTCCCAGTTTAGTAGGTCATACATGCGATAATATAGCGATGAAACAATATATAACTATAGTGTAGTATCATCATGATGTGTGACTATAATCCTAAGATAACATCACCATGTCTAAATCTACTCACGAGGTAACATCATGATGTCTAAAATCACGAGATAAAATCATGATGTCTAAATCTACTCACGGGGTAACATCACGATGTATAAATCTACTCACGGGGTAACATCACGATGTATAAATCTACTCACGAGGTAACATCATGATGTCTCGGCTTTTGTTCCTGTTCTCCACCCGATGTCCACTGGCACAGTCCCCGATACTCAGCCTTGGTACCAGAGCTTGTAAGGCCTGTAAGACAACAGGGTTAAGGCTTAACGCTAATCCTAATCCCAGCATGTAAGACAACAGGGTTTAGGCTTAGCGCTAATCCTAATCTGAGCATGTAAGACAACAGGGTTTAGGCTTAACGCTAATCCTAATCTGAGCAGTGGCCCACAGTTCTTCCACTATCATACATGTAACTAACAACACTAAGTCTAAACGTATCTTGTAGCTTTCACGTCACTTCTACAAAAAATACTTCTTGTCAAAATATAAACTTCTGTTTGGTCGGATGTTACTATAATTAGCGTTTGGGTAGATGTTACTATAATTAGTGTTTGGGTGGATGTTACTATAATTAGTGTTTGGGTAGATGTTACTATAATTAGTACCTGGAATTCCCGCTCCAGCTTTTTGTTTTTGGAATCACATCCGTGAGCGTAGTGGACGTTGTACGTGGCGAGAAAAGAGTGGACGGGGTAGACGGTGATACCACACTGGAGGTACATGGCCACGGCCTCGTAGATCTGCTGGTACTGGCTCTAGAGGCAAGTTGTACAGTCATGGGGCTAGTCAGACAATCATGGGACTAGTCATACAATCATGGGGCTAGTCATACATTCATGGGGCTAGTTATACAGTCATGGGGCTAGTCATACAATCATGGGGCTAGTCATACATTCATGGGGCTAGTTATACAGTCATGGGGCTAGTCATACAATCATAGGGCTAGTCATACAATCATGGGGCTAGTCATACAATCATGGGGCTAGTTATACAATCATGGGGCTAGTTATACAATCATGGGGCTAGTTATACAATCATTGGGGCTAGTCATACAATCATGGGTCTAGTTATACAATCATTGGGGCTAGTCATACATTCATGGGGCTAGTTATACAATCATGGGGCTAGTTATACAATCATGGGGCTAGTCATACAATCATGTGGCTAGTTGTACAATCATGGGTCAAGTTATACAATCATGGGGCTAATCATACAATCATGGGGCTAGTTATACAGTCATGGGGCTAGTTATACAGTCATGGGGTTAGTCATACAATCATGGGTGAAGTTATACAATCATGGGTCAAGTTATACAATCATGGGTCGAGTGGCACAATCATGGGTCAAGTCATAGAATCAAGGGCCAAGTTATACAATCGGACATACTGCAAGATGCTATGAAGCCTATATACTGTGCTAAAGTAAGATGCCATAAAGCTGATATAGAATGCTTAAGTAAAAAGCTTTACAGCTAATATCAAACGATAAATTGACGGACCAAATGTAATGTGAGTGGAGAGGTCGTGACGTCATTGTGTGTACTCACCACCGTGCGCACCATGTTCTTCCTGAACCTCCGCAGGTGCAGGACAGCGCTGTACACATCCACCCTGTCTTCTGCCTGCAGCTGGTGGAGGCAGTAATCCACCGCCACGTACACAGCCGTCCTTCCACCGCCACACCTGGGGGTACAAGTGTGTGGGGGTCTTACATCAATGGTGTGGGTCTTACATCAATGGTGTGTGGGTTTTATGTGTGTGTGGGTCTTACATCAATGGTGTGGGGGTCTTATGTGTGTTGGGGTCTTACATCAATGGTGTGTGGGTCTTACACTAATGGTGCATGTGGGTCTTTCATCAAAGGTGTGTGTGTGTTACATCAATGGTGTGTGTGTGTTACATCAATGGTGTGTGTGTTACATCAATGGTGTGTGTGTTACATCAATGGTGTGTGTGTTACATCAATGGTGTGTGTGTGTCTTTCATCAATGGTGTGTGTGTTATATCAATGGTGTGTGTGTGTGTCTTTCATCAATGGTGTGTGTGTTACATCAATGGTGTGTGTGTGATATGATGTGTGGCGGTGAATGATTTCTTGTGTGTTGATGTATGTGATGTAGGATGATGTGACATATGACGCTGAATTATGTCAAGTACCTATGAGTATGCGTATGGAACGTACGAAATACGAGTGTTAAGGCATACGAATTTTGAACAAACCTACATTGTTTGAATCTCGAGACAAATCTATGACATTGTGTTGGGACATACTGTGAACCAGGTTTGAAATATAAGATCAGCGTACAAATCGTAAAATTACGAATTCTGGGACCAAAGTGTATGAATGTTGAGACAGAAATTGTGCGACGCTAAAGATATAAACACGAAAGGTCAAGGTATAACTGAAAAGGTCATCCAGACGAATGTTGAAACATAAAGTGTTTGAACGTCGAGTCATTCAAAGTACGAGTGTCGAGACATACCCACAATGGATGAATGTTGAAACAAAATGTGTGAGCTTTGGGACATGCAGGGTACGAATGTTGAGACATGCACAGTCCGAGAGTCGAGACAAGTACGGTACGAATGTCGAGTAATGCACAGTACCTGTGTCGAGACATGTATGGTACGTGTGTCGAGACATAAACGGTACGTGTGTCGAGATATTCAAAATACGAGAGTCGAGACATACCTACAATGGATGAATGTTGAAAGAAAGAGTGTGAACTTTGGGACATGCAGGGTTCGAGTGTCGAGACATGCAGGGTTCGAGTGTCGAGACATGCAGGGTTCGAGTGTCGAGACATGCAGGGTTCGAGTGTCGAGACATGCAGGGTACGAGTGTCGAGACATTCCTACGATGGATGAATGTTGAAACAAAAAGTGTGAACTTAGGGACATGCAGGGTACGAGTGTCGAGACATGGAGGGTACGAGTGTCGAGACATGGAGGGTTCGAGTGTCGAGACATACCTACAGTGGACCAGAGTAGGGCCGGGTCGAGGCACGCTGTTGACCCGTCTCCTGACGTCGAGCAGAAGACCCGGGTCCGGACTCTCGTCGTGGAAGCCAATCATCTCGTAGTGCGTCAGTATCCTGCTCTCACAACACCCCTCCTGCAATTAGTCGGGGCACAACTTTTTAAACAGCTCATCAAAATTTAATTAATTAAATCAAGATTTCGCACTGATACACAATTCGTCAAATTAAGCTACTCTAATCTTTAAATTAGTAGAATCCATCGTTATAAAATTGGGGTTTTAATCAGCAAAAAAAAAATATTATTTTATCTGTAAACGTCCAATGTGGCAAGTTACCTTCTGTATCCTGAAAGTCCTAATGTTTAACTGTGCCAGGTAATTGCTCGCTTCGTGCCAAATATGAATGTGGCCGTGTTTCGCGTGCCGGCGTGTATGGTCGACCCAATACTTCTCACACTGTTGCTAAAACAAAGCACACACTTCAAAGACTGTTTAACAAAGACAACTGTTCAAAGATTCTTTAACAAAGCCAACTGTTCAAAGATTCTTTAACAAAGCCAACGGTTCAAAGAATGTTTGAACCACTCAACGGCTGCTCTTTTTATTAAAACTATTTTTATAATTATAAAACTATTTTAGGATTGGTAACTAAAAGAAAAAGAGAATAATCATAACGCAAAAATTGAAAATGGCATCGTTAAATCATAATGAGACATGCATAAAAACATTTATAATACCAAGCATTTAAGTGCATTAAATTTTTTTTTTTACTTCAAATTTAATAGACCCTAAATACTATAATCTTATAGTAGTTTATAATAACAAACTATATTATAATAAACGCTAAAAAGAAGGAAATAATATTATTTTCTATAAATCTATAATAATGCGCCAGCATTTAAATAACTAAAAGGAAAATCGTGAGTGGCTAGATTAGACTTTAATGTATTGAATACGCCTACTAAAATGTGTATAAGCGTTCAAACTATTCTTTATAGTTTACTTTAAGGCCAGTGTGACGTCACACTTTCTGAACTCCCCTCCCCCTCATTATTACATTAATCCGAACACCCCACCCCTCCCTATAAATGTGACGTTCTTTACATGTCAATCTTTAATTAGCTTTTAAAAGGTTAATGAATCATTTAATTATCTCAAAGTTCTCGCCACATTGCGCTGTCGTCGAATCTTGACCAACGTATCACGTTAAAAAAAATCGGTTCGGTATAAGTGGGTCACATTTCGCTCGCAAGCTTCCGACCTTAGCAGACGACAAAAACACCAAGGATCAAGTTAAATAAAGATAGGAAAATAAAAAAAAGGTATCTTTTGGTATTCTTGATGCAGCAGTTCGTTCTTGTGTTAAAGAGATTGAACGAGTTTGTTAATAGCATTGTTATTCAGTTACATCTTTTACGTTTCACTTTTTTTTAAAATATTTATGAATTGTAAAAATATAATATCAAGTTGATAATTAGCTTTTTAAAACAGTTAGTATCAGATTTAGTGTCCAATGTCACTCGATTAAAATATTTCTTCTAGTTGTATAACTCTCCGTATCCTGCGATATATAAACTCTAAACGAGGGTTATCTGCCCCTCAGATTTAGTGTCCAATGTCACTCGATTAAAATATTTCTTCTAGATCTAGTTGTATAACTCTCCGTATCCTGCGTTACATAAACTCTGAACGAGAGTTATCTGCCCCTGATTCGCTTGTCTCGGCTTTCAGATTTGTCAACAAATTGGCCTGAAAACCGTGAACACGAGCTCAAAAGATGGATGGAGTGATGGCTACTTCTTGGTGATCTCCCCTTTTGTCATTGATTACATGGAGATCTATATTTTTATGTCGACATTTTGATATCACTCGCTTATGTACAAAAGCAATGCGGATTGCTGTAATTTTTCTTATTTCATATTTCACGCACGTTTTGTCAGCAATGTTGCAGAAAAGACACTCCGAACACTTACATACGGTATTTAATGAGTGTATTGTGTTAAGTGGGTCACTAGACCATATACCATATATGGCAGCAGAGAGGTTTTCTTAGTCGTGGTGGAGGGGGGAGGGTGGACGAAGGGTGCTGGTGGTGGGGGGTGGGGGTTAGTTGTGGGTAGGAATAGTAGGAATGTAAGGGGGTTATAAGACCGTTGGAGGTGCGCACAGAGAAAGACAGGTGAGCGGCTAGAAGCAGACAGGCCATCTAACACACACCCATAGACAAACACATCCTCACACAAACACCGCAACGCACATACATCAATAGACGAATAACACCCTAACAAGAACCCACCCTAACACGAACCCCCCACCCCCCCCCCCCCAGACGACCACCTTGTCACCACACCATTACCCAGTGTGAAACCATCTCCCACATTTGCTACCGTGTATGTTCTAGTTTACCCAGAGATCAATAGGCAGGGTGTACACTGAGTACACAGACGGGTCGAACACTAGCAGTGTGTACATTGTGGTACACAGCATGTACACAATTCACTACATTATCGTGTACACACCAACCTGCACAGAGCTAAATGTACAACACAGCTAGTATGTACATAAATGTGTACACATAAGTCTACAAACTGCAGGCGTACACACCTGCCTAAGCGTGTCACGTGAGTCAGTTTCTCCAATCAGAGTTGGCTTCTGTTGGTGTGGTGACTGTGTGTGGGTTGGGGTGGGGTGGGGGTGACGGACACACGAATGTCGCCACTAAATTGACTGCTGCCTTACAAGATTAGACCTAAGTGTCGTCAGCGAACTGGTCTAGCATATCAAACGGTCCGTTATGTCGTCACGATCTCGTCTGCTTGGTGTCTGCCCAGGAACCAACTTCCGGTCATTTTGACATTTTGGTCACCCCGAGCCAGAAAATGGCTCTAATCGGATTTTGGTGGGAGCACATTTCCGGTCATTTGGTCCAGCCGAACATTCGAGAAACTGGCTATTTAATGAGTAGCAGTCAGGTCGTTTCGTTTCTTTAAGTAACCAGAGTAAAGAAAAAGTTAGCAAGTATCCCACATAATTGTTTCCCGCTTTGTAGGGTTCATTTGATAACAGCTGCTACACCAGCTGGGGACGGAGTGGTCTAGCTGTAGAGAGCTGGACTACTAACAAAAAAATTCCCCCCCCCCCCCCGCCTCCCCCTCGAAAGAAATGGAATTTAAATACAAGATATATACTTTTAACATTGTCCGCCCCCCCCCCCCCTCCCAAAAATTTCAAGTCCTCCCCCCCCCACCCCCGTGAAAAAAATTCTGGAAGAAACACTGTAGCTAACTCACGTTCGTGAAAGTAAAGGCGGCTGGGCATATTGATGACCACACTATCCCTTCAAATGCCGAGGTCACAGAAACAAGTGAACTCTACTTCACTTGCCCTATAGACAATCAGGTTTGAAAAGGGAACTTTACTTGTAACTATACCAGCTAGTACTACTTCAAGTGTAGCAAAGAACTACACCAGCTAGTACTACTTCAAAAGTAGCAACTACACCAGTGGGTGCTACTTCAAATGTAGCAACAACAGCAGCTGGTACTACTTTAAGTATAGCAAAGAAAAAAATACAAAGTTGTCTGTCACTTGTCTTGATGAGTTGGTTTTAAAATGGTACCGGAACTTAACTCAAAAATTATTTAACCAAGGATCAACGTCTAACGACCAAATGTAATAAATGATCGATACAAAGCACTGAATGGTTATATTTCAGGAAACTGCATGTTGATGCATCTAACGTGAGCACCAAAAACAACGAACGGAGATGGATGAGAATACGAAGGATTGGGACATTGCAAAACTTTTTTAGCAAAGTCTGTGTCGAAAGACACTTAATTTTCTAGGCGAATGTAGCAGGCGTCATGATACAGCCATTACAAGGACGGTCCTGTCCTGTATGTTAAACAAACAGACGGAGGTCACGTGAATGTCACGTGAACACGCTGCTGTGTTTACTCACCACAGCATTTTCAAACAGACCGGTTGCCATGACAACGGTGGTAACGCCCTCTTGCCAAAGCATGTGCCAGAAAGAGACTAGGCATTTCGTACTAGGACCTGAGGAAACAAAAAGTCATGTACTGGTTGTTGTTGTTTTTTAAACAATTTATTTTCTGCGTAGTCCGCTAATTTGAAAGGTCAAAAATCAAATCAAATACAACCGAAACAAAATGAGTCAAAACAGGATGGGCTCAGGTGTTGGTAGATTGGACTAAAACATTGTAAAAAAAATTATTTTATTTTTTGGAAAAATCGAATTTGGCTTGACATTTAAATGCCGCCATATTTTGGTTGGTATCAAATTTGGTTTTATTTTACATCAACAATTGAGGGTTCTCAGATGTGGTTTTTCCCAGATTTTATTTTTGTTCTAAACGAAGATTATACTTTAAACACAACATCATTTTTAAACGCTATTATTTTGAGCTACGAGAGATCTAGGATTCGAACACGCCTTTTAGTGACACTTTATGGAATTTGCTAAGGGTATGCTATCTCATTTAATATTCAATGGTTATACCTGGAATCAACTAATTAGAGTTATTACGTATTACTCAATGAGCTCTAAGTGAAACCGCATTCTAAATGACACGACATTTCTACATGACACGACATTTCTACATGACACGACATTTCTACATGACACGACATTTCTACATGACAAGACATTTCTACATGACACGACATTTCTACATGACACGACATTTCTACATGAACACAACATTTCTACATGACACGACATTTCTACATGACACGACATTTCTACATGAACACAACATTTCTACATGACACGACATTTCTACATGACACGACATTTCTACATGACAAGACATTTCTACATGACACGACATTTCTACATGACACGACATTTCTACATGAACACAACATTTCTACATGACACGACATTTCTACATGACACGACATTTCTACATGAACACAACATTTCTACATGACACGACATTTCTACATGAACACAACATTTCTACATGACACGACATTTCTACATGAACACAACATTTCTACATGACACGACATTTCTACATGACATGACATTTCTACATGACACGACATTTCTACATGACGCGACATTTCTACATGACGCGACATTTCTACATGACGCGACATTTCTACATGACACGACATTTCTACATGACACGACATTTCTACATGACACGACATTTCTACATGAACACAACATTTCTACATGACACGACATTTCTACATGAACACAACATTTCTACATGACACGACATTTCTACATGAACACAACATTTCTACACGACACGACATTTCTACATGACGCGACATTTCTACATGACACGACATTTCTACACGACACGACATTTCTACATGACACGACATTTCTACATGACGCGACATTTCTACATGACGCGACATTTCTACAACCCGATCAACAACTGAATGGTGTTGTTAAAGTTGAACCACACTAAACACTAAACTGTTCACATTACGGTTTTAGAAATTGCTAAAAAAAACTTTTTGGGGAAAAAAGTTTAAATGTTAACATTTTAAAATGGTATGGCGGCACAGGTAGGTCATAGACGTTTCGCTTAACGGTCGAGAGAGGTCGCTCTGTTAAACAGTCGGATTTCAACGGTATAAGGTCATAAATTGGTCAGAGCAAGGACAATCTGGTGTACAGTCTGGTGGTACTGACAAACTGACCTTGGCTGACGATGTACTCCTTCAGGCCGCTGTAACCCTGGAACAGAGAAAATAAAAGGTGTGGGTTCAAACCTGATGCTGTAAACATTCTAAAAAGTTGTGGATAAACTTTAGGAGTAAATTGAGAATATTTTTTTTATTAAGTTGTTCGAATCTGAAGCAGTGAGACAGCGCTGATTAAAAATAGGGTAAACATGCAAGACTGGTGAACACATCACGTGAGTTTAGCTCACACACAAACACACTCATACACACACACACATATGCACACACACATATACACACACAGACACACACACATACACACACACATACACACACACACAACACGTGTAACTCACGTCCACAAAACTGGCGTTGTAGTAGTCTGTGCCCACGTCATCAGGACTGTCCCACACGATGACGCGACTGTGGTCATCTGAAACAAGTCAAATTGTAATGTGGTCATCTGAAACAAGTCAAATTTTAATGCAGTATTTATTTAGTGTTTGTGATTGTACAAGAGCGGCATTTTAAGGTTTCCTAACATCTCGTGTGAACATCAACATTATAAACTTTTACATCGTGGGCTGTTTAGCCAACCCTCTCTGGTTTGTATTTTCTTTCACTGATCTATCTGACAAGTTTCATCCCCGTCTGAACCTAATCAGGGATACGACAGCAAATTGCGAACCCGAATCCTGACCCAAACTAAAACAGTGGACACATCAACGCACCACGTCACCTCACCACCTCACCTCACCACCTCACCACACGACGTCACCATACCACCTCAACACATCAACTCACGTGTACAGTGATGAGTGAGTAACCAAAACACGATTTGCCTATCAACCCGCATTACCCCCCCCCCCCCCTTCCCATGTTATCCTAATGCAGGTATTTAAGCCCAAACAATTCTACCGTGGTTTAATTATGCATATAGAGAATAGGAAAATATATCAAACAGCTTGGCCGTGAACGTAATCAAACATGGATAGGGGATGAGTGTTGTGCCAATAAATACAGGGAATAAAGCAATTGTCATACACTATAGGATAAGGCAAGATTTACAGTTGTCCTATACTATAGGATAAGGCAAGATTTACAGTTGTCCTATACTATAGGATAAGACAAGATTTACAGTTGTCCTATACTATAGTATAAGACAAGATTTACAGTTGTCCTATACTTAAGGATAAGACAAGATTTACAGTTTTCCTATACTTAAGGATAAAGCAAGATTTACAGTTGTCCTATACTTAAGGATAAGGCAAGATTTACAGTTGTCCTATACTTAAGGATAAGGCAAGATTTACAGTTGTCCTATACTTAAGGATAAGACAAGATTTACAGTTGTCCTATACTTAAGGATAAGGCAAGATTTACAGTTGTCCTATACTTAAGGATAAGGCAAGATTTACAGTTGTCCTATACTTAAGGATAAGGCAAGATTTATAATTGTCCTATACTATAGGATAAGACAAGATTTACAGTTGTCCTATACTTAAGGATAAGGCAAGATTTACAGTTGTCCTATACTTAAGGATAAGGCAAGATTTACAGTTGTCCTATACTTAAGGATAAGGCAAGATTTACAGTTGTCCTATACTATAGGATAAGGCAAGATTTACAGTTGTCCTATACTAAAGGACAAGACAAGATCAACGCTGAAGTTCTCCTGTACTATACCAGGCGCGGTACACATGCGCAGTAGAGCAACAAACAGACGAACAGAGTGATTCAGGATTGACAGCATTATGTAGCAGGTGTTTGATTAATTTCTAGAATGTAAATCCTTGTTTTTTATTCATACCTACGCGAATCCGTCTTGCAAATAAATTGTTAATAATTAAACTGTTTTATAGCCATCTTCTACCCCCCCCCCCCCACCCAACCCCTACCCCCCGCCCGAGGACGGAAGCAACGTGATGGTCCCTGCTATGAGTGTGTCCTCATCGGTGACTTTACAGAGGCTTAGCTGGCAATATGGAGCTAGTGACGCGGAAAAATCTGGCACTTCTAGGGGAACACTTGTATCTAATGAGAGAATAGTTTTGGGGACCACTTGTATCTGATGAGAGAATAGTTTTGGGGACCACTTGTATCTGATGAGAGAATAGTTTTGGGGACCACTTGTATCTGATGAGAGAATAGTTTTGGGGACCACTTGTATCTGATGAGAGAATAGTTTTGGGGACCACTTGTATCTGATGAGAGAATAGTTTTGGGGACCACTTGTATCTGATGAGAGAATAGTTTTGGGGACCACTTGTATCTGATGAGAGAATAGTTTTGGGGACCACTTGTATCTGATGAGAGAATAGTTTTGGGGACCACTTGTATCTGATGAGAGAATAGTTTTGGGGACCACTTGTATCTGATGAGAGAATAGTTTTGGGGACCACTTGTATCTGATGAGAGAATAGTTTTGGGGATCACTTGTATCTGATGAGAGAATAGTTTTGGGAGATTGGTCTGGAAAAACTGTATTAAACTACGATCAGTCGTTTTCTGCAGGTATGGTACCAGAGGCTAGTGGTCAAGTAGTAGCAGAGGCTGGTGGTCAAGTAGATTTATGTGGTCAGTCCTGCAGGTATGGTGCCAGAGTCTGGTGGTCAAGTAGTACCAGAGGCTAGTGGTCAAGTAGATTTATGTGGTCAGTCCTGCAGGTATGGTACCAGAGTCTGGTGGTCAAGTAGTACCAGAGGCTAGTGGTCAAGTAGTACCAGAGTCTGGTGGTCAAGTAGATTTATGTGGTCAGTCCTGCAGCTATAGTACCAGAGGCTAGTGGTCAAGTATACTTATGTGGTCCGTGTTCCAGATTTCTGGAATCTTCTAAACATGTGTATTTCCCAGTGGGACTTTCTGAAATGTGATATTTAAAATTAAAACTGCGCAGACTTTAACGCGAGCGATCTTCCTTATGTTTTGGGCGCTAAACTTAGAAATACGTTTTAAAACAAAACCCTTAACATTACCCAGCATTAGAACGCGAAGTGGACGAAAAAATGCACACAAGATGAATGGAATAACGTTTCATTAAATTAAAAAAAAAAAAGATAAATTATTGATTTTGTTGTAAAATATAAAAAAATAAATTTAGGGTTTCACATTGGAGATAAAAACCAAAAAAAAAAAAAACCAAAAAAAAAAAAAACCACAGCAAAGATTGATGGAGAAAGAAAGTAAAGAAAGAAAAAACAGGAAGAATTTTCGACAAGAAGAGAGGATCAAACAGCAAAATTTGAACATGAAATTGAATATGTTTTTACAATAAAAACAGCATAACACGTGCAAAGAAAAACAAAACGAAATTCGGCTCTAAATATAGAAATGGAAATACCCGGACAGATGTTTGAGGGAAGTTTTCTCCAAGGCCGCTGGGTTCTGTGCCGTTTGCTGAGGGGGATGGGGGAGGGCGATGACTACGGCTGATAGCTTTTACTAAATAATGCATGACTCTTTACATTAGGCGCCTGGTCATGTGGCTGAAAGATGGGGGGGGGGGAGGGGGGTTCCGGTCTATTCCTTCTAGTCCTTTCCCTGGTAGTTCCCCCCCCCCCCCCCCCCATCCAACGCCACCAAATGTCCAAACTGAGTTGTATTTGATTTGATAACACGTCAAACGGAGTCCATATATGGGGCCAATTCTGGAACTATGACATCCCAAATAATCCCACACATTTTGTCATACATTCGAACAGAAGCATCCTCTATTGCCCCACACATTTTGTCATACATTCAAGCAGAAGCATCCTCTATTACCCCACACATTTTGTCATACATTCGAACAGAAGCATCCTCTATTACCCCACACATTTTGTCATACATTCGAACAGAAGCATCCTCTATTACCCCACACATTTAGTCATACATTCGAACAGAAGCATCCTCTATTACCCCACACATTTTGTCATACATTCGAACAGAAGCATCCTCTATTACCCCACACATTTTGTCATACATTCGAACAGAAGCATCCTCTATTACCCCACACATTTTGTCATACATTCATACATTCGAACAGAAGCATCCTCTATTACCCCACACATTTTGTCATACATTCGAACAGAAGCATCCTCTATTACCCCACGCATTTTGTCATACATTCGAACAGAAGCATCCTCTATTACCCCACACATTTTGTCATACATTCGAATAGAAGCATCCTCTATTACCCCACACATTTTGTCACACATTCCAACAGAAGCATCCTCTATTACCCCACACATTTTGTCATACATTCGCACAGAAGCATCCTCTATTACCCCACACATTTTGTCATACATATCACTGCTTTAACCCAAACTTGCCACATTGATAGACCAGTCATAAAACTAATCAGACCATTAAAATCTTTCCTAATTAACTTGCACACAATTTCCCCTAAACACGGAACCAAATGAGCGTCAAACAATACCGCTTTCCTGATTTGAAAAAAAAACTTATGAATTCAATGTTTTGATTTGAATGTAAGTTATCAAAGTTATAAAGGGTTTTGTTTTGAAAAGTCCCCTAAGTACCTAACCCTAACTATGCCACCGCATCCACAAAATATGCAACAACAGCTGCTGTGAAAAAATGGCATCTTTGAATTTTAAAATTAAACTACACGACACTAAAAGCAAAAATTGAATCAAGTTTGAAATTTCAAACGGAATTTATAAAATTATGTAACAGCGAGGATGTTCTGATTTTAGGATGGATGTTCCAGCTTTAAAGATGTTCTCTAGCATGATGTAACAGATGTTAAGATGTTCTCTGGAATCCTAGAGGCCCAGCGTCGTCTGACACAAGACAAATGTCCACCTGACTGTCTGACGTTTAAGTAAGACAACTCGGGGTCATCTCCCCTGGTATTCGAGAGTTACCGTTCATGCGGCGTCGGAGAAGTTGTCGTTCTTGGAATATTGAGGGAGGGGGGGGGGGGGGGTAGACATCGATTAGAAGAGAGGGGGAGGGGTCGGAACAATTCACTTGTAGATCCGTAAAGTAGCAGAAAACAGCGGACGTTTTTTTTTTTAGCTGAGATCCGTAGGGAGGCTCTGGCTTATTTAACGGTGGCAAGCTTGGGGTGAGGGGGGTGGTAGGCTGAGGGGGTGGGGGTGGTAGTAAACTGAGGGGGTGGGGTGGTAGGCTGAGGAGTAAAGTAAAGTTTCCCTTTCAAACCTGACGGTCTATGGGGCAAGTGAAGTAGAGTTCACATGTTTCTGTGACCTCGGCATATGAAGCCTGCGGGGGGTGGGGCGATAAGCTGAGGGGGTGTGGACGGTGGTAAGCTGAAGAGGTGGAGATGGCGTAGAAGGGCGATGTCAAGCTTAGGGGGTGGGTATTTCACATCCGCTAATGCTCAGGGGGGTGGATGTGTGAGGGGTGTAGCTGTAATCGGGGATAGTTTTATTGTTTACAATGGCTGTGTCTGCTTTCTAGGACAGTGAATGTGTGTTGCGTGGATGTACATGTGTGTTGCGTGGATGTACATGTGTGTTGCGTGGATGTACATGTGTGTTGCGTGGATGTACAAGTGTGTTGCGTGGATGTACATGTGTGTTGCGTGGATGTACATGTGTGTTGCGTGGATGTACATGTGTGTTGCGTGGATGTACATGTGTGTTGCGTGGATGTACATGTGTGTTGCGTGGATGTACATGTGTGTTGTGTGGATGTACATGTGTGTTGCGTGGATGTACATGTGTGTTGCGTGGATGTACATGTGTGTTGCGTGGATGTACATGTGTGTTGCGTGGATGTACATGTGTGTTGCGTGGATGTACATGTGTGTTGCGTGGATGTACATGTGTGTTGCGTGGATGTACATGTGTGTTGCGTGGATGTACATGTGTGTTGCGTGGATGTACATGTGTGTTGCGTGGATGTACATGTGTGTTGCGTGGATGTACATGTATGTTGCGTGGATGTACATGTGTGTTGCGTGGGGCTGCTAAATGGATCAGTTGTGGGACGTGAAGAGGGTCGATGTGTATTACCCACACCCATTATGTTTTAAAACCTCTCCGCTCTAACAAAGTGGTCAAATGTTAGAAATAGTGCCGGATTAACTCATAAGCTAAGTAAGCTGTAGCAGAGGACCCGCCCCCGCCGCTTTCATGGTGGGCATTTTGTCGCCAATTTTTTTTTTTTAATTTTCTTTTCTTCTATTTTTAAACCGTCTTGGAGGCCGACTTGTCTTACTACTACAGTTATATACACATTTTTTGTCGGAATTCTTTTTTTTTTAAAAAAGAGCAAATAATTGGCACTGAAATAAGATACCTGGACTTATTTGGGGCACCTTTTCAAAGAAAGCCTATTGACTTAACTTGTCCATATTCGGTCCTGGATAAGGAGCAGTATGAGTAAAAATAGCGAGTTCGATTCTAGAACTAGATCGTGTAGGACGGCAATAAACCTCAAGTCTGGTTTGTTTTTGTAAACAATCATTTGTAAACCATCATTTGTAAACCATCATTTGTAAACCATCATTTGTAAACCATCATTTGTAAGCCATCATTTGTAAACCATCATTTGTTAAACATCATTTTTTAAACATCATTTGTAGACCATCAATTGTAAACCATCATTTGTAGACCATCATTTGTAGACCATCATTTGTAGACCATCATTTGTAGACCATCATTTGTAGACCATCATTTGTAAGCCATCATTTGTAGACCATCATTTGTAGACCATCATTTGTAGACCATCATTTGTAGACCATCATTTGTAGACCATCATTTGTAGACCAACATTTGTAGACTATCATTTGTAGACCATCATTTGTAGACCATCATTTGTAGACCATCATTTGTAGACCATCATTTGTAGACCATCATTTGTAGACCATCATTTGTAGACCATCATTTGTAGACCATCATTTGTAGACCATCATTTGTAGACCATCATTTGTAGACCATCATTTATAAACCATCATTTGTAGACCACCATTTATAAACCATCATTTGTAGACCATCACTTGTAAACATCATTTGTAGACCATCATTTGTAGACCATCATTTGTAGACCATCATTTGTAGACCATCATTTGTAGACCATCATTTGTAGACCATCATTTGTAGACCATCATTTGTAGACCATCATTTGTAGACCACCATTTATAAACCATCATTTGTAGACCATCACTTGTAAACATCATTTGTAGACCATCATTTGTAGACCATCATTTGTAGACCATCATTTGTAGACCATCATTTGTAGACCATCATTTGTAGACCATCATTTATAAACCATCATTTGTAGACCACCATTTATAAACCATCATTTGTAGACCATCACTTGTAAACATCATTTGTAGACCATCATTTGTAGACCATCATTTGTAGACCATCATTTGTAGACCATCATTTGTAGACCATCATTTGTAGACCATCATTTGTAGACCATCATTTGTAGACCATCATTTGTAGACCATCATTTGTAGACCATCATTTGTAGACCATCATTTGTAGACCATCATTTGTAAACCATCACTTGTAGACCATCATTTGTAAACCGTCATTTGTTAACCAACCATTCGTGTAATCAGTTAATTAAAAAGTTGATCAGATATCGAACTGTCAATGAACTTGTTCATCGGTTAGACCGAGAGAGTGATCGAGTACATCAAAACGTCTAAACACAAGTTTTTACTTTATCCTCAAACACTATCAACTCATTCAACAATTTGCTTGTACATAACTCCAAGGGTAGATGTCACAATTCCGAACCATTGCAACCCTTCACCCCTCCCACCACAAGTTAAAAATGTTACCATCTAATGTTACTAACTTATCCTTTCTTTGATCTGAATATCAAACAAATCCTTATTAGACATCTGCAGTTACAGCATCTACACCAGTCTACAACTACAGCTTGACTGATGGTACCACAACATCCAACTTAACCAGTCTACAACTACAGCCTGACGGATGGTACCACAACATCCAACTTAACCAGTCTACAACTACAGCCTGACGGATGGTACCACAACATCCAACTTAACCAGTCTACAACTACAGCCTGACGGATGGTACCACAACATCCAACTTAACCAGTCTACAACTACAACTGATGGTACCACAACATCCATCTTAACCAGTCTACAACTACACCCTGTGTGATGGTACCACAACATCCATCTTAACCAGTCTACAACTACAACTGATGGTACCACAACATCCAACTTAACCAGTCTACAACTACAGCCTGACGGATGGTACCACAGCATCCAACTTAACCAGTCTACAACTACAACTGATGGTACCACAACATCCAATTAACCAGTCTACAACTACAGCCTGACGGATGGTACCACAACATCCAACTTAACCAGTCTACAACTACAGCCTGACGGATGGTACCACAACATCCAACTTAACCAGTCTACAACTACAACTGATGGTACCACAACATCCAACTTAACCAGTCTACAACTACAGCCTGACGGATGGTACCACAACATCCAACTTAACCAGTCTACAACTACAGCTTGATGGTACCATAACATCCAACTTAACCAGGCGACAACTACAACTGATGGTACCACAGCATCCAACTTAACCAGTCTACAACTACAGCCTGTCTGATGGTACCATAACATCCAACTTAACCAGTCTACAACTACAGCTTGATGGTACCATAACATCCAACTTAACCAGTCTACAACTGCAACTGATGGTACCACAACATCCAACTTAACCAGTCTACAACTACAGCTTGATGGTACCATAACATCCAACTTAACCAGGCGACAACTACAACTGATGGTACCACAGCATCCAACTTAACCAGTCTACAACTACAGCCTGTCTGATGGTACCATAACATCCAACTTAACCAGTCTACAACTACAGCTTGATGGTACCATAACATCCAACTTAACCAGTCTACAACTGCAACTGATGGTACCACAGCATCCAACTTAACCAGTCTTCAACTACAGCCTGATGGTACCACAACATCCAACTTAACCAGTCTACAACTACAGCTTGATGGTACCATAACATCCTACTTAACCAGTCTACAACTACAACTACAGCCTGTCTGATGGTACCACAACATCCAACTTAACCAGTCTACAACTACAACTGATGGTACCACAACATCCAACTTAACCAGTCTACAACTACAACTGATGGTACCACAGCATCAACTTAACCAGTCTACAACTACAACTGATGGTACCACAACATCCAACTTAACCAGTCTACAACTACAACTGATGGTACCACAACATCCAACTTGACCAGTCTACAACTACAACTGATGGTACCACAATATCCAACTTAACCAGTCTACAACTACAACTGATGGTACCACAACATCCAACTTAACCAGTCTACAACTGCAGCCTGATGGTACCACAACATCCAACTTAACCAGTCTACAACTACAACTGATGGTACCACAACATCCAACTTAACCAGTCTACAACTACAACTGATGGTACCACAACATCCAACTTAACCAGTCTACAACTACAACTGATGGTACCACAACATCCAACTTAACCAGTCTACAACTGCAGCCTGATGGTACCACAACATCCAACTTAACCAGTCTACAACTGCAACTGATGGTACCACAGCATCCAACTTAATCAGTCTACAACTACAACTGATGGTACTACAACATCCACCTTAACCAGTCTACAACTACAACTGATGGTACCACAACATCCAACTTAACCAGTCTACAACTACAACTGATGGTACCACAACATCCAACTTAACCAGTCTACAACTACAGCTTGATGGTACCATAACATCCTACTTAACCAGTCTACAACTACAACTACAGCCTTCCTGATGGTACCACAACATCCAACTTAACCAGTCTACAACTACAGCTGATGGTACCACAACATCCAACTTAAACAGTCTACAACTACAGCCTTTCTGATGGTACCACAACATCCAACTTAACCAGTCTACAACTACAGCCTGATGGTACCACAACATCCAACTTAACCAGTCTACAACTGCAACTGATGGTACCACAGCATCCAACTTAATCAGTCTACAACTACAGCCTGTCTGATGGTACCACAACATCCAACTTAACCAGTCTACAACTACAGCCTGTCTGATGGTACCACAACATCCAACTTAACCAGTCTACAACTACAGCCTGATGGTACCACAACATCCAACTTAACCAGTCTACAACTACAACTGATGGTACCACAACATCCAACTTAACCAGTCTACAACTACAGCTGATGGTACCACAACATCCAACTTAACCAGTCTACAACTACAGCCTGACTGATGGTACCACAACATCCAACTTAACCAGTCTACAACTACAACTGATGGTACCACAACATCCAATTAACCAGTCTACAACTACAACTGATGGTACTACAACATCCACCTTAAAGTCTACAGCTACAACTGATGGTACCACTACATCCAACTTAACCAGTCTACAACTACAACTGATGGTACCACACCATCCAACTTAACCAGTCTACAACTACAGCCTGGCAGATGGTACCACAACATCCAATTCAACCAATCTACAACTAAAACTGATGGTACCACAACATCCAACTTAACAAGGCGACAACTACAGTTGATGGTACCACACCATCGAACTTAACCAGTCTACAACTACAACTGATGGTACCACAACACCCAACTTAACCAGTCTACAACTACAACTGATGGTACCACAACATCCAACTTAACCAGGCGACAACTACAGTTGATGGTACCACACCATCGAACTTAACCAGTCTACAACTACAACTGATGGTACCACAACACCCAACTTAACCAGTCTACAACTACAACTGATGGTACCACAACATCCAACTTAACCAGGCGACAACTACAACCTGACTTCAATCACAGAAGCGTATCGTCTGCTACGAGAGACTCTTGAGATTCCTCTATAATTCATGTGCTTAAAAACCCCAGCCCATCCACAGAGAAGCAGTGACGTCATTGGCCAGATAAAATCATATCGTGTTACCGGCTACAACCTCCATCTATCTGCATCCATTTTTAATCAGTTTGTTTCGTCAAATTGAAGTTCAACCAACTTTTTAAAGAGCTCAAGCGATAAATTCAATACAGTTATTTTTGGACCGTTCTATAATTGACGACCCGACTTATAAATAGGGCATCATAAAATAGATTTGATCTACGATTTGGCTTTAAACGTGTATTCTGTTGTCTAATATTAGTTTGTTTACGGGCCTATAAGGCCGGGTCAAACAGTTTAAAGCCATCAGTTTGACCACCCGTGCCTAGTTTAAAATATTAACTTCATTTGGAGTCGATTATTTTAAAGTATCGTGTTATGCTATTTTTCCGGCATGATGTATCGTATTTATATTATATTCGATACACAATATCGTATGTTTTTAAATAGGACACCAAGTGAATAGATTTCACATAACCCACCCCAAGTCGAGTGTTTGTGTTATTTTCTTTTTATTGAAATATAAATCAGAAAACGTAAATACAGTTATCGATTTATATTTTTATAAATCGATAATAGTTTATTGAAGTCGTGTGATTGTTGATGGGATACAATTACAAACGTCAACAATGAAAATACGGCGGGTCCATTGGACAAAGACATACCGCAGGAACAAATACAAGTGTAGCCGATCAATCACCGATAGCTGTCTAATGGAAGACGCATTCATTAATAACAAATAAAAACCTCATTCAAAATTCATTCAGCGGTTCTAGCTTGGAAATCGTCGTCGGTCGATACAATACTTCACCCCCCCCCCCCCCCCCCACCTTCAATGGAAACTCTTTTAAGAGGTTGCTAAAATTAGAACAATTCTTGTTTTGTTTTAAAATTGGCTCGTGTGTATACTTAGCTGCCATTTAACTGGGGGAAAAAAAATCAAAGTTGTATTTCATCGATTTGAGGATCGCATAAGTGCTAGACAAAGGTGAATCTTGATCGTGGCTGGAGATTGTTTTCTTTCTAGTGGCGCCATTTTGTAATTGATCGACCAAATTACAGTGTCGTTAAATAGTCACCTAATATCTTACTATAGTTTGCATACAGGTGGGGATATCTGTTGATTTGTGTGGTGACATTATGGAAAGATGTGGTGACATAAAGGTGAGATGTGTGGTGACATCTAAGTTACATGTGTTGACATTAAGGTGAGGTGTGTGATGACATGTAAGCTACATGTGGTGACATTAAGGTGAGGTGTGTGATGACATGTAAGCTACATGTGGTGACATTAAGGGTAGATGTGTGATGACATGTAAGCTACATGTGGTGACATTAAGGGTAGATGTGTGATGACATGTAAGCTACATGTGGTGACATTAAGGGTAGATGTGTGATGACATGTAAGCTACATGTGGTGACATTAAGGTGAGGTGTGTGATGACATGTTAGTTAGATGTGGTGACATCTATGTTAGGTGTGGTGACATTAAGAAAGATGTGTTCTTCTATGTAAATTAGATGTGATGACATTAAAGGTAGATGTTTTGTGACATCTAAGTTAGACGTGTTGACATTAAGGCAAGTTGTGAAAATTGAATTTAGATGTTGGGGCTGGGAGATTGCTAACATATTAACTACCGTCTATGACATCTAATATCAAACGAGAGGCCGTGTCTATCAAGACCTACCTACCATTTTTCAACAGTCCCATGACATCTAATATCAAACGAGAGGCCGTGTCTATCAAGACCTACCTACCATTTTTCAACAGTCCCATGACATCTAATATCAAACGAGAGGCCGTGTCTATCAAGACCTACCTACCATTTTTCAACCGTCCATGACATCTGATATCAAACGAGATGCCGGTTCTATCAAGACCTACCTACCATTTTTCAACCGTCCATGACATCTGATATCAAACGAGATGCCGTGTCTATCAAGACCTACCTACCATTTTTCAACCGTCCATGACATCTGATATCAAACGAGATGCCGTGTCTATCAAGACCTACCTACCATTTTTCAACCGTCCATGACATCTGATATCAAACGAGATGCCGTGTCTATCAAGACCTACCTACCATTTTTCAACCGTCCATGACATCTGATATCAAACGAGATGCCGTGTCTATCAAGACCTACCTACCATTTTTCAACCGTCCCTTACAACAAGCTGACCAGTCCTGACGAGACCAGTTGTAAAATATTCATCGGGGTTTAAAAGCTTTTCAAAATTAAATGGATCCTTTGTTGTTTTGGCTGGGTCGGACATTGAGACTTTTTGTTTTAACGTGTCGGAGACACAAGCGTCGTGTGACAGGGGGATATTTTGTGACGGGGGGGGGGGGGGGGTGGGGCATTTTGTGATAGGGGGGACATTTTGTGACGGGGGGGAGGGGGGCATTTTATGACGGGGGACATTTTGTGACGGGGGGGGGGGCATTTTGTGACGGGGAACATTTTGTGACGGGGGGGGGGGGGGCATTTTGTGACGGGGGACATTTTGTGACGGGGGGAGGGGGGCATTTTATGACGGGGGGGCATTTTGTGACGGGGGACATTTTGTGACGGGGGGGGGGGGGCATTTTGTGACGGGGAACATTTTGTGACGGGGGGGGGGGGGCATTATGTGACGGGGAGGGGGCATTTTGTGATAGGGGGGGACATTTTGTGACGGGGGGAGTGGGGCATTTTGTGACGGGGGGCATTTTGTGACGGGGGGAGGGGGGGCATTATGTGACGGGGGAGGGGGCATTTTGTGATAGGGGGGGACATTTTGTGACGGGGGACAAACGAACATCTGACACCATGTCACCATCTGACCACCCCTGTAAACAAATCCCCACTCCTGTAGAACGTCAAGTCAGAAAACAACGCGAACATTTGTATGACTTAGATCTATCTCAACCGTCAAAGAACGCGGGGAGCTGCTTTCCATTCCTAATCTGAACCAGAACTAGCAATACCACTTTCTTTCCTATACGATCTAAAGAATAGCAGATTTTAAATGAGCACACGACCTTTGACCCTCGTAGGTCAGAGGTCACAGATCGAATTACTCCATCTTTAGACAATAGAACTAGAACCAAAACTGCAAATAATTCCATTTACCTATTATACTTCTTTATGAAAATGTTTATTAATTTTATAATTCTCGTACCAACAACACAACGAATTTTCCTACTAATATACCGGAGAAGATTCTTCAGAGAATTTGTTGTTTTGAGCCATGAACTGGATATTTCATTTTTTTATTTTGACATTGTTGACAACAGGACAACGACTGACTTTACCGACCGTAGAAGAATACCTATTACATCCCCCTTACACACACCACACAGCAACACCCCACACACCCCACACACCCCACACCCCACACACCAAACCTACAATACAACGTTTTGTTGATGGTCCTCACTGCGTCAACGCTAATTTTGCTTTCAGACCGCGATTGAATATTGATAAAAAAATCTTTTTTAAAAGGTGCATCGACTTCTCATCAATAAAACAATCAATCGATAAATCAGTCGCTGACACAATGCGTCAGTTAACAATCACATTTATGTGGTCTTTCTGCCACATCATTAGAGTCACATAACACATCATTAGAGTCACTCAAGACATCATTAGAGTCACACAACACATCATTAGAGTCACACAACACATCATTAGAGTCACTCAACACATCATTAGAGTCACACAACACATCATTAGAGTCACTCAAGACATCATTAGAGTCACACAACACATCATTAGAGTCACTCAACACATCATTAGAGTCACTCAACACATCATTAGAGTCACACAACACATCATTAGAGTCACTCAAGACATCATTAGAGTCACACAACACATCATTAGAGTCACTCAACACATCATTAGAGTCACACAACACATCATTAGAGTCACACAACACATCATTAGAGTCACACAACACATCATTAGAGTCACTCAACACATCATTAGAGTCACACAACACATCATTAGAGTCACACAACACATCATTAGAGTCACACAACACATCATTAGAGTCACACAACACATCATTAGAGTCACTCAACACATCATTAGAGTCACACAACACATCATTAGAGTCACACAACACATCATTAGAGTCACACAACACATCATTAGAGTCACACAACACATCATTAGAGTCACTCAACACATCATTAGAGTCACACAACACATCATTAGAGTCACTCAAGACATCATTAGAGTCACTCAACACATCATTAGAGTCAGACAACACATCATTAGAGTCACACAACACATCATTAGAGTCACACAACACATCATTAGAGTCACACAACACATCATTAGAGTCAGACAACACATCATTAGAGTCACACAACACATCATTAGAGTCACACAACACATCATTAGAGTCACACAACACATGATTAGAGTCACACAACACAGCATTAGAGTCACTCAACACATCATTAGAGTCAGACAACACATCATTAGAGTCACACAACACATCATTAGAGTCACACAACACATCATTGAAGTCACACAACACATGATTAGAGTCACACAACACAGCATTAGAGTCACTCAACACATCACTAAATCCATACAACACATCAATGCCTTCACATAACACATCACTTCCATCACTCATCACAACACACAACCATCAGTGTTTTAACACAACACACATACCTACAATACATCAAAATTTTTCTACAACATACAATCACCATATCTCCATGACACTTTAAAAATCTATATGTCCTATCTCTTATCATATAACATATCAATGTCCTACACCAGCGCTAATGTCCTAAACACATCAATGATGTCATTCAATTCAGCAATATAATAACTCATCACCTTGAGCATATTTCAACTCAATACAAACATCGCTCAAATCATTCACCTGATCGTTAATGTCTGTCACCACAATAGACATGTCAGGATATTTAATGAAGCCTTTGTGTTTTAACTGCGGCAGCAATCAAAAGGTTGAGGGAGATCATTTTTTTAAATTTCTTTTATTGCTTTTATTTCCTTGTGTGCTGGGTATTTTTATCTGACATTTATAATTGCTCCCCCCCCCCCCCCTCTGTGTTTTATAAGAGGCTTAAAGTTGTCTGCTGCAAGTAACCGGCACGTTACCGGCATCATGTGACCGGCATAAAGTGACCGGCATCATGTGACCGGCATAAAGTGATCGGCGTAAGGTGACCGGCAAATTACCGGCATTAGATGATTTGAAGAGATCTACCGGCAAATGACCGGCATTAAGTGACCGGCTGCAAGTGACCGGCTACAAGTGACCGGCTACAAGTGACCGGCTACAAGTGACCGGCTACAAGTGACCGGCTACAAGTGACCGGCATTAAGTGACCGGCATTAAGTGACCGGCTACAAGTGACCGGCATTAAGTGACCGGCATTAAGTGACCGGCTACAAGTGACCGGCTACAAGTGACCGGCTACAAGTGACCGGCTACAAGTGACCGGCATTAAGTGACCGGCATTAAGTGACCGGCTACAAGTGACCGGCATTAAGTGACCGGCATTAAGTGACCGGCTACAAGTGACCGGCTACAAGTGACCGGCTACAAGTGACCGGCTACAAATGACCGGCATTAGTTCGTTTGAAGAGATCTACCGGCAAGTGACCGGCATTAGAAATAAAGGTTTGGGTTGGTGACCCACTCTCTTATGACCCGTATGACCCAGACCCGTGTTGAGCCAGTCCACCTCCCTTATGACCCGTATAACCCAGACCCGTGTTGAGCCAGTCCACCTCCCTTATGACCCGTATAACCCAGACCCGTGTAGAGACAGTTCCACTCCCTTATGACCCGTATGACCCAGACCCGTGTAGAGACAGTTCCACTCCCTTATGACCCAGACCCGTGTAGAGAGAATGTTCCAAACGTTGAAGGTTTGGTTCACAAGACATTGGCTGACCCTATATTTAGAAGTTGTGTTTTTATCCTCTCTAAAATTTGTCACGTTTGGTTCCTAAAATTTGTGAGTAATAAAAATGTGTACCTTAAAAATGTGTACCTTAAAAATGTGTACCTTAAAAATGTGTACCTTAAAAATGTGTACCTTAAGATGTGTACCTTAAAAATGTGTACCTTAAAAATGTGTACCTTAAAAATGTGTACCTTAAAAATGTGTACCTTAAAATGTGTACCTTAAAATGTGTACCTTAAAATGTGTACCTTAAAAATGTGTACCTTAAAAATGTGTACCTTAAAATGTGTACCTTAAAATGTGTACCTTAAAATGTGTACCTTAAAAATGTGTACCTTAAAAATGTTGATCTAATATGTCGCTCCTTAAAAAAATGTTCCCACGCCCAGCTGTTTGTTGTGTCACGTGATTGTTATTTTACGTGATTGGCGGGTCGACAGATCAACATGTCACGTGATTGCCTCGTCACGTGATCATCATGTCTTGTCTCTACAACCATGTCCCACAATTCCGCTTCTTCTGAACAAGTACAGGTAAGGTCCACCCCCCCCCCCCCCCCCAAGGTGTTCACATGACATTTCCCCCTGCCTGTGAACTGCTCGTTGTGTCCCCCACCCACCCACCGCCAGTAAACAAATTAGCCCGGCCCTCCCCTTTCGCTGGTGCACGCCCCACCCTGCGTCCATGCCCCACCCTGCGTCCATGCCCCACCCTGCGTCCACGCTGTCTGGTCCTACGCTGCTCCATCAATTAACGAAGAATATATGCCAGCCCCTTGCAGATAAATAGAGGAAAATGTTTTCCGGGGGAGGGGGAGGGAAAAAATCGATCTCTTACAAAGAAATATTTCCAGTAAAGTAATCGATAGATATGAAGGTTGTGTTGGTAGATGTAGAGGTTGTAGTGTTAAACACAGACAATTTTTAAAATTGTGTTGTCATAAATGACTAATGCGTTGTAGTCTAGGGTAGTGTGTTTGTAGCTTCGTTAGCTAATTAGAAAGCTGATTGTTAATTATTCAATGCTTTGGTTGGATGGTGACATGGTAAGGGTGTATGTGGTGACACTAGGGTTTATTGGTGACACCAAGAGGTGAGATATTATTGGTGACACCAAGAGGTGAGATATTATTGGTGACACCAAGAGGTGAGATATTATTGGTGACACTAGAAGAGTGAGATAGCATTGGTGACATTCAAGCGGTGAGACACGGCGGTGACACTCAAGGCGTGAGATGTATCGAATGGTGACACCAGATTATCCAAACCCAGGCCCACCCATACCTACATGTTATAACTAGCTCAGCATCTGATAATCTACCCCTCCCCACTCTAATGGTAGCCCACCCCCATCCCCCCTTAGTTAGCCAACGACCACGAGCTATAGTCGAAAAATTTCCAAGGGACGAGGGTCATCAGCAGTGTCGTCTTGGCTTCCTATGGGTAGTGCAGGACTTATGGGTGGGGGGGGGGGGCAGGTTTATTGGGTGTGGGGGGGGGCAGGATTAATGGGTGGGGGAGGAGAAGGATTAATGGGTGGGGGAAGGGGCAGGATTAATGGGTGGGGGCAGGATTAATGGGTGGGGGAGGAGAAGGATTAATGGGTGGGGGCAGGATTAATGGGTGGGGGAGGAGAAGGATTAATGGGTGGGGGAGGGGAAGAGTTAAAAGTGGGGGAGGGAAGGAAGGATTAGTGGGTGCGTGTGTAGGATCAATGGGTGAGGGAGGGCAGGATTAGTGGGTGGGGGAGGGGAGGGATTAAATGGTGTGAGAGGGGTAGGATTAGTGGGTGTAGGGGAACAGGATAAGTAAGATGAGGGAGACGGATTTACTGATAGACAGTGCTGGATTACTGAACTTCTAAAGTACAATCCTCCTTCCCCGCCAACATTTGTTTCCGTTGGCTTATTCCGGCCTTGACATTGGACCGACAGGAACTAAATATAGAATTAATCATGACATTCACATTGTGATATTTGTAAAAGCCCGGGAGGGCTTGTAAGAGTTTTGTGATATCCACATTTTGTTTTCCACAACCCGCTTGGGCCGGAGGGGGTCGGGTTTAAATTTAGTTTGGTCGAGTCTCGCGTTTCTTCATACAGTAATACACGTTAACCCTTGCCTACCCGTATACAATGATAAAATAGGTTAACCCTTGCCTACCCGTATACAATGATAAAATAGGTTAACCCTTGTCTACCCGAACACAAAAATAAATATACTTTAATCCATAATGTCAACCTGAACTAAACGATAAAAAAAACTAACAGCTCTCTATACCTGAGCACAACGATTAAATCCCCCCCCCCCAAGCCTCCACCCGCCCTGGGTGAGTACTGAAGTGTCATCTGAGAGAGGGAGGGGCGGTAACCCATGCACTGCTTGACGTGGCGACACCATCGGTTTACAGCCGTACAGCGGTGCTATAAATATGTCGGCCCCTAGTTTCACCTGCAACAGGTAATTAACTCCAATCTCATTTCATACGTGCGTCATCAACACCGGGTCAAAACAATCAAATTCTGCGCAGGTAAAAACAATCAAATTCTGCGCAGGTAAAAACAATCAAATTCTGGGCAGGTAAA
Organism: Physella acuta; assembly: GCF_028476545.2. Taxonomy (NCBI): domain Eukaryota; kingdom Metazoa; phylum Mollusca; class Gastropoda; family Physidae; genus Physella; species Physella acuta. The sequence continues at coordinate 285,089 of NW_026732587.1, read as the reverse complement.
AACAATCAAATTCTGGGCAGGTAAAAACAATCAAATTCTGGGCAGGTAAAAACAATCAAATTCTGGGCAGGTAAAAACAATCAAATTCTGCGCAGGTAAAAACAATCAAATTCTGGGCAGGTAAAAACAATCAAATTCTGGGCAGGTAAAAACAATCAAATTCTGGGCAGGTAAAAACAATCAAATTCTGGGCAGGTAAAAACAATCAAATTCTGGGCAGGTAAAAACAATCAAATTCTGCGCAGGTAAAAACAATCAAATTCTGCGCAGGTAAAAACAATCAAATTCTGCGCAGGTAAAAACAATCAAATTCTGCGCAGGTAAAAACAATCAAATTCTGCGCAGGTAAAAACAATCAAATTCTGCGCAGGTAAAAAACAATCAAATTCTGCGCAGGTAAAAACAATCAAATTCTGCGCAGGTAAAAACAATCAAATTCTGCGCAGGTAAAAACAATCAAATTCTGCGCAGGTAAAAACAATCAAATTCTGCGCAGGTAAAAACAATCAAATTCTGCGCAGGTAAAAACAATCAAATTCTGCGCAGGTAAAAAACAATCAAATTCTGCGCAGGTAAAAACAATCAAATTCTGCGCAGGTAAAAACAATCAAATTCTGCGCAGGTAAAAACAATCAAATTCTGCGCAGGTAAAAACAATCAAATTCTGCGCAGGTAAAAACAATCAAATTCTGCGCAGGTAAAAACAATCAAATTCTGCGCAGGTAAAAACAATCAAATTCTGCGCAGGTAAAAACAATCAGATTCTGCGCAGGTAAAAACAATCAAATTCTGCGCAGGTAAAAACAATCAGATTCTACGCAGGTAAAAAAATCAGATTCTACGCAGGTAAAAACAATCAGATTCTGCGCAGGTAAAAACAATCAAATTCTGCGCAGGTAAAAACAATCAAATTCTGCGCAGGTAAAAACAATCAGATTCTAAGCAAACTTCGTGCCTTGTCGTAAACCAATCATTAGTTGCAGACAAATTGATTGGTCGACTTGCCTACCATATCAACGGTTGGCCATTCCTCTATCATTAAGTCATCCACCCAACATTTGGTCATCCACCCTACATTTGCCATCCTACCACCATTTGGCCATTAATTCAACATTTGGCCATCCCTCTATCATTTGGCCATCAATTCAACATTTGGCCATCCACCCACCATTCGGTCATCCACCCAATATTTGGCCACCCTCCCAACATTTGGCCATCCAACCAATATTTGGCCATCCACCCAATATTTGGCTGAAAGAACTCCCGACCGTTTTATCGAGATTTAAAAGAAACTAAATCGTCCAAACCGTCCACGATAAAAATAATCAAATTAATTAAGGTTTTGGGACTCTAAATTAATGAATATTTCTTGTCCATTCTGCCACCATGACCTAGCCCACCCCCTCCTTCCGCCCCACCCCCGGGCCGTGTACTCACAAGTAACAACGTCCTGTTTCGTGTTGAGCAAGACGTTCCTCAGGGCCGCGCTGCTCGTGTGTTCCTCTTGGTTCTTCATCACGGCCTGGGGACAGATGTTCAATGTTCTAGAGAACATTCAGGTGTGGATGTTCAATGTTCTAGAGAACATTCAGATGGGGATGTTCAATGTTCTAGAGAACATTCAGATGGGGATGTTCAATGTTCTAGAGAACATTCAGATGGGGATGTTCAATGTTCTAGAGAACATTCAGGTGTGGATGTTCAATGTTCTAGAGAACATTCAGATGGGGATGTTCAATGTTCTAGAGAACATTCAGATGGAGATGTTCAATGTTCTAGAGAACATTCAGGTGTGGATGTTCAATGTTCTAGAGAACATTCAGATGGGGATGTTCAATGTTCTAGAGAACATTCAGGTGTGGATGTTCAATGGTCTAGAGAACATTCAGATGGGGATGTTCAATGTTCTAGAGAACATTCAGGTGTGGATGTTCAATGGTCTAGAGAACATTCAGATGGGGATGTTCAATGTTCTAGAGAACATTCAGATGGGGATGTTCAATGTTCTAGAGAACATTCAGGTGTCGAGTGTATGTTCTAGAGAACATTCAGGTGTGGATGTTCAATGTTCTAGAGAACATTCAGGTGGGGATATTCAATGTTCTAGAGAACATTCAGATGGGGATGTTCAATGTTCTAGAGAACATGCAGGTGTGGATGTTCAATGTTCTAGAGAACATTCAGATGGGGATATTCAATGTTCTAGAGAACATTCAGATGGGGATATTCAATGTTCTAGAGAACATTCAGGTGTCGAGTGTATGTTCTAGAGAACATTCAGATGGGATGTTCAATGTTCTAGAGAACATTCAGATGGGGATGTTCTATGTTCTAGAGAACAATCAGATGGGGATGTTCAATGTTCTAGAGAACATTCATGTGTGGATGTTCAATGTTCTAGAGAACATTCAGGTGTGGATGTTCAATGTTCTAGAGAACATTCAGATGGGGATGTTCAATGTTCTAGAGAACATTCAGGTGTGGATGTTCAATGGTCTAGAGAACATTCAGATGGGGATGTTCAATGTTCTAGAGAACATTCAGATGGTGATGTTCAATGTTCTAGAGAACATTCAGGTGTGGATGTTCAATGGTCTAGAGAACATTCAGATGGGGATGTTCAATGTTCTAGAGAACATTCAGATGGGGATGTTCAATGTTCTAGAGAACATTCAGATGGGGATGTTCAATGTTCTAGAGAACATTCAGATGGGGATGTTCAATGTTCTAGAGAACATTCAGGTGTGGATGTTCAATGTTCTAGAGAACATTCAGATGGGGATGTTCAATGGTCTAGAGAACATTCAGGTGTGGATGTTCAATGTTCTAGAGAACATTCAGATTGGGATATTCAATGTTCTAGAGAACATTCAGATGGGGATATTCAAAGTTCTAGAGAACATTCAGATGGGGATGTTCAATGTTCTAGAGAACATTCAGATGGGGATATTCAATGTTCTAGAGAACATTCAGGTGTCGGGGTGTTATAGAACATTCAAGGGTCGGGGGGGGGCGTTCTTGAAGATACAGGTGTCGGGTCTAGAAAACTTGAAGGGGTAAAGGTTTAATTTTCTATAGAAAATACTGGCCTAATGGAACATATACGGGTACAGGTTCAATGTTCTATAGAATACACAAGCGTAAATGTTTAATGTTCTATAGAACATACAGGGGTAAAGTTTCAATTTTCTATACACATACATGTTCTGTTCTACAGACATCTGATTTTAATTTTTTTTAATATATAACATACAATCAGTGGCGTAGCGAGGTAGGGTGTCACCCGGTGCGCCACTTAATGGTGTCACCCCCCTAGAGGCGTAGCGACCCTTCCCGGCGACAAACTTTCAAATTTTCGATTTGCACCCCCCCCCCCCTCAAACTTTCGATTTGCACCACCCCCCCCCCCCCCTTCAAGTTTCTCTCTATATATTTTGCTATTTTTTGCCTTGGTGTCACCCCCCCCCTAAATGGTGTCACCCGGTGCGGTCCGCACCCCCCGCCCCCCCCCCCTCGCTACGCCCCTGCATACAATTGTAACTTTTCAATGTTCTACATAGAACACCCAGACTATTCAACTTATTCTTCATTAGCCATGAGAATATCTCCCATTTGTGGCTCTAAGTAAACGACATTACTACGAACCAAAATTACCAGTAATATAAATACGAGCTAATGCGCTAGACGATTAGTTTATTTTAAAACCATGCTCCCCAAATATTTACTCCAAATTAAAACTTTCCATCCCCGGCATCGTCAGTGGACAAACAGGGGAGGGAGATACGAGTAGCTGGCCAATCGATGACCGCTGATACATCGATCTCTGATATTTGCTTGTTTAGTCGATATGAGCGACTTAATTAGGCATCAGATAATGCTGCACCATTGTGTTTACTGTCGTCTGCCCGTTTGGGGGGGGGGGGGGGTATTTGGATCAAACTACGGATGTGGATAAGGCACATATTGTGGATAAATGCGAGTGTGGATGGGATTATGATTATGGATAAACCATCCCATAGAGTCTGTCTAGGCGTATTTGAAAGTACTTTTCCACTGAACTGAATTGTGTTGTAGGAATTATCGTAGAACTATAACCTTAATCGTCCCTAATGTAACAAAACTATAAACTTTATCTTACCCCTAATGTAACAAAACTAAAAACTTCAATTTAAACCCAATCATCACAGTCACATTGGGTCACGTGCTACAAATGATCCAATCATTACTGTGACACGGGGTCACGTGGTACAAACGATCCAATCATTACCTTAAACTCAATGGCCAACTGTTTCTCCTGTCTCTTCTGTCTGTAGACGTTGACAAAGTTGCATGCTGGGATGGCTTCACCGACCACTGAGTCGATCGCGCGCTGCTCACGTGAGTCCGGGTCCATGGACAGACCGCACATGACCTTTAGTTGAGAGACCTTGACCCCAAGACACGACACCAGGTTTTTGCTCATCGTCATGTCCCGGGGGGACGGGACGGGCGCCAGCAACCGGTGGGTCGCGTGGTTTCAACTACATGCCTGGACTTAAGACAGTCAGGGGCGTCGCCATCGGGGGACTGACGAGGGGGTGGGGGTGATCCTGGTAAAATTGTGATGGTCAGTTAGTCCGACGTTCGCTGAGTGTGAAGCCCACCCATGGCTCGTCTTTAACACTGGAGGAACATTTGAGGCTTGCTGAAAGTGAAACAAGGATATCATCATTAGAGTTAAAAATAGCTTTGGTACTTTTCAGTTACAAAATGCCGATGGGTACTGATTGACTAGGGTAAAGCATGTTATAACAATCATTATTTGATCATTTAATTAATGAAAATTGCATCCTAATAATAATCAGCATTTGACAACATACAGAATGAAAAACTCCTATTTTGCAACAAATTGTGTAAACACCTTACAAAGGCTCTCTGTGTTATACTGTAGCATGTGTACATTAAAACAATCGGAATGTATTCAAACCAAACTTCACGTGTACACGTGTACATGTACCAGACTCCTCCCATTATAACCAGACACGTACACCTATAACCCAACCGAACCAAACTACGGTCATAACACAAACGCCTAATCCGTACACTACACCCAAACACTTCCACGAGAACAAATTACCACATGCTATATGTCATTATAGAAATGTACCTAGTTTTGGACCCATTTAAAAAAACGTATATCTAGAATCAAGTAGACAGCGTTAAATTAACCTACCAATTAATTATTTTAACGCATGCTGTACAATCAGCACAAATGACGGCCAGAGTTATAGAAGCGTGAATTTTAACTCCCCGAGTGATCATTAGATGTACGACCTGTTAATTGGACATGCGCTAATTAACTGGACAAATATGGCCGACTGATTCAATGGAATGATCTACCAGACATGATTAGCCTACTGATTTACTGCAATAATCTATCTCACATGATTAGCCCACTGATTTACTGCAATAATCTATCTCACATGATTAGCCCACTGATTTACTCCAATAATCCTACATGATTAGCCCACTGATTTACTGCAATAATCTCACATGATTAGCCCACTGATTTACTGCAATAATCTCACATGATTAGCCCACTAATTTACTGCAATAATCTCACATGATTAGCCCACTGATTTACTGCAATAATCTATCTCACATGATTAGCCCACTGATTTACTGCAATAATCCTACATAATTAGCCCACTGATTTACTGCAATAATCTCATATGATTAGTCCACTGATTTACTGCAATAATCTCACATAATTAGCCCACTGATTTACTGCAATAATCCTACATGATTAGCCCACTGATTTACTGCAATAATCTCACATGATTAGTCCACTGATTTACTGCAATAATCTCACATGATTAGCCCACTGATTTACTGCAATAATCTATCTCACATGATTTGCCCACTGATTTACTGCAATAATCTATCTCACATGATTAGCCTACTGATTTACTGCAATAATCCTACATGATTAGCCCACTGATTTACTGCAATAATCTCACATGATTAGTCCACTAATTTACTGCAATAATCTCACATGATTAGCCCACTGATTTACTGCAATAATCTATCTCACATGATTTGCCCACTGATTTACTGCAATAATCTATCTCACATGATTAGCCAAATGATTTACTGCAATAATCTATCTCACATGATTAGCCCACTGATTTACTGCAATAATCCTACATGATTAGCCCACTGATTTACTGCAATAATCCTACATGATTAGCCCACTGATTTACTGCAATAATATATCTCACATGATTAGCCCACTGATTTACTCCAATAATCCTACATGATTAGCCCACTGATTTACTGCAATAATCTCACATAATTAGCCCACTGATTTACTGCAATAATCTATCTCACATGATTAGCCCACTGGTTTACTGCAATAATCCTACATGATTAGCCCACTGATTTACTGCAATAATCTCACATGATTAGTCCACTGATTTACTGCAATAATCTCACATGATTAGCCCACTGATTTACTGCAATAATCTATCTCACATGATTTGCCCACTGATTTACTGCAATAATCCTACATGATTAGCCCACTGATTTACTGCAATAATCTCACATAATTAGCCCACTGATTTACTGCAATAATCTATCTCACATGATTAGCCTACTGATTTACTGCAATAATCCTACATGATTAGCCCACTGATTTACTGCAATAATCTCACATGATTAGTCCACTGATTTACTGCAATAATCTCACATGATTAGCCCACTGATTTACTGCAATAATCTATCTCACATGATTTGCCCACTGATTTACTGCAATAATCTATCTCACATGATTAGCCCACTGATTTACTGCATAATCTATCTCACATGATTAGCCCACTGATTTACTGCAATAATCCTACATGATTAGCCCACTGATTTACTGCAATAATCCTACATGATTAGCCCACTGATTTACTGCAATAATATATCTCACATGATTAGCCCACTGATTTACTCCAATAATCCTACATGATTAGCCCACTGATTTACTGCAATAATCTCACATAATTAGCCCACTGATTTACTGCAATAATCTATCTCACATGATTAGCCCACTGGTTTACTGCAATAATCTATCTCACATGATTAGCCCACTGATTTACTGCAATAATCTATCTCACATGATTAGCCCACTGATTTACTCCAATAATCCTACATGATTAGCCCACTGATTTACTGCAATAATCCTACATAATTAGCCCACTGATTTACTGCAATAATATATCTCACATGATTAGCCCACTGATTTACTCCAATAATCCTACATGATTAGCCCACTGATTTACTGCAATAATCTCACATAATTAGCCCACTGATTTACTGCAATAATCTATCTCACATGATTAGCCCACTGGTTTACTGCAATAATCCTACATGATTAGCCCACTGATTTACTGCAATAATCTCACATGATTAGTCCACTGATTTACTGCAATAATCTCACATGATTAGCCCACTGATTTACTGCAATAATCTATCTCACATGATTTGCCCACTGATTTACTGCAATAATCCTACATGATTAGCCCACTGATTTACTGCAATAATCTCACATAATTAGCCCACTGATTTACTGCAATAATCTATCTCACATGATTAGCCTACTGATTTACTGCAATAATCCTACATGATTAGCCCACTGATTTACTGCAATAATCTCACATGATTAGTCCACTGATTTACTGCAATAATCTCACATGATAAGCCCACTGATTTACTGCAATAATCTATCTCACATGATTTGCCCACTGATTTACTGCAATAATCTATCTCACATAATTAGCCCACTGATTTACTGCAATAATCTATCTCACATGATTAGCCCACTGATTTACTGCAATAATCCTACATGATTAGCCCACTGATTTACTGTAATAACCCTACATGATTAGCCCACTGATTTACTGCAATAATATATCTCACATGATTAGCCCACTGATTTACTCCAATAATCCTACATGATTAGCCCACTGATTTACTGCAATAATCTCACATAATTAGCCCACTGATTTACTGCAATAATCTATCTCACATGATTAGCCCACTGGTTTACTGCAATAATCCTACATGATTAGCCCACTGATTTACTGCAATAATCTATCTCACATGATTAGCCCACTGATTTACTGCAATAATCTCACATGATTAGCCCGCTGATTTACTGCAATAATCTCACATGATTAGCCCACTGATTTACTGCAATAATCTCACATGATTAGCCCACTGATTTACTGCAATAATCTATCTCACATGATTAGCCCACTGATTTACTGCACTAATCTCACATGATTAGCCCACTGATTTACTGCAATAATCTCATATGATTAGCCCACTGATTTACTGCAATAATCTCTTCTGTTTTCTTCCTGACTAATTTTGCTTGGGGGGGGGGGAGGTTCTTATAATTAATGTCTTTTGGTTCATGTGTGCGATGGGGGGTGGGGTGGGATGGGGGAGGGGGGGTCTTATAATTAATATCTTTTGGTTCATGCGTGGGGTGGGGTGAGATGGGCTTTCATAATTCGAATCTTGTAAATTTAACACTAAAAGCTAGAAAAGACACGTTTATTGAACATAATAGTAAAAAAAAGCATTGGCCTCAGAATGTGGTGAACATTTTTTAGCTACCAACGTTGGTTTTTTTACTATTATAGAAAAAGAAAAGATCAGTTCTGCTTACTTTGGCACATTTAAAAATGTTATAATCGTGTTAGCGTCGAATTGAGTTTATGCGCTCACAAGGATTACGTTCTGCTTACTTTAAGTATCGATTTTTAGCGCAATTTCCATTCTGGAGAATTGCGTTTATTAACCCGTCATTTCTGGATGTATGAATGTATGAATGAATGGATGGATGTGTGTCCGCAGCTTTAAGTCGTATCTCCTCCTCAACGAAGCAATATCGATGACTAGTTCCAAAAGCAATTATGTTAAGCAAGTTACGAGGATGAACATAGGCTATAAAAATTCCGGGTTTCTTTCATGGATTTCCCGGAAAAGCCAAAAAAAACTCGAAAAAAAGCAGTTTTTGGCCTATATCTCGGCAACCAGACCACTTAGCGACTTGAAACATGTACCAATCGATTCCTGCCATAATTTAGAACAATATTGCCGAAGAAAGTTTTCAAAAATATCCTTTCGTTCGGTCACAAATTTTTTTTTTTAATTAATTAAAATTTGGACCGAATTAGAAGGCATTTTTTCCTACCACACCACACGCGTCATCACGTTCAATAGCTGCACCATCACGTTCTATGGCTTCGTCATCACGTTCAGTAGCTAGGCGCGCAATGGTTTTTAGTCATGTAACTCTATTGTAAATAAAACATGTAAAATACTGAAATTTTTTTTTAATAAAAAACGTTGTAATAACTAACCAATGGTTTTACTAACCCTGCTCTTGATTTACGCTACGACAGAGCTATTTTTAGATAACATAAGGAAATTGCGCTAAAATTGTCACTAGACTTTTTAATTAACTTGTTTAATCTGCTCTTAACAAGTGGATTCGTTAACTCGATACTTTCATAAAACTTGCGACATGTTAATAGGCTAATAGTGGGGTTCAGAACTTTGATCAGCATAATGAGATGTGACAGCCATTATGGCTAGTGTTTGGACACGACGAGGTAAAAAAGACAACGTATAAAAAACAATAACGTAACAAATGTTTAGGCTACAAAAGGATGGTAAAAAAAAGTTTTTATTTTAATGCCGGAAACACATCTGGGTATCACAACACAATACAGTATTCTATTAAGTCACAATACAGTATCCCATAGTGTCACAATACAGTATCCCATGGTGATAAAATACAGTATCCCATAGTGTCACAATACATTATCACGTAGTGTCACAATACAGTATCCCATAGTGTCACAATATAGTACCCCATAGTGTCACAATACAGTATCCCATAGTGTCGTAATACAGTATCCCATAGTGTCGCAATACAGTATCCCATGGTGATAAAATACAGTATCCCATAGTGTCACAATACAGTATCCCATGGTGATAAAATACAGTATCCCATAGTGTCACAATACAGTATCCCATAGTGTCACAATACAGTATCCCATGGTGATAAAATACAGTATCCCATAGTGTCACAATACAGTATCCCATGGTGATAAAATACAGTATCCTACCGTGTCACAGTATCCCATAGAGTCACCATACAGTATTCCATTGCCTAAAATACTATTATGCTACTAAACAGTATCGTGTTCGAGGTTTTTGCATACCAGTGGTTTAGCAATAGTGTTTGGGTCAAACCTAGGTCAGGAGCATGTTTAGGATTCTAGCTAAGGTTAGCGTCGCAATAAAAATTAACTGCATCTTAAAATAATTTCTGCCGACGAATCAACAAAGACCAAAATAATTTTATTTTATCGTCACTCGACCGGCGGCTTTATCCATGTACGACAATTTGTAGCTTAAGATTTAAACACCCAGGCTATGAAACAGGAAATATTACAGCGATAAAACCGACAAGATTATATTTCAGGTAATATTCCAAAATTGCCATTTACGAAAATAGGTTTGGCTTTTTTTAGCCAGCGCAGCGTGGCCAATGTCTCCTTAGTTCCTCATTATTAGACTTGCCAGATTGGCTTCACCAGATTACGGCGCCATGTTCCGCAGCCAGCGCACGCCTATCTGAAATTACTTTTTTGGCCACCATAAAAATGAGCTACATTGAATCGATTTTTTTGGCTTCTAGTTTTGTTTGTAAGCCAAATCTTCCCCGTCTGCTAGCCGTCTGCCGATAATTCGGTGCGTGGCAGTCACTGGCAGTTAGGGGGACGTAAGTCTGAGGTCCCCATGCCAGAAACACAGCTAGGGAGGATTAGATCCTGGGACGGTCGATGGCTGTCCGTGTTTGCTCACAGTTTCATCTGGACAAAAATAATACTTTTGGGGGCTGAGGAACACTCACAAAGGTGCTTGTTCATTTAATATAAAGCTAATCATGCCACTTTTAATTTAATCATTAATCAACAACGTCATTAAATCTACACTTACATAATCTTCTATTTCACAATCGTTTATAATAATTTGTTTAAAATTCCAATATTGTGCACATTTTTATTTTTTGCACATTCCTATTTCGATAAAGTTCCTAATAAGTGTAAATTCTCAAAAAGTAAAATTCTAGTAACGTTTCATTAAAAATGTATCTCCTCTGTAAACCCTCAAACCAGTTCTGTTACCGACCAATTTACAACTTCGATTACAACTTAATCTTCCTGCTGCGATTAGAGGTTGAAAAAAAAATTAACAACCTTAGTCCCATTACTGGCGGATTCCCAGCATTGATTGGTTCAACTCATTAGAGCGCCATGTTCGGTATCTCTAATGATAGCAGTGAAACACGACAAAAAACAGTGGCAGACATGGTGGGTCTAATGAACTCTACCCCCCCCCCCCCCACAACACTGATTGAGCTACACATTCACTCCTTTGGCGGTAAAGTAAGGGTGGTAAAGTAAGGATGGTAAAGTAAGGGAGAAAAAGTAAGGGTGAAAAAGTAAGGGTGATATAATGGTCGACTAGAAAAAGATGTTCATGTTTTAAAATTATCCTATAAATTTATTGCCTAAATTTATATATATATATATATATATATATATATATATATATATATATATATATATATATATATATATATATATATATATATATATATATATATATATATATATATATATATATATCCTAATATATAAAAGCCTATGTGCGCACTTCTGTCAATCTCTCTCTCTCTCTCTGTCCTCAAAATATTTTCACAGGCTAAGATATCAGTATCTTCAGCAAAATATGGAGAACTTGATACGGACTTTTATTGAAATAATATGTTAGATGTTTTAAATGTATACCCTAAATTTTATTTATAGGAGAACAATAAAAATAAAAGCATATTCGAATGTAGAAACACATTTTTAATTATACAACCGCAAAAGTGTTTATGGTTGTGACAAGAACGCAATAAACAATAACGTCACATGCCACATGTTTACACTATGGAAAGAACACAACACTAATGGCGTCATCTTCCGATTTTAGAATATAAAGAAATGAACTACTTCATTCAAATTGGATTAAGATCTATATTCTATAAATCTACGTAACAATACGTACGCCATGAAATATATACAATTTTCTCGATCAAACTAATACAAATTACTTTAAAAAACAACATAATGACCATTGAATAGCCGGGTTTTTAACGGAATGATTTAAGTCTCTTTATCAGTGTGTGGATTTAATATAGTGTTCTGTTGACTAATAATGTATACTTCTGACACTGGGTTATACAGGATGAACTAGACAAAGGAAAGTCCCTAGTATTCTTCTGACTGTTAGCATTCACGGCTAGACAAACACTCTAGCTTAGTGTTAATTCTCGCCAATTAGTCAAGCTGCTATAGATCGGATTAATGAAGGTGCCAGGAACACCACGAAGCAAAAAGCTCAAAGATTATATCTTCTTAAGATGGCTGCGGGCAGTCTATTTTTAGCTCAAGTGCTGATAAGGCTTTGTTGTCATTGGGGATGGCCTACTTTTGTACTGAGTTGAGCTCTGAGCTTCTCTTGAGTGTTCGGATGTTGAGTCAATATATGAGCTTCAAATTATTGTTCGGATGCTGAGTCAAGCTAAAAACCTCTCTATTACGTTCGAATGTCGAGTCAAGTCACACACTTCTCTATAATATTCGAATGTCGAGTCAAGCTACAAACTTCTCTATGATGTTCGAAAGTCGAGTCAAACTAAAGACTTCACTAGAACTGCTCATTAAACACATCGTCCATTTTAAAAAATCATCAGAGTTCAATCAAGTGAAGATTGATTAAAAATCGATATCTTCTTCACGGGTCACATTTGTATTTCTTCAAACAACTCGAGCTAATGGTCAATGAAAACACTCTGAACATGACGTTAGCAGAAGATTGCAGACGCCACGCCCTGCTGTGGACGAGTAGGATGCTCACAACCAAGTAGAAAAACACGGCAGTCAATGACGCACTGGGCGTATATTTTGATCTATAAATCAACGACCAAGTTCCGCATGGTTAACTTTGGTGGTCCGAAAATAGCGTTGGGCGACGTGTTCACTTATCTAGTTGATGGTAAGGCGTAGGCGAGTACACAAAACACACACACATACTCTTTTTCACACACACTCGCACTTACACACATACACGAGCACTCACACGCACACACTGTGTGTCGTTGTTATCTTAAAGCATGGGCGAGTACACATAACACACACACTTTCTCACACACGAGCACTCACACACTCACACACACACATAATCACTCACACTCACACACTCACACACACATACACGAGCAGTCACACGAATACACGGTGTGTATTTGTTATCTTCAAGCAATGACGAGTCCACACAAACACACACTCACACTCTTTTTCAGACACACACAAACACGAGCACTCACACGCACACAGTCATACACTCTGTGTGTAGTTTTATTTTAAACCAATGACGAATAAACCGTGTTAAATTACCGTAATTAGCTCTTCCTTTTAATCATCCAATCCTTTAATCATACTATCATACAATCATACAATCTTACAATCATACCCAGTTTACTAATGCTGAGTAAACAATCAATAGTTTACTGTTCCGGCGGGAATTCCCACTTCTCATATCAGACGACATTACATTCTGCACGTGCAGTAGGGCACGTGATCAATCTATAAATAGTTCTGGGTATCATCCGTGAAAACAGCTGGGAAAGTGATCCCGACGTACCGTGGCTGATATGTTATGACACTAGCATGTCAAGACACTGACATGACACTAACATGTCAAGACACTGACATGACACTAGCATGTCGAGACACTGACATGACACTAGCATGTCAAGACACTGACATGACACTAGCATGTCAAGACACTGACATGTCACTAGCATGTCAAGACACTGACATGACACTAGCATGTCAAGACACTGACATGACACTAACATGTCAAGACACTGGCATGACATATGAAATGACTTGCACGAACATTTCCTGACATAGACATGTCATGACACTGACATTTCTTGAAACTATGTTCTGACAGATGTGTGACAGTGACAGTAACGTGGTGTGACATGGTACTTTGTCAGGACCAAGAAGAGCGGGCCTAATGTGTCACAAGGATCGGTACCCCCTCCCCCTCAATCTATGAGGGACCCAAACATCAGACGTGGAATCAACTCACCCACGGCATCCACTCCTAGACTACAGGCTGCACGGTATAATCCATGAGCTCACTTATCCAGAAACAACAACATCCATTTGTTGAATTATCCAGAAATAAAATCCATTATGTTGGCTTGTTATGATGATGTATCCAGAAAGAAATTTATTTTTGAAGCGACTACTAAACTATGCAGCAGTATCGTAACGGTGACAATTGCGCGTCAAAAAATATTTTGTAGAATGGCAGACTTTGGGGTCAAGGCTGTTCGACCTTTGGTTCACGGAGGGACGTTCTATGTGGGACAGCACTGTCTTAATGAGTTCACAGAAAACACAAGTTTTACCGTAAGTCCAGACACAGAAAAAACAGCTGTTTTATCGCGCATCCAATAAGACAGACTAGGACTTTAGGTTAGAACTTTAGTTTAGGACATGCTATATTATGGTATGTTACTTTAGTATCGTATAGCTTATGAAATAAAACATAGGAGAGTGTAGGACTGTGTAGGACTGTGAAGGACTGTGTAGGACAGTGTAGGACTATATAGGACAATTTAGGACAGTTAACATTTGACAATAGTTTATGACAGGTGTCTTACAAGTTAGTGACTGACTAAACAAATATAAACATGTGAAAATGTTTAGAAACTTAACAAATATAAACATGTGAAAATGTTTAGAGCCTTAACAAATATAAACATGTGAAAACGTTTAGAGCCTTAACAAATATAAACATGTGAAAACGTTTAGAGCCTTAACAAATATAAACATGTGAAAATGTTTAGAGCCTTAACAAATATAAACGTGTGAAAATGTTTAGAGCCTTAACAAATATAAACATGTGAAAATGTTTAGAAACTTAACAAATATAAACATGTGAAAATGTTTAGAGACTAAACACAAATGAGCAAGTAAAAATGTTTAGGTTATGAACACATTTTAAGATAATTCCTGCAAGTGAAAAAGTTTAGGGACCGAATTATATACTATAACATACATTATTATATAATGACGATAAAAACGTGTAAAAATGTTTACCTTTGAACTTCACACATCTAATTAACTGTCCTTACGCTGGTTGTTGTCCTATTTGTTGACCAACGTAATTCACTTCTTGTCTCGATATCCAAAATAGAAAACAATTATCTAAACATTTTTTTAACACCCCACACAATAAATATCTCTAACGTGGTCTCCTCAGCATGAATAAGCGGTTTGACTGACCTCGCATGGGATGAATGGGGACGTTTTTTTTTCTCAATCTCGCTCACTCGAACAGCCCTCAGTGCTCACTGATCTCAGCACGACAGAGTAACGCTTCATTGTTTCACGTGCATGGGCCAACCAATCAAATTCACTTTAGTATTCACACACACACTCCCACACACACACACACACACGCTCGCTCGCGCGCAGACACGCACACCGCGCAGATAAATGAAATCTATACAAGAATAAAACGAAACTTCGATTGTGGAGAGCGCCATTGTTTTCAACAATAAATATTATTTTAAGAGCAGGTGACGCATGCAAACAAGGGCCGGTAACTCTCGGGGCGGTTCCACCCCGAGTTGTTTCTGCAATCATTCCTGTCATTGTTAGCGGGTTTGTTTGTGCACGATCGAAGATTTGTTTTTTTTCCAAAAGTGAAAACCAGTGGAGTTCGCGGGGAGGAATTGGACCCACGTATTTCATACCTCCCCCCCCCCCCATCTCTCACATCCAGTTGAGAGTTGGTAATATAAGCCGCTGTTATTGGTTCTCCTAACATACCTGTATATAGATTTATTTTATAGAGGGCATACACACACACACACACATGCATACACGTACTTGCACATACATACAACCGTAGACTAATGCAGACATACACATGCATACTTAAACACATATACTCACAAAGAGAAACATACATAAAATACAAACATACAAAAACATATCAACAACCATACAGCCACATACAGACACGTACATAAAAGTACAAATAACCGTTAGGCCGACATACCTCACACACACACACATCAAATCACACACCCACACATCTACATACATACATACATACTTACATACATATATAGCAACATACATAACAATATTAAACCACAAATAGACGCTCACACATAGTAACACATACACACTTCTGTATAAACACATACACGCTTACATACACCTACATACAGACGTATATACAAATACAAATTTTCACAAACACAACAACATACAAACACACACAGATGCAAACAGCGACAAAAAAAGAAGAAAAAAACGTCGTTTCACCTTCAGTCCAGCATACAACCACACGTGACCACACGTGACCACACGTGACCACACGTGACCACACGTGACCACTCATGACCACACGTGACCACACGTGACCACTCGTGACCACACGTGACCACTCGTGACCACACGAACGATGATAGCAGTCTAGAAACCAGCTACACGAAACATACTGTCTAGCTAAACCTGACAGTCTAGAAACCAGCTACACGAAACATACTGTCTAGCTAAACTTGACAGTCTAGAAACCAGCTACACGAAACATACTGTCTAGCTACACGAAACATACTGTCTAGCTACACGAAACATACTGTCTAGCTACAGTTTTATAATACGTTTCCGTGTGGCTTTTATTTTCCGTGTTCAGTGTTCGATCTCTGGGAAATTGTAGGTCAGTTTCCGTGTCCTAGGACTCTTGTGGTGTGTCCATTGTATGTGGCAGCCGATGTAGGAACTCGATAATGTACTGGATGTCGGAGAAATAACGGGCTGGGACACTGTATGCAAGGGGTGCCAACGTTGTAGGCAGAGGTGTGTTCATGTTGTATGCAGAGGTGTGTTCATGTTGTAGGCAGGGGCGTAGCTACACCAAGGGCGTAGAAATATCAAAGTGGGAGCATAGATACACCATAAGCAGAGGCGTAGATAAGACAAAGACGAGGGTGTACACTAGGGGCAAGAGCGTACACAAAATGTTGGGGCGTACACAAAATGTTGTGGCGTACATAAAATGTTGGGGTGTACACAAAATGTTGGGGCGTACATAAAATGTTGGGGCGTACACAAAATGTTGGGGCGTACATAAAATGTTGGGGCGTACACAAATTGTTGAGGCGTACACAGGAGCGTACACAAAATGTTGGGGCGTACATAAAATGTTGGGGTACATAAAATGTTGGGGCGTACACAAAATGTTGGAGCGTACACAAAATGTTGGGGCGTACATAAAATGTTGGGGTACATAAAATGTTGGGGCGTACACAAAATGTTGGGGTACACAAAATGTTGGAGCGTACACAAAATGTTGGGGCGTACATAAAATGTTGGGGTACATAAAATGTTGGGGCGTACATAAAATGTTGGGGCGTACACAAAATGTTGGGGCGTACATAAATTGTTGGGGCGTACATAAAATGTTGGGGCGTACACAAAATGTTGGGGCGTACATAAATTGTTGGGGCGTACATAAAATGTTGGGGCGTACACAAAATGTTGGGTCGTACACAAAATGTTGGGGCGTACATAAATTGTTGGGGCGTACATAAAATGTTGGGGTACATAAAATGTTGGGGTACATAAAATGTTGGGGTACACAAAATGTTGGGGCGTACATAAAATGTTGGGGCGTACACAAAATGTTGGGGCGTACATAAATTGTTGGGGCGTACATAAAATGTTGGGGCGTACACAAAATGTTGGGGCGTACATAAAATGTTGAGGCGTACACAGGAGCGTACATAAAATGTTGTGGTGTACATAAAATGTCGGGGCGTACATAAAATGTTGGGGCGTACACAAAATGTTGGGGCGTACATAAAATGTTGGGGCGTACATAAAATGTTGGGGCGTACACAAAATGTTGGGGCGTACATAAAATGTTGGGGCGTACATAAAATGTTGAGGCGTACACAGGAGCGTACATAAAATGTTGTGGTGTACATAAAATGTCGGGGCGTACATAAAATGTTGGGGCGTACACAAAATGTTGGGGCGTACATAAAATGTTGGGGCGTACATAAAATGTTGGGGCGTACATAAAATGTTGGGGCGTACACAAAATGTTGGGGCGTACATAAAATGTTGGTGCGTACACAGGAGCGTACATAAAATGTTGGGGCGTACATAAATTGTTGGGGCGTACACACAAATTTGGAGCGTACATAAAATGTTGGGGCGTACATAAAATGTTGAGGTACACAAAATGTTGGGGCGTACATAAAATGTTGGGGCGTACACAAAATGTTGGGGCGTACACAAAATGTTGGGGCGTACATAAAAAGTTGGGGTACATAAAATGTTGGGGTACACAAAATGTTGGGGCGTACATAAATTGTTGGGGCGTACATAAAATGTTGGGGCGTACTTAAAATGTTGGGGCGTACATAAATTGTTGGGGCGTACATAAAATGTTGGGGCGTACACAAAATGTTGGGGCGTACACAAAATGTTGGGGCGTACACAAAATGTTGTGGCGTACATAAAATGTTGGGGTGTACACAAAATGTTGGGGCGTACATAAAATGTTGGGGCGTACACAAAATGTTGGGGCGTACATAAAATGTTGGGGCGTACACAAATTGTTGAGGCGTACACAGGAGCGTACACAAAATGTTGGGGCGTACATAAAATGTTGGGGTACATAAAATGTTGGGGCGTACACAAAATGTTGGAGCGTACATAAAATGTTGGGGCGTACATAAAATGTTGGGGTACATAAAATGTTGGGGCGTACACAAAATGTTGGGGCGTACACAAAATGTTGGGGCGTACACAAAATGTTGGGGCGTACATAAAATGTTGGGGTACATAAAATGTTGGGGCGTACACAAAATGTTGGAGCGTACACAAAATGTTGGGGCGTACATAAAATGTTGGGGTACATAAAATGTTGGGGTACATAAAATGTTGGGGCGTACACAAAATGTTGGGGCGTACATAAATTGTTGGGGCGTACATAAAATGTTGGGGCGTACACAAAATGTTGGGTCGTACACAAAATGTTGGGGCGTACATAAATTGTTGGGGCGTACATAAAATGTTGGGGTACATAAAATGTTGGGGTACATAAAATGTTGGGGCGTACACAAAATGTTGGGGCGTACATAAAATGTTGGGGCGTACATAAAATGTTGGGGTACATAAAATGTTGGGGAACATAAAATGTTGGGGCGTACATAAATTGTTGGGGCGTACATAAATTGTTGGGGCGTACATAAAATGTTGGGGCGTACATAAATTGTTGGGGCGTACATAAAATGTTGGGGCGTACATAAATTGTTGGGGCGTACATAAAATGTTGGGGCGTACACAAAATGTTGGGGCGTACATAAATTGTTGGGGCGTACATAAAATGTTGGGGCGTACACAAAATGTTGGGGCGTACATAAAATGTTGAGGCGTACACAGGAGCGTACATAAAATGTTGTGGTGTACATAAAATGTCGGGGCGTACATAAAATGTTGGGGCGTACACAAAATGTTGGGGCGTACATAAAATGTTGGGGCGTACATAAAATGTTGGGGCGTACACAAAATGTTGGGGCGTACATAAAATGTTGAGCGTACATAAAATGTTGAGGCGTACACAGGAGCGTACATAAAATGTTGTGGTGTACATAAAATGTCGGGGCGTACATAAAATGTTGGGGCGTACACAAAATGTTGGGGCGTACATAAAATGTTGGGGCGTACATAAAATGTTGGGGCGTACATAAAATGTTGGGGCGTACACAAAATGTTGGGGCGTACATAAAATGTTGGGGCGTACATAAAATGTTGGGGCGTACACAAAATGTTGGGGCGTACATAAAATGTTGGTGCGTACACAGGAGCGTACATAAAATGTTGGGGCGTACATAAAATGTTGGTGCGTACACAGGAGCGTACATAAAATGTTGGGGCGTACATAAATTGTTGGGGCGTACACACAAATTTGGAGCGTACATAAAATGTTGGGGCGTACATAAAAAGTTGGGGTACATAAAATGTTGGGGTACACAAAATGTTGGGGCGTACATAAATTGTTGGGGCGTACATAAATTGTTGGGGCGTACTTAAAATGTTGGGGCGTACATAAATTGTTGGGGCGTACATAAAATGTTGGGGCGTACACAAAATGTTGGGGCGTACATAAAAAGTTGGGGTACATAAAATGTTGGGGTACATAAAATGTTTGGGTACATAAAATGTTGGGGTACATAAAATGTTGGGGCGTACACAAAATGTTGGAGAGTACACAGGAGCGTAGATTGAATGTGTAGATTCTGTGTAGGCAGGGACGTAGATATTCTGAGGGTGGAGGGGGGGGGGTGATGCCGCTGGTAGTAGAATGTTAGGCAGAGCGGTAGGTAGGTGGACAGGTAGATAGATCGGTATCTCCTCTACCTACCTACCTACAAACCTACCGACATCCTAAATCTCAGGCCTACCTACCTACCTACCGACTTACCAACAAACCTACCAACATCCTAAATCTAAGGCCTACAAACCTACCTACATCTCAGGCTTACCTACTTTTCCACCTACAAACCTACTTCCGTATAAACCTACCTCCGTACAAAACCTACCTATCAAACTACAAGCTTTGAAAGCTGTCTGACAACAGTCAGATAACAAGGAGACTAATGGCCGACTAAGACTGCAAGCGGACTACAGGTAGAATACGGAAAACTACAGGGACACCAGACTACTTACAGTCTAAGGGCAGACTACTGGCACATCACTAGCAGCATTAAGAAGACTATGAGCATAGTCCTACTACTGACAAACGAGGGAAAACTACAGACCACGAGCTAGAAAAGGCTGACAACTGACACTGTCAGACAACTGCCACTGTCAGACAACTGCCACTGTCAAACAACTGCCACAGTCAGACAACTGCCACTGTCAGACAACTGCCACTGTCAGACAACTGCCACTGTCAGACAACTGCCACTGTCAGACAACTGCCACTGTCAGATAAATGACACTGTCATCAGACAACTGCCACTGTCAGACAACTGCCACTGTCAGACAACTGACAAATGATGACAAAGTGTCGCCTGGGAAAACACACCCTTTCAACAATAGGCAAAGAAATAATTTGAGCAGAACACGTTCGTGCTTACCGTAAACAAAAAGTTCCGTTATGTCTGGCTAAGGAAGGACAATGAACATGAGCTAATTAAAATTATCTTTAAAAAATAATTAGGCGACAGGTGTGTTTGATCGTAATGGCCCGGCTGTCTTTGTTATGATCAGCCAGCTCCAACATTTGTATGTGGTGTGTCTGTGCGTGTGATATGTGTGGTGTGTGGTGTGTATGGGGGTGTGTGGGGTGTGTATGGGGTGTGTATGGGGTGTGGGATGTGTGAGGGTGTGTGTGGTGTGTATGGGGGTGTGGGTGTGGGGTGTCTGTGTGTGGTGTGTGTGGGGGTGTGGGGTGTCTGTGTGTGGTGTGTGCATGGGGTGTGGGATGTGGGATGTGTGGGGGTGTGTGAAGTGTGGGTGTGGTGTGGGGGGTGTGTGGTGTGTGGGGGGTGGGGTGTATGGTGTGTATTGGGTGTGTGTGGTGTGGGGTGTGTGGGGGTTGTGGGTGGAGGTGGGGGTATGGGGGTGTGTGGTGTGGTGCGTGGGGGGTGCGGTGTATGTGTGGTGTGTATGGGGTGTGTGTGTGGGTGTGGGGTGTGTGGGGTGTTTGGGGGGGGGGGTTGTTGGGTGTGTGTGGTGTGTGTGTGGGGGGGGTGTATGTGGTGTATGTGTGTGTGGGGGGGTGTGTGTGTAAGGACCTGTTCTGCAGTATATTGTCGTGTGTCGACCACAAACCTCAACAAGGTCGTGTTCACACATCCAACAAACGACAGACACTATTCTTTCACTCCTTTTCCCTGTCCAGCTCACCGCCTCCCTCACCCCCTACCTTACTTACACCCCTCCCCTGTTCCAATATACCCCCCCCCCCCCCCGCCTATTCACAAACGTCTTACAGCGTCACAAAAAAAAACAAAAAAAACAACAACAAAGAATGTTGTTTTCCGAAGGGACATCACTGTAAGAGTTATCTTTCCCACCACTTCGATCGAAGAAAAACCACGCATTTAATTATCCCTCTGCTACAAGCGCACAAACGGCCTATCCTGTGCGAGCTAAATCTACAAATTATGGCGTTCCACTCTATTAGGTCCTTTCTCCTAGTTGCAACACGTTGCCTTTGATGAACCGGCCATAACCAACATTTGCACCTGTCGAAATGGCAGATTAACCACACCTGGAGTCGCAACGATTTTTTGTTATTTTTTACCATTAAGTGTTAAACATCATGGACCTTGTAATAGTATAAAACATCGATGTTAAAATGTTGTAAGGCAAAGCCATTTTTATGTCAAAAGCCAAAACAACTAATTCATCAGCCAATGGTCATTAAATGTAACACGTTGGTCGATAAGTATAGAGTATTGATCCATAAGTATGATACACGGGTCACTAAGTATAGAACATGGGTCACTAAGTATAGAACATTGATCATTAAGTGTAGAGCCTTGGTCAGTAAGTATGAAACATTGGTAATTGGTAACCAAGTATAGTACATGGGTCACTAATTATAGAACATAAGTCACTAAGTATAGAACATGGGTCACTAAATATAGAACATGGGTCACTAAATATAGAACATGGGTCACTAAATATAGAACATGGGTCACTAAATATAGAACATTAGTCAATAAGTATAGAACATTAGTCACTAAGTATAAAACATGGGTCACTTAATATAGAACATGGGTCACTAAATGTAGAACATGGGTCACTAAATATAGAACATTAGTCATTAAGTATAGAACATGGGTCACTTAATATAGAACATGGGTCACTAAATATAGAACATGGGTCACTAAATATAGAACATGGGTCACTAAGTATAGAACATGGGTCACTAAGTATAGAACGGGTCACTAATTATAGAACATGGGTCACTAATTATAGAACATTGGTCACTAAATATAGAACATGGGTCACTAAATATAGAACATTAGTCAATAAGTATAGAACATTAGTCACTAAGTATAAAACATGGGTCACTTAATATAGAACATGGGTCACTAAATGTAGAACATGGGTCACTAAATATAGAACACTAATTACCGCCCCAAACACGGGTCATCCCAGGACTAGAGTCTGATCTGGACGATACCATTCGTCATCGATTGGTTGCCATCATTTAGAAATGCTAATGGCAGTTCAGCCTCCCAACCCCCGCATATGCATAGTCTCAACTGACAAAAACAGACTTGTCATTTGTCAAACAACGATTCAGACTTGACACACGACGATGAGTGTTAAAAAACATAGTTTGACAAGACTTGCCATTCGACAAAAGATGGTCTGTCAAGTTTACGTAAATGACACAAATGTCTGACAGGCTTGTTACTTACTAAGGTGAATAAACGCAATGTTTAAGTTTAAAATGGAAAAATCGATATTCTATAAATAGCGCAGTGTTGAATGACGACGGTATAGTGGCGGAAAATTAACTCGGGTATGTCGCAATGTACTTTAGTGCTAGATTATTGTTAAAATGCTGGAATTGGAAGGGACTACAAATAGCAGAATGCAAGTCTGGATAATTAAAGACCTAAACTGGGACAAGGCCGAAATCAGGGATAATTGATAGAAATAGAATTCAGAATTTAAAATACCCAATTATTAACTTTCTGAAATAATCTGCCGTAGAGGATACAGCATACGATTTAACTTAAGTAATAGGAATTATTTTTGTATTACAGTAGGGCATTGTTAAATAGACAAAATAATGGCCATTGTTATATAGACAACATTAGAGAATTGTGAAAAAGGCATCAAGAAGGTTAATGGTTTTTTGGACATCATCTTGGGCATTGGTCATAGAGACGTCACGGGGGCATTGGTCATAAAGACGTCATGGGGGCATTGGTCATATAGACGTCATGGGGGCATTGGTTATATAGACGTCACGGGGGCATTGGTCATAGAGACGTCATGTGGGCATTGGTCATAGAGACGTCATGGGAGAATTGGTCATAGAGACGTCATGGGGGCATTGGTCATAGAGACGTCATAAGGGCATTGGTAATAGAGACGTCATGGGGGCATTGGTCATAGAGACGTCATGGGGCATTGGTCATAGAGACGTCATGGGAGAATTGGTCATAGAGACGTCATGGGGGCATTGGTCATAGAGACGTCATAAGGGCATTGGTAATAGAGACGTCATGGGGGCATTGGTCATAGAGACGTCATGGGGCATTGGTCATAGAGACGTCATGGGGGCATTGGTAATAGAGAGGTCATGGGGGCATTGGTCATAGAGACGTCATGGGAGAATTGGTCATAGAGACGTCATGGGGGCATTGGTCATAGAGACGTCATGGGAGAATTGGTCATAGAGACGTCATGGGGGCATTGGTCATAGAGACGTCATGGGGGCATTGGTCATAGAGGCATAATCAAAAACGTAGTAACAATAAAAGCATTGACCACATAATATCAGGGGGCATTGATCAAATACATCTCAGGGGCATTTTCATGTAAATGTCTGGGGCATGGGTCGCATTACATAAAGGGCATCTCACACACCACGGGCCTTGGTCAAATGGGCATTAGGGGGCATTGGTCATTCACTACACGTCAGGGCTACTGGTCAGATGTTACACAATTTCTTGGTTGTCTTGGACTGGTTGGTGAGGTTGGGGTTGGCAGATGTGAGGCAGCTGTTTGACATAGGGTTGACGCCTGGTTGACATAGAGTCAGCGGGTTGGTAGATCAACGAGAGACAACAGTGTTGTCCGTTGATGGCTGAGCCAGTACTGGTCCTACCAACACCAGGAGTGATCTCCCATCATTGAACACATGAGGAGCCAGGCAGCATTATTGCCCCTGAGTGACCACACAACATTGCTATTCATTGTACGGATCAAGGATGCTATTTATAGCCGGCCAGTAGGCTAGAACAAAACACAGCCCACAATGCATTGGGTGGAATTTTTCAAGCGTATTGTCCGTGAACTCTGACATTTATTTAGTGTATCAATAGCCAGCAATTAATTAATTTAATTTTAGAAAATTGAAAATTACATTTTTTATATTTTTTTTAGTTTGTTATTATATTTCTGCTAAAAGACAAGCAAATTATGGAGAGTGTTGCGTATTATTTTAAATGGAACGTTGAACATTTGATATATAAACAAGTGTATATATTTAATGTTATTAGACATATTATACATATTCTACGTGATACGTGACACGTGAATCATAAAATATGACATGTGATGCTAATCAGGTGAAATACAGGTAAAACGTTAAACATGACAGGTGACAAAATCACATGTGAAATATGACATATGAACTGTGTCATGTGACATATGAATCATGACATGCTAAACTTTAATAATAAAACATGATATCTGACAAAATCACATGTGAAATATGACATGTGACAAAATGACATGTGAAATATGTCACATGAACTGTGACATGTTAAATGTGACATGTGACACATGAAACATGACACGCGACATATGAACCATGACACGTGAGACTTTACTAATAAAACATGACATGTGAAATGCGCCATTTAAAAACACAGATGCTAAAACATGCCAGGAAACTAAATGAGTGAAGGCCTCCTGCCACTTGTCGAAACGATTTTGGTTTGCATTGAAACATGTTCGCTTTTATTCGACTGGTGAAACCAAAAATCGATGCAGCGAGTAAATTGATATCTGGATAAGGGAAATCGTTCGAATTTTTAATTCGATATTAAAATGTGACATGGATACTTCATCAACTCTATTCGATCTATCAACAGCTACACAAATTTTAATTAGTCGCATGTTGTATAAACACTTTTTTTTAAAATGAAACGAGGTGAAACTGAGTAAAATATGTGTCAAAATGTATGAAAAAAATGTCTTACGTTACTGTCGTCATGCCAGTGTCGTGTGACTGAGGTGGTCGCTATCCCCGGAGCTGACGAAAGTTGTTTGTAATATTCCAGAGTCTGGGTCAGTGGCAGCATGCTACACGCACGCGAGGTTCATTGTACCAGGCGCTCACTGTGTCAGGCGGTGGCGGGGTGGCGCGTGAGGGGGGACTGTTGGCACAGGGGTAGATGGGGCTGTTGGCACACGGGGAGGGGGGTGTTGGCATATGGTGGAGGGGGCTATTGGCACAAGGGGGAGGGGGCTGTTGGCAGACGAGGGAGGGGTGGGCTGTTGGCACACGGGGAGGGGGCTGTTGGCACACTGGGAGTGGGCTGTTGGCACGCTAGGGAGGGGGGCTGCTAATGGCACACGGGTAGGGGGGAGGGAGGCCACTGTTGACACATGGAACGGTAGAGAATGCACTTTGTAGATGAGTTGAGAGGAAGGAATAGAGAGGCGGATAGTAGGGACGTGGTAAAGAATGTGGGTCTATGATGTGGGTCTATAATGTGGGTCTATAAAGTGGGTCTATAATTTGGGTCTATTATGTGGGTTTATAATGTTGGTCTTTAATGTGGGTCTATAATGTGGGTCTATAATGTGGGTCTATAATTTGGGACTATAGAGGAAGGGAGTGAAACTGTGAAGAGCGAAATGAGATTAAGTCAGACCCTTGTCACTAAAAGGTACGTTCTGAGTTTCTTCCAACAACCCCCCCCCCCCTCCCCCTCCCAAAGAAACTCTATACCCCCCCCCCCCCCCCAAACGAAATGGAACTTATATAGGAAATACATACTTTTAACAGTGTCCCCCCCCCCCCCCCCCCCGGAAATTTTAATCCGCACCCGGAAAATTTCAAGTGCCCCCCCCCCCCTCCCCGGAGAAAAAAGTCTGGTAGAAACACTGGGTATGATGTTATGCTGACAGAGATAGATGAAAATGTTTGACGTAACAACGCTAATTGTAAAGGAATAGTGCCTGGATGCTGTCTTGATAATTAGCTTTATCTGCTTGGGGAGGAGGTGGGGACAAAAATATCTTGGCTTATAATAGCAATGGATTAGTTTAGCTGTGTGGTATGTCTAGACAGTCTAGCTGTCTGGTATGTCTGGGCAGTCTAGCTGTATGGATAGCATGGACAGGCTAGCTGTCTGGTCAGTCTAGCTGTCTGGTCAGTCTAGCTGTCTGGTACGTCTGGACAGTCTAGCTGTCTGGTAAGTCTGGACAGTCTAGCTGTCTGGGCAGTCTAGCTGTCTAGTAAATCTGGACAGTCTAGCTGTCTGGTAAGTCTGGACAGTCTAGCTGTATCGGTAGCATGGACAGTCTAGCTGTATGGGTAGCATGGACAGGCTAGCTGTCTGGTCAGTCTAGCTGTCTGGTACGTCTGGACAGTCTAGCTGTCTGGTAAGTCTGGACAGTCTAGCTGTCTGGGCAGTCTAGCTGTCTAGTAAATCTGGACAGTCTAGCTGTCTGGTAAGTCTGGACAGTCTAGCTGTATCGGTAGCATGGACAGTCTAGCTGTATGGGTAGCATGGACAGGCTAGCTGTCTGGTCAGTCTAGCTGTCTGGTACGTCTGGACAGTCTAGCTGTCTGGTAAGTCTGGACAGTCTAGCTGTCTGGGCAGTCTAGCTGTCTAGTAAATCTGGACAGTCTAGCTGTCTGGTAAGTCTGGACAGTCTAGCTGTATCGGTAGCATGGACAGTCTAGCTGTATGGGTAGCATGGACAGGCTAGCTGTCTGGTCAGTCTAGCTGTCTGGTACGTCTGGACAGTCTAGCTGTCTGGTAAGTCTGGACAGTCTAGCTGTCTGGGCAGTCTAGCTGTCTAGTAAATCTGGACAGTCTAGCTGTCTGGTAAGTCTGGACAGTCTAGCTGTATCGGTAGCATGGACAGTCTAGCTGTATGGGTAGCATGGACAGGCTAGCTGTCTGGTCAGTCTAGCTGTCTGGTACGTCTGGACAGTCTAGCTGTCTGGTAAGTCTGGACAGTCTAGCTGTCTGGGCAGTCTAGCTGTCTAGTAAATCTGGACAGTCTAGCTGTCTGGTAAGTCTGGACAGTCTAGCTGTATCGGTAGCATGGACAGTCTAGCTGTATGGGTAGCATGGACAGTCTAGCTGTATGGGTAGCATGGACAGTCTAGCTGTGTGGTATATCTAGACAGTCTAGCTGTCTGGTATTTCTAGATAGTCTAGCTGTCTGGTAAGTCTGGACAGTCTAGCTGTCTGGTCAGCACGGCCAGTCTTATCAGCGTGGTAAATTTAACTGTCTAGACAGCGGTTTACAAAAAAAGGCTCTACGGAAAAAAGTAAAATGAAAATGCGAACAAATTGAAATGTTATCAGAAACTTGTGTAAACAAAAATTAGAGCACACAAAAATAATACGCAAATATAAAGTTGGGCAAATTAAAAGGCACGCTTCAAAGTTTGCAAACACTGAAAGATTTGCAAAACCCAATTCACAAAATAAAACAATTCACACAATAAAACAATTCACACAATAAAACAATTCACACAATAAAACAATTCACACAATAAAACAATTCACACAATAAAACAATTCACACAATAAAACAATTCACACAATAAAACAATTCACACAATAAAACAATTCACACAATAAAACAATTCACACAATAAAACAATTCACAAAATAAATCAAGTCACACAAACAATACGACCCCTGCTAACCCGCATTGGTTTAAGATGTATTGCAACAAATTACGTCGAGAGTTTTTACTTTCTCGTAGACTATATACGAAGTATAGAGAAAGTATTGTAATCGTGCAAAAAAAAAAAAAATCGAGATTTTTACAAATCTCGACGTTTTACACCTCACTGATACGGAAAAACATAATTTTGCAATCTTGTCCGTATGTCTGTGTGTGTGTGTGTGTGTGTCTGTGTGTCTGTCCGTGTGTAAACACGATTACTTGAGTACCGTTACAGCTAGGTTGATGAAATTTCATATATAAGTATTATATCAAAATCGTAGATCCGTATCAACTTTTGAGTGATTTCCGACAACCGGAAGTGGTACTTTTTCTACTTTGAATTTTTCAAAAGCCTATAACTTGAGTACTATTTCAGATAGATAAATGATATTTCACATGTAAGTAAAAGATCTAATTCTCTACCTTCTGTAAAATTTTGAGTAATTTACGTTGACTGGAAGTAGTACTTTACGCTACTTCCGATTTCTCAAAAAACTAATGTAAATTTTAAAAGTACTAATAAAATTGCGCACTATTATGCGTTTTTACTTTCTCGTATATACGAAGTATAGAGAAAGTATTGTAATCGTGCACAAAAATCACTTGAAATTTTAACAATTTTCACCGTATTACACCTCAGTCCTTCATCACATCCGAAATATAGAGGACTTATTTTAATCGGGCAAAAATTATCAATCCAGATTTATCAAAATTAAGAGGTTTTATGCGTAATCCAGTCTGAAAAACTGGGCTTTGCAATTCTGTCCGTATGTCTGTGTGTCTGTGTGTGTGTGTGTGTGTGTCCGTGTGTAAACACGATAACTTGAGTACCGTTACAGCTAGGTTGATGAAATTTCATATATAAGTATTTTATCAAAATCGTAGATCCGTATCAACTTTTGAGCGATTTCCGATAACCGGAAGTGGTACTTTTCCTACTTTGAATTTTTCAAAAGCCTATAACTTGAGTACTATTTCAGATAGATAAATGAAATTTCACATGTAAGTAAACGATCTAATTCTCTACCTTCTGTTAAATTTTGAGTAATTTCCGTTGACCGGAAGTAGTAATTTACGCTACTTCCGATTTCTCAAAAAACTGTTGTAAATTTTTAAAGTACTAATAATATTGCGCGCTATTGTGCACTTTTTTATTTGGCGTTCACTAGTTCACTTGGTGTGCAATTTCTTTTGTCTACGAGATTTTATTCTATTTTTAAAACTTTAAGTATTTAAAATGGATTAAAAATCATGTCTATAGCCCGAGTTCCCATCCCCTGTTATTTTATATAAGAATATTCGAGAAAGTTTTGGGGAGATCACTCCCGGTTTATTTATTTAGCGTTCACTTGGTGTGCAATTAATTTGTCTACGAGATTTTATTCTATTTTAAAAACTTTAAGTATTTAAAATGGATTAAAAACCATGTCTATAGCCCGAGTTCCCATACCCTGTTATTTTATATAAGAATATTCGAGAAAGTTTTGGGGAGATCACTCCCGGTTTATTTGTCTTAACTTTCTCTTTCAGTCAAATTTTGAGTTGTGCTGAAAGGTATTTGATTGTCTGGGTCTGAGTTTGGTGTGTTGTGTGAGATGTGTACTTTTTTGTGTGGAGTTGTGTGCGTAGGGTGGGGTGGAGCTTCGTAGTTTGTGTATAGAGGGGGTGGGGTCCTAAAGGGGTCCTAAAAGTTATTGTGAGCTGACGCTATGGTTGAGCTAAAAAAAAAAAACTCCTAATTCCGAATTAAGCTCACAATAGACCCGGCCTTCTTGGTAAGAGGTTATTTTATAGCGTATGTCCGGGATTACTTTGTCCGCCGGCGAATAGGGTCTTTTGTTAGTCGGAGATCAGTCTTTTGTCAGCCAGAGGATAAAGAAAAAGCGACATCTTTCGTCAACGCCAATATAGGCACGGATTGACCAACATTGGTCTACAGCTTCTCCAGGAAGAAAGTTTTCTGTGGTTTTTATTTATATTGTAAGGTTTACTCGGTAAGCCATCTGGGTTGGGTTTTTTTTTCTTTTTTTTATTGTTATTGTTACTCTGGTAACAGTTCGTGTATGATAAAGTTTAATTGGTTGAAAGTCGAGAAAAGAAAAAAACTCGATGTTATGCAATGGGCCGACACGTGTGCATTGATCAGTGCTCTGATTGGGGACGGGGTGGGGGGGGGGATAATGGAGTGGATAGAGTTTGAAGAACTGCCCCCCCCCCCACCCTCTCCTCCAAAAAAAGTGTCTACAATACTTTTAGTACATATGTTTCTAGCTACTACCATCTCCAGAAAAAAAAATACATACAAAAATAGGCGCTGACAAAAAGACGTTTGCCAATGTATGTAAAGATGAACTTTTTTTAATGAAGTAGCTTTCATTTCTACGCGTTTTCTTTACACCTCAATTAATCCATTGTGACAGTCGAAACATATTACGTGTATCTTGAAAAAGGAAGTAGCTATAAGCTATAGACTCTCGACATACACCCTCCCCCCACCACCACACACAACCTTTTCAGTTAACGTCCACGTTTCCCGCACGCGCGTATGGTTGTCCCAACCTTCTCATTAATGGAATCGTTCATCTCTAATATCAGTCATCAGCTTGTCCCAACATTCGCACTCAACCATTTCGGGGAATTCCCATTCAAACCTAACTGCTCTCTCGCGTGCTCGTTAGAACTGGGGTTTGAGGCACGAATCAGCAATTTCACGACTTCAAAGACGAAAGTCTGTCTGAATCATGCCTGTTATCTGAATGTCAAAATAACACAGCTATCACTAGTTGTGAAAGAGATAATTATAGAAGTAGTAGATATAGTACCCACGCCCACCAACCACGCCCACCAACCACGCCCACCAACACGCAAGACACCGCCCATCAAGCTAGGATACAACGCTCTCCGACGAGCTTATGCCCATCAATCAACGAGACCACGCCCACAAACCAACAACATCGCGCCCATTAAAAAACCCACGCTCATCCGTTAACGACATCACCCCCATTAACCTAGCAAAAACTGTGACTTTTTTTCTGTGTTTTTTTTTCCTGTGACTTTTTTTCCGTTCACCCCTCGCCTCCCCCATAGTGAAAAGTCTGAAAGAAACCACTTGCACTACTACGTCTCTACACAACCATATAGAATAGACCCACACAAATCCAAATGTAGACCCACACAAATCCACACAGTCTACAGTATACTTCAGTATACTTGTCTACTTTTCCAACTGAAAAATGTGATTTTTTGCAGCCATTACCGAAAGAGCATATAGCTGATCCTGCATTATTTAACTCGGCGGTGGGACACATGATTTTTTTCAGTAAGGATAAGATGTGGCAAAATTTACTGTCAAAACCATCATTTATCAGGCTAAAGTAATAAAATAGTGGGGAAGAGGGATGACACAAAACCGAAAATACAACAATGGGGAAGGAGATTGGGGTGACACCATCAGTTACCACCTTATGACACCTTTGTATGTATATATATATATATATATATATATATATATATATATATATATATATATATATATATATATATTATTAGAATAAACGTTATGGATGATTCTTTAGGTTCTTTAATTTTTAAATATCATCTAGTTCCGCTATTTCTGGCGTTTCTTTTTTAAAATAATGACTTTCTGTTTGTATCTTCTACTCCCTTATATTAAATACCTTTAGTAGATTATAATATCTCTACACTTCAACTCAAATAACAGGAGTAAAGGGCAACTCAATAAAAGAACTTAAAAAAATTCTTGCTACCTAGGAGCGGCAACTCAGCTCAAAATATTATGTTTTTATCTTTCAATTTTAGAGTTGTCTTTCGTGAAAAGCATTGTCTACTAAACGAAATCAAAATATTAAGTTTGTGCAATCAGGTAGCTTGAGACTGAGAAAAGTAAATAAGATAATAATTAATAAGCTTAACGTAGATTTCGATCTAAATACAATTAAAATTAGGAACTGATTGCTGGCATGTGTAGATTACTGTAGAGCTAGGCCTAATTATTTAGTAATTACTAGTTAATTAATCGTTGCATCATCAGCAGCAGAGCTGCAGCATGTCATTGTCAACAATTACAAAGACGTCAAAGAGTAAAGACTAAAGAGAATCTCTTATTCTTAAGTCTTACTCAAGTTACTCAGAATTTGTCTTTTCACTCTTCACTCTAACCCTCTATAGATTTAGATCTAGTAGTAGTGAGTCTGTCTCTAGACTTAGACTAGAGACCGCCTGGGCATCATACACATCCATATATTGACTCTACTCTAGACTCTAGTCTAGTTCTACTAGTAGTAGTAGTACTAGCTAGGATCAGGAGTCTTGAAGCTGGAAGGCCTCTAGTCTATCTAGCTAGATCTATCTATTCTATATCCAGTAGTATCCAGTGAGTAAACATCCGAGTATCTGGCATAAGGCTAAATATTAATTATTATTAGGCCTTTTGGTAGCCTGAAGCCTATATTAAACTATTAGGCCCCTAATATAGTTAATTAATAATAGTAGGCTAATTTTAGTTTGTTAATCACTAAAATCTTGGCCTAGATTCAAAATAATTATAATAGGCCTAATATCTTATGGAGAATATATAGACTAGCCTTTCATAGAGAATTCATTGATAGGTTTACATTCTATAATATAAGACCTATGTTCAATTTTTAGTCAGGTAAACTCTAATTTTTTTATTTTTTTTTACTTTTTAGTGGATTTTTTCATTTGTAACTTTTTTGTCATTTGTGAATATAAGTCTTTTTCCTTAAAATGTTTTTTTATGTGAGAATTACTTTTTTTATTAGTTATTCTAGATAAGTGATTAGGCCTTCTTCTAGGCATAATATAATTATTGATACTCTTGTAAGCCTACCTGAAGTTGATGTTTATTACTTTGCAGGTGCAGAGTCAACTATTATCTTCTGAAGATGTTTCAAAAACCTTTTCGAGTAAAGACACAGACATCAATTAAAAGCTCAGACAGGTTTTTAATTTTCTGTTGTTTATTTGCTGTTTAGTCTTAATTGTCATTTAAATATTTTCAGAAAAATTTAATGTGCGTTGTTGTTTATGTTTTAAAAGGGTAGTTCAGAGTTAAAGCTTAATAAAGCATTTTTTTTACATTAATATAAAAATTTAAATTTATTAAATTTATTGCCCAATATTATTAAATTCCTTAAATATATGTTATTGTATCCCCAGAAAAAAGTTGCGAGCTGATATTTTGAAGCAGTTTTCTGTCCTGACTGAATCCGACGTCACAGTTCTGGTTCCTAACAAGGAGGAGATGAGCATTACAAAAATTAACACCTCAGCTGATGAAAACATCCTTGTCTACTTCACAGGGAAAAATCCAATCTTTTTTGAAAATTTTAAAACACTATATCCCACAGGTATGGTGGTCATTTTTCTTAGTGGCATTTTAGGCTTGGCTATTTAGGCTTGTTTTAGTTTTTCACTGTGGAGCTAAAGCTACCTCAGTATTCAGAAACAAAAATCACCCTGTCAGCCACTTGATTAAACTTTATTTGGTCTGAAAGGGTAGGCCATTTCAGAAAAGATTTTTCTAAGAATTTATGTTTCTTTTAAAATATTTGTGTTAAATATTGAATTAAAATTATAAATCACATTTAATCTTACAGTGTACACCCTGTGGCAGTACCCAAGCCTCCTCCCAGTATTCCGCACTTGGCCGCCAGTCTTTGAAAAACTACAGAAGGGTGCAGGTACTTAACTAATGAAATCAAAACATTTTTAAAATTTTGAAAGTCTTTTCTGATTGTTTTACAATGTGTATAGTTATTTGTTTTGGTAATGTCAACAATTGCTTTTTTTACAAGTTAGCTGAAAGTTTGTATTGAGTGGCAGATGCCTTATAATTTATTCACTAAAGAATGTACAAACCCTTTTATATGCTACCTACTTGCTATTCACTAAAGAATGTACAAACCCTTCTATATGCTACCTACTTGTTATTCACTAAAGAATGTACAAACCCTTCTATATGCTACCTACTTGCTATTCACTAAAGAATGTACAAACCCTTCTATATGCTACCTACTTGTTATTCACTAAAGAATGTACAAACTCTTCTATATGCTACCTACTTGCTATTCACTAAAGAATGTACAAACCCTTTTATATGCTACCTACTTGCTATTCACTAAAGAATGTACAAACCCTTCTATATGCTACCTACTTGTTATTCACTAAAGAATGTACAAACCCTTCTATATGCTACCTACTTGTTATTCACTAAAGAATGTACAAACCTTCGTATATGAATTTGCTCGATTGTCCTGTTCCAGATCTTATGCTACCTGGTGTGATATCTGATAAAGAACCCTCCCCAAAGATGTTTGGGAACCTAAAGAAAGGTGATTTAGTCTGCATCTCCATAGCTGGGAACAAGTAAGTTTAACTTTGTGTCACAAATACATTTAAAAAAAATGTATCTAGAACTTACGTCTATTTCAAATCTGATCTTGGGAATATTTTATTTTGTGTCCATCTAGAACATATATCTATTTTAGGTCTGATCTAGGGATTATTTCAAATTAATGTCAGACCTAGAGTGTACGTCTATTTTGTTCCTGTCTTTTTAGTACATGATTTACAACATGTCTTGTACATTGTCCCTGGTTCTTTAGCCTAGATGATTGGAAAAGATTAATCTACTATGTACTATATTGTCTTAAAAATAATTGTAGGTGGCATTAGCTTTGACAATACAAAATTGGACAGGATAGAGAAGGAAAAAACTGACACAAAAGTATGAAATTGACATTGACCAATTCTCTCCTTTGGTAATTATGAAAAGGTTACTTTTTAAATTAAAATTACAAATGGTTTATGTACATCCCTGCTGTAGATCACCCTTAGCCTTAGGGAAGGCTCTACTCAGTGGGGAGGATATGTACATGTCAGCCATGAGGGGAAAAGGTGTTCAAGTACTGCACATCATGGGAGACAATCTGTGGTGAGTACTCTATGTGTTGGTTATCATGGGAGACAACCTCTGTAAACTTGATTGTATTTATTAAAAATTACTGTTGAAAATGTGCTATATTTTTGGATATGAATATCAGTTACCAAATTTATTTATGCGCAATTTTACAATTGATGGTTTTCTTTTGTACATTGTAATTCTATTCAAATAAACCTAACTATTTTAAAGTGTAAAAATGAAAAAAAAAATTAAACAATGTAATGGAGTGTGTGAGTTAAATTACAGAGTTTTTGTGAGAGATTTTTGTTTTTTCAGGGAGTTGGGGGACAAGTCTAGGCCACCACTGGTGCCTGAGGATGTTCCATCAGTTGATGGGGGAGATGGTGAAGGGGAGGGGACGGAAGGACAGAGCCCCCCTACTGGGGATGGTGGACTAACTGAGTTGGCTGACGGTGTTGTGGGGTTGGAGGTCGGAGGTGATGACAAGGTAGATGTTCTGTTTGGTCAGTCTGTCACTTTGTTGTGCCATTGTAAGGTTCCATTGGTCAGTTTGTCACTGTGTAATGTTACTGTCTAGTCACATTGGTCAGTCTGCCACTGTGTCATGTTACTGTCTAGTCCCATTGGTCAGTCTGTCACTGTGTCATGTTACTGTCTAGTCACATTGGTCAGTCTGCCACTGTGTCATGTTACTGTCTAGTCACATTGGTCAGTCTGCCACTGTGTCATGTTACTGTCTAGTCACATTGGTCAGTCTGCCACTGTGTCATGTTACTGTCTAGTCACATTGGTCAGTCTGCCACTGTGTCATGTTACTGTCTAGTCACATTGGTCAGTCTGCCACTGTGTCATGTTACTGTCTAGTCCCATTGGTCAGTCTGTCACTGCCTCTTGCTACTGTCTAGTCACATTGGTCAGTCTGTCACTGTCTAGTCCCATTGGTCAGTCTGTCACTGTCTAGTCCCATTGGTCAGTCTGCCACTGTTTCCTGTTAGTGCCCACTCACATTGGTCAGTTTGTCACACTGGCCAAGCCCCCTCCCCCCTCTACCCTAACCCTGTAACAACATTTGACCATATCCTTCAGACAAGTGACCAACCAGTTGGGACTGCAGCAAACAATGAATCATCAGATGTGTCCAGTGAAGATGAAGAAAAGGTGGAAGAAGAAGATCCAATAGGTCAGTGTTTTATTGAGAAATGAACAAATTCTTTTTGTTAGTTGATCAAAAAGCTGAATTATTTTTATCATTGTAATACCTGAATTTAAAAAAATAATTTAAGATTTTTAATTAGCTTTGATTATAGAATTTTGTTCCATATACTTGTAATATTTATAGCTATTAAAATTCTACATTCCTTTTTTAAATATCATCTTCTATTACTGACAGATGAAATGGACGAGCTGTTACATTTTTGTTTTGCTTGTGCGATCAAAGCAAAAGTACAGAAGAGTGATCTCCCTTTGTTGACTAGTCATTTCTTAAGGAACTTTATGCAGCCATACAGGTAAACCTTACACAAGGCTTAACTGTCCTATTGACTTTGTTCTTTTTTTTTATTGTAAACAAATGTAATTTATAAGAATCTATCTTTAATCTTTTTGTTGGTGTTCATATTTTTGGATGAACAAAGTATAAAACTTTGTAAATTCAACAGTCACACAATGTCATAGCATTATCAAAAAAAATAATTACTTCATTGCAGTGGTGGCAAGCCTATGGATTTGAAAAACTCTTCATTTAAGAAGGTAGGATTCATTTTTCTACTATAAGCTGAACACTGCTTCAATCTTCCCTTCCCCTCGCCCTCAATTATTATGTTGTGATACCTAATAAGGGACATAATTCAGTCTAAAATAGGGTGGTGCCATAAAATAACCTTTAGATTTTATAAAAGTCTTTGCCCTGGGATCTGTGAGATGGTCAGATTATTAAACTCTGTTTTCTCTGTGCAGTTGTCCAAGTTTCTGCAGTCCAAAGTTAAAGATGGCTACATCAAAATGAAAGAACAGACCAAAGGTGTGGACGTCATTACAGAGGTGGACAAGTCACACCCTGAGTAGGTTCTCTCTTCTTTCTCTAACCTTGTTTCCTTGCTTGCTTCCCTTTCTTTTTCCTTCTCTTGCTACCTAGTTTAATTCTCAAAATTCTTGATGTATTCACAACATATTTTTCTGATACAAACACAAATAATTATGCAACCAATAACCATGTTTGAAAATAATTTCTACTAAACTTTATTGGTGTTGTTTTACTTAGTTGATTATTAGATTTTATGGAAATAAAACAATAAATTTGTTTTAGTTCAGGAAAGTTTTGATCAAAATATATTCCTGCTTTGGTTAAGATACATATTCATGCCAATGCATCTGAAGCCAAATGTTTTTATCCTCAGACTACGAGATGTGTACCTCATACCAAATGTTTTTATCCTTAGACTACGAGATGTGTACCTCATACCAAATGTTTTTATCCTCAGACTACGAGATGTGTACCTCATACCAAATGTTTTTATCCTCAGACTACGAGATGTGTACCTCATACCAAATGTTTTTATCCTCAGACTACGAGACGTCGTGGTCCCTGAGATTGAGGAAGAGACCAAAAAACCTGGCCAGACAGAGGACACGGCCTTCACCCCTCTACAGTTCACTGACGTCTACCTGGTGAATGCTGCCACTTTGGACCTGTTCAAGGATGCTAAGCTAGGGTAAGTCTTGTATACAATAAAATGTTGTTTAGAGTTGCTAAGCTAGGGTAAGTCTTGTATACAATAAAATGTTGTACAAGGATGCTAAGCTAGGGTAAGTCTTGTATACAATAAAATGTTGTTCAAGGATGCTAAGCTAGGGTAAGTCTTGTATACAATAAAATGTTGTTCAAGGATGCTAAGCTAGGGTAAGTCTTGTATACAATAAAATGTTGTACAAGGGTACTAAGCTAGGGTAAGTCTTGTATACAATAAAATGTTGTACAACTATGCTAAGCTAGGATAGGTCTTGTATACAGTAAAATGTTGTATAAGGATGCTAAACTAGGGTAAGTCTTGTATACAATAAAATGTTGTATCTGTGGGGACAGTGACTGATGTTGTGACAAAACTTGTTACCTCAGTTTCTGTAAATGTGTCAGAATGCAACAAAATTCTATCATCATTACCAACATTTTAAATGTTTTATTATTGTGCAAAAAGGCATTCTATGCTATTCACCCTTACCAAAAATAGAACACAGTTGCTAATGATTTTTTCTCTCCAAAAAACAATAAATAATTCTAGCTGTTTTCACCTTTAATTTTCTACTTTGAGTTTCAGAGAAATTTTCAAACTTGTTTTTGCATAAACTGTCACTTTTGCATTCTCGTAATTTTTAACTTTATGAATCATATAATGAAACAGATTCTATACCAAGTTACATATTTAAGCTATTAGAATTACAAGTTTGACTCTTTTAGAGTCGTAATTTTAAATATTAGTAGTCATTGTTAGGAGGATTACATTGATCTATTTGCATCAGTAACATAATACTAATCAATCTATACTACTATAAAAACATAGAAAATATATTTTTCCTTTGAGCTAAAACATTTTATTTTATCAAGTAAATTTTTTTAAATAAGTGTGTAACTCTAAACATATTTTTTTTAAATATTTTAAACTAAATGTTCTGTGTGTTATTTCCCTTAGTTTTGTACTTGAATTATGTTTTATGAAAAGGCAGTTTTTAGCAAAATTTTCACAACAATAAGCTGTTGTATATCAGGAAAAGCAACTAATATTTGGTAAAAACACTTAAATGTTGAAACACTAGCTTCAGTACAATAAACATTGTACCTTTAGGAAAGGCAAAATTTATAATTGGTAAATACAATTAATGTTGTACCTTCAGGAACGGCAAATGTTTATAATTGGTAAATACAATAAATGTTGTACCTTCAGGAAAGGTGACGCGCTGTTGATGTCAGATGTAAGACAGCTAGTGACAGATTACATCAAAGCTAACAACTTGCAGCGTGAAGAGAGGGGCAAGTATGTTTTTATAAATATCTTTTGTATGTTAGTGATAACTGCACCATTTTTATACATATCTGCTGTGTGGCTGTGTCACAACTACACAGTCATTTAATTTAGGCTTTGTTATATTTGTTGCTTTTTAAATTTTTGTGTTATCATTAACATGTTGCTTCATTAACTTTTATCATTATTTCTGCCACCAGTATCAAACAGAAATATTGCAAAACGTGTGTGAAATAACTGTGTGTTCAAAACTTTTTTTTTCCACGTCTGTGAGTGTAACACTGGATCCTGTCTTAGCTCACATAATTTTTTAAAATATTTTTTTTCCAGATCTGTGAGTGTAACGCTGGATCCTGTCTTAGCTCACATAATTTTTTAAAATATTTTTTTTCCAGGTCTGTGAGTGTAACGCTGGATCCTGTCTTAGCTCACATAATTTTTTAAAATATTTTTTTTCCAGGTCTGTGAGTGTAACGCTGAACCCTGTCTTAGCTCACATAATTTTTTAAAATATTTTTTTTCCAGGTCTGTGAGTGTAACACTGGACCCTGTCTTAGCTCACATAATTTTTTAAAATATTTTTTTTCCAGGTCTGTGAGTGTAACGCTGGACCCTGTCTTAGCTCACATAATTTTTTTAAATATTTTTTTTCCAGGTCTGTGAGTGTAACGCTGAACCCTGTCTTAGCTCACATAATTTTTTAAAATATTTTTTTTCCAGGTCTGTGAGTGTAACGCTGGACCCTGTCTTAGCTCACATAATTTTTTTAAATATTTTTTTTCCAGGTCTGTGAGTGTAACGCTGAACCCTGTCTTAGCTCACATAATTTTTTAAAATATTTTTTTTCCAGGTCTGTGAGTGTAACGCTGAACCCTGTCTTAGCTCACATAATTTTTTAAAATATTTTTTTTCCAGGTCTGTGAGTGTAACGCTGGACCCTGTCTTAGCTCACATAATTTTTTAAAATATTTTTTTTCCAGGTCTGTGAGTGTAACGCTGGACCCTGTCTTAGCTCACATAATTTTTTAAAATATTTTTTTTCCAGGTCTGTGAGTGTAACGCTGAACCCTGTCTTAGCTCACATAATTTTTTAAAATATTTTTTTTCCAGGTCTGTGAGTGTAACACTGGACCCTGTCTTAGCTCACATAATTTTTTAAAATATTTTTTTTCCAGGTCTGTGAGTGTAACGCTGGACCCTGTCTTAGCTCACATAATTTTTTTAAATATTTTTTTTCCAGGTCTGTGAGTGTAACGCTGAACCCTGTCTTAGCTCACATAATTTTTTAAAATATTTTTTTTCCAGGTCTGTGAGTGTAACGCTGGACCCTGTCTTAGCTCACATAATTTTTTAAAATATTTTTTTTCCAGGTCTGTGAGTGTAACGCTGGATCCTGTCTTAGCTCACATAATTTTTTAAAATATTTTTTTTCCAGGTCTGTGAGTGTAACGCTGAACCCTGTCTTAGCTCACATAATTTTTTAAAATATTTTTTTTCCAGGTCTGTGAGTGTAACGCTGGACCCTGTCTTAGCTCACATAATTTTTTAAAATATTTTTTTTCCAGGTCTGTGAGTGTAACGCTGGACCCTGTCTTAGCTCACATAATTTTTTAAAATATTTTTTTTCCAGGTCTGTGAGTGTAACGCTGAACCCTGTCTTAGCTCACATAATTTTTTAAAATATTTTTTTTCCAGGTCTGTGAGTGTAACACTGGACCCTGTCTTAGCTCACATAATTTTTTAAAATATTTTTTTTCCAGGTCTGTGAGTGTAACGCTGGACCCTGTCTTAGCTCACATAATTTTTTAAAATATTTTTTTTCCAGGTCTGTGAGTGTAACGCTGGACCCTGTCTTAGCTCACATAATTTTTTAAAATATTTTTTTTCCAGGTCTGTGAGTGTAACGCTGAACCCTGTCTTAGCTCACATAATTTTTTAAAATATTTTTTTTCCAGGTCTGTGAGTGTAACACTGGACCCTGTCTTAGCTCACATAATTTTTTAAAATATTTTTTTTCCAGGTCTGTGAGTGTAACGCTGGACCCTGTCTTAGCTCACATAATTTTTTTAAATATTTTTTTTCCAGGTCTGTGAGTGTAACGCTGAACCCTGTCTTAGCTCACATAATTTTTTAAAATATTTTTTTTCCAGGTCTGTGAGTGTAACGCTGAACCCTGTCTTAGCTCACATAATTTTTTAAAATATTTTTTTTCCAGGTCTGTGAGTGTAACGCTGGACCCTGTCTTAGCTCACATAATTTTTTAAAATATTTTTTTTCCAGGTCTGTGAGTGTAACGCTGGACCCTGTCTTAGCTCACATAATTTTTTAAAATATTTTTTTTCCAGGTCTGTGAGTGTAACACTGGACCCTGTCTTAGCTCACATAATTTTTAAAAATATTTTTTTTCCAGGTCTGTGAGTGTAACGCTGAACCCTGTCTTAGCTCACATAATTTTTTTAAATATTTTTTTTCCAGGTCTGTGAGTGTAACGCTGAACCCTGTCTTAGCTCACATAATTTTTTAAAATATTTTTTTTCCAGGTCTGTGAGTGTAACGCTGGACCCTGTCTTAGCTCACATAATTTTTTAAAATATTTTTTTTCCAGGTCTGTGAGTGTAACGCTGGATCCTGTCTTAGCTCACATAATTTTTTAAAATATTTTTTTTCCAGGTCTGTGAGTGTAACGCTGGATCCTGTCTTAGCTCACATAATTTTTTAAAATATTTTTTTTCCAGGTCTGTGAGTGTAACACTGGATCCTGTCTTAGCTCACATAATTTTAAAGCCCTCAGAAGGTGACCTGGACCATATGAGCTGGGAGCAGGTGATCAACAGGTAGGTGATCAACAGGTAGGTGATCAACAGGTAGGTGATCAACAGGTAGGTGATCAACAGGTAGGTGATCAACAGGTAGGTGATCAACAGGTAGGTGTTCAACAGGTAGGTAATCAACAGGTAGGTGTTCAACAGGTAGGTGATCAACAGGTAGGTAATCAACAGGCAGTTGATCAACAGGTAGGTAACCAACAGGCAGGTGATCAACAGGTAGGTGTTCAACAGGTAGGTAACCAACAGGTAGGTGATCAACAGGTAGGTGATCAACAGGTAGGTGATCAACAGGTAGGTGATCAACTGGTTGGTGATCAACAGGTAGGTGATCAACAGGTAGGTAATCAACAGGTAGGTGTTCAACAGGTAGGTGATCAACAGGTAGGTAATCAACAGGCAGTTGATCAACAGGTAGATAACCAACAGGCAGGTGATCAACAGGTAGGTGTTCAACAGGTAGGTAACCAACAGGCAGGTGATCAACAGGTAGGTGTTCAACAGGTAGGTGATCAACAGGTAGGTAATCAACAGGCAGTTGATCAACAGGTAGGTGATCAACAGGCAGGTAATCAACAGGTAGGTGATCAAACCATCCCTGCATTCTAAAACCACCGGGAAAAAACACTTTTTTAAAGTTTGAAACGTGTTGCTTTAGCCAACAAATGATATACCTGTGCCAGGAATGAATCAGATGATTCTCCAGTGTTGTAGGTTATCCCAAGTTAATTTGCTCTCTGCTTGTTTGTGTTGTTGTCTTGTGGGTAAACAGGAAGTATGCTGGGTGTGGAATATGCTGATGTTGGTGTGGGGTAGATAAAGTGGATAATGTTGGTGTGTAGTAGATCAGGTGGATGATGGTATGGAATGGATCAGGTGGATGATGTTGGTGTGGAGTGGATGTATGTAAAGGAGTATGTAGCCAATGTGAAACTAAGATTGCCTTTCTCCCCTTGACGCAGGGTGGTGGGGAAGATGCAAGCAGCTGTAGCCATCAGCTTAGGCTCTGGACCTCCAACTATCAAAAAGGGAAAACTGGACCCCATCAAACTGGACGTGGCCATGAGGGCTTCACAGAAAAAGGTAGATCACTTTAGTGACAGGTGTAAGGCATCCACACCTCAGTGACAGGTGTAAGTGTTCAACACCATCATTTGATACATACCTCCAACAAAGACTTCCTTTCATCTAAGATAATTAGAACATCAAAGAAATGGAAATCCCATGTTACATAAAAAACTGTTTGAAGCTGCTGAATAACAATATTTGTAATACCTTTATTAATTCTAATAAAACAGTTGGACCTTTATGATAAACAGTTGATTAGATTCCTTCAACAAAAAACAGTTGAAACAACAAATTCCAGGGTTAATTAGTGCTGGAATTATAGACGACTTGTCTGTATCCCTGAGTGCACATTTAAGTTTTACAACAATTATTTGTTGCCTCTCTTGTTTCTTGCTGTTTCAGTAATATAACTTTTGCTGTCTTTAGCTAACTACATTTCTCTGCGGCATCTCTGATGTTGTTGTATCTCTGATGTTGTTGTATCTCTGATGTTGTCTCTCTGATG
This sequence comes from Physella acuta, assembly GCF_028476545.2. Lineage (NCBI taxonomy): Eukaryota > Metazoa > Mollusca > Gastropoda > Physidae > Physella > Physella acuta. The sequence goes on along the minus strand of NW_026732587.1, from coordinate 240,849 downwards.
TTGTTGTATCTCTGATGTTGCTGTATCTCTAATGTTGTATCTCTGATGTTGTTGTATCTCTGATGTTGCTGTATCTCTAATGTTGTTGTATCTCTGGTGTTGCTGTTTCTCTAATGTTGTATCTCTGATGTTGTTGTATCTCTATTGTTGTATCTCTGATGTTGCTGTTTCTCTAATGTTGTATCTCTGATGTTGTTGTATCTCTATTGTTGTATCTCTGATGTTGCTGTATCTCTATTGTTGTATCTCTGATGTTGCTGTATCTCTATTGTTGTATCTCTGATGTTGCTGTATCTCTATTGTTGTTGTATCTCTGATGTTGCTGTTTCTCTAATGTTGTATTTCTGATGTTGCTGTTTCTCTAATGTTGTATCTCTGATGTTGCTGTTTCTCTAATGTTGTATCTCTGATGTTGCTGTTTCTCTAATGTTGTATCTCTGATGTTGCTGTTTCTCTAATGTTGTATCTCTGATGTTGCTGTTTCTCTAATGTTGTATCTCTGATGTTGCTGTTTCTCTAATGTTGTATCTCTGATGTTGCTGTTTCTCTAATGTTGTATCTCTGATGTTGCTCTATCTCTGATATTGTTGTATCTCTGATGATGCCATCTCTTATGTTGCTGTATCTCTGATGTTGCTCTCTATTTCACTAATAAAACTTGCTGTGTGTTGCTGTCTGATTTTCTCTGAAATCTCTGGTGTTGTAGGGTCACTGAGCTATATTCTCTTCTCATCCAGGTGACCATTGTTGATAACCTTGAAGAGTTTGGCATTGACCTGAAGACCTTTGCCCAGGTCGTGCAGAAGGCCGTGGCCTGCAGCTGTTCTGTTGTGGCGTCCGAGCAGAAGAACAAGGGTCCTCAAGTTGTGGTCCAGGGAAACCAGATCAATTTTGTTTACACTCTCCTTACAGGTTGGTTGTAGAGTTTGGTTGAGTTGGGTGGGTTAATCAAGGTATAGGTGTGGGCAGTGGTCAACTTTAGCAGGTACAGATGTGGGCATTGGTCAACTATATCTGGTAGAGGTCTGGACATTTGTCAAGTTTAACTTCTATATCTCTGTGTTGTATTTTTACTGTTTGCTAACTTAAGCTCACTGACGTGTATATTTTTGTGAAGCTTTTAGTGTGGTGTATGAACTAATTAAAACTTTAACTTACGTGATTAAAACCCTGATTTATTTCAGAAAAATATAAAATTCCCAAGCGACTCATCACAGGCATAGAGCTGGCTCCCAAGCAAAAGAAAAAGAGATAATGAAGCTTGCAAAAATTGTCTAGACTTTTATTTTATCAATTTGAATAGATTACAAAAAAAATATTCTTTTTATTGTTGTTATTTATTCTGTATAAGAGCCTTTATGAGATATTTTACATCTTTTTTTTTTTTTTAAATGTGTTTCATGGGAAATAACTCTACTGGACAGCAATACATTAAGTGATTTCCCTTGGAGGTTTTATGAGAAAAATAATACTCTTAAAAGCCGGATCAGATTAAACGCAAACATTAGGCTTGGTAAAAACACACTTCCTGCCATTTGAAAAATAATGTGAATTGTGTTTGAAAAGGTATCTTATTCCAACATAACCTTTATACGGTAAACATTCGAATGTTTTTTTTTGAAGAAAACTTCAATATGAGCTGATGCAATAAATAATGCAATATATGTGTGTATATATATACGTATATATATATATATATATATACAAAATTGTGACTTTGTAACACACAGTTTGAAAGCAACATCCGCAGACCTTTGCCACTAGCAGTAACTTATTTGAAGACCATTGTTATTTTGGAGGTCGCATCAGAAAAAAGGGGATGGTCTTATGCGGGTGGATGGGTGGACGTATTGTTTATTTTTTTAGCTACGTCTTAGAGATTATGATTTTTATACCAGCTTTGTATGGACGTGCAGTGACCTTGCCCTTGTAAAGCTGTAGGTCAGGGGTCTTCAAACTGAGGCCCACTCATCCGGCCCGTTGAGATATTTTTGTCTAAGGAAAAAAAATTGTTGGAGGTGGCTGAGAAACATTGCCCGGATAAGTCAAAACTTAACAATGTAGGATCACCTAACAGTTAAATAGTAACTCACAGTCATTCGTCCCACACGGAAACAGCGTTCACGCATAGTAGCGCTGTTTGTTAAATATTTATCTACTTATTGTGTCAGTGGTGGAGGGGTGTGTTGGGGTGAGTTGCCACTCCAATACTGACAGGTTCTAAGATAAACTGATTCAAGCAACAATGAGTAGAATAGCGCTCGGTCCATTTTTGTTCTCAAGGGACGGAATCACTTAGAATAAGGGAAATAACTGTTTTGTTGTTAACGAGTAGTATTAATAAAGTAAGGGCTAATGACCGCTCATTAATGATATTTGGGACTCGGGACTACGAATTAACTTTCACCAGAAAGTCTCCGTTCCTCTCCCCCCTCGCATTTGATTAGAAAATCCAACAACAAATTTAACGACCCCCCCCCCCCCCCCCCGCCCTCTCTCCAGCGTATGCTTCTTGTATGAGTTCAAAAGCTCTATACAGCGATGAGGTCTCTCCTATATTGCTCAATACAGCGATGAAGCATCCCCTATTTTACTAGGAAGTCCTGTTTTTTATTTCCAAGAAAAATTCCAGCTGACATTGTTAGGAGCTTATTTTATATTCTGTCTGTATTTTCTTGAAATTTCTATTCTCTACCTGCAGTCTTAAGGCATCTACACCCCCTCTCCTACCCCCCCCCCCCCCCCCCCCCCCCCCACATATCACCCCAACCCGAACGAAATAAAATTTACACACAAAATAAATACTTCAACCAGTGTCCAACCCCCCACCCCTCCGCGTAATAAATGTCTGAAAGAAACACTGTCCATTTGTCTGCATATCGTATTGCCTAAGGAAACATGTCTATTCACGGCAAGAAAAGAAATGCACTATTCATTAGTTGGTCAGTGCACTGGTCAGCACGGAAAACATTTGAATGTTTACTTTCGATGTGATGTCATTTGTGGTCTAAGTCTTAGACTTGGGCCTATAAAAGTCTAACATTATCAAGTGTTGTAAAATAGATCATTGTTTTAAACACATTGCCATGTAAAAACATATCATTGTTTTAAACATATTGCCACGTAAAAACATATCATTGTTTTAAACATATTGCCATGTAAAAACAGAGCAGTAAACACGTACCATTGATGTAAAAACAGTGTTTGAATACAATTTACAGAGACATGTTTTTTAAACAGACCAATGTTTGTAACATGTTGCAATGGCGTAAGAACAGACGGAATGGTTTTAACATAAAGATAAAAATAGCCCAGAGTCTACAACTTGGGGATCGTGAGCCACTCGTATCAAACGAAAGAAATGAAAATTTGGAGTATAGCTAAAATGTGTGCAAATGTCGGTTGATGATGAAAGCATTATTGCATCTGGCGAACACAGACATAAAAAAAAAATCCCACTTTTTACCTGGTGTAGCACGCGTAAGGTGAAAACTCTCAATTCCCACTTTTGAGTTCTCTTAATTTCAGAGATAAGTCAGACGCTTACACTTGTGCTATGATTCATCAATTTAACATCTGAGAACTATCGCTTTATTGATTCATCAATTTAACATCTGAGCACTATCACTTTATTGAGATGAGCAGCAGAGGAGATTTTTTTAAAGTAACGTTTTACGAGGGCAGTTGATGAGCATGGTTTCACATTTAGATAAAACGCCACAATTCTACTGGTTGCGTCTGCTTGCCCCTGAAGGTAACGGCCTTGAGAACCTCGGGCAGGTTATGATCTTTACAAACATCGGGATGCGAATCTTCTCGACTTTTTAAAAAAAATTTAGGTTTTATTTTATTTAAAAAAAATTAGCTTCTTTTTTTTCTTTTCTTTTTTTTTTTTTTTTTTTTTTGCTTCCAGTGTCACAATAAATAAACGATAAAATTTACATTATGTGGATCATAAAAAAAACACATTGATTTAAAAAAAAAACGCTTTTTGAGTGTTTGTTAAAGTAAGGGATTGAATCCTTGAAAGACGTCATGTATTGCTAATTTTACTCCTTCATCCCATGGTCAAAACTTCAACACAAAAGACCCCCCCCCCCCCCCACAAAAAAAATGACGTTGAATGAATACCCCCCCCCCCCTCCCAACACACATTTTTATGAGCACACCGTAACAAATTCTTTTCTCATTCTACCAGTGACGTCATTTATGCATGTCAACTACATTTAAAAAATCAAATCAGCATTTCATTTTTTTAAAGTAATAAATTGTCTTTAGCTATAAGGTCTCGATAATGCAATATTAGCACATAGCCCATTATATATAAGATAGTTATGGGCCTACTTATTCATATACCTATAGGCTTTCCCGACTGGATTCTACATTTAATGAATAATATTTAATACAAGGTAATTAAAAAGTCTAGTGACAATTTTAGCGCAATTTCCTTATGTTATCTAAAAATAGCTCTGTCGTAGCGTAAATCAAGAGCAGGGTTAGTAAACCATTGGTTAGTTATTAAAACGTTTTTTATTATTATTTTTTTCAGTATTTTACATGTTTTATTTACAATAGAGTTACATGACTAAAAACCATTGCGCGCCTAGCTACCGAACGTGATGACGCAGCCATTGAACGTGATGGCGCAGCTATTGAACGTGATGACGCGTGTGGTGGGGTTGGATAAACATGCCTACTAATTCGGTCCAAATTTTAATTAATTAAAAAAATTTTTTGTGACCGAACGAAAGGATATTTTTGAAAACTTTCTTCGGCAATATTGTTCTAAATTATGGCAGTAATCGATTGGTAAATGTTTCAAGTCGCTAAGTGGTCTGGTTGCCGAGATATGGGCCAAAAACTGCATTTTTCCCGAGTTTTTTGGCTTTTCCGGGAAATCCATGAAAGAAACCCGGAATTTTTTTGGCCTATGTTCATCCTGGTAACTTGCTTAACATAATTGCTTTTGGAACTAGTCATCGATATTGCTTCGTTGAGGAGGAGATACGACTTAAAGCCCGGACACACATTCCCAGAAAAGACGAGTTAATAAACGCAATTCTCCAGAATGGAAATTGCGCTAAAAATAATATGCACCGTAAACAATTAATTTTATTTTAAAAAGTGTAAAGTTAAATTCATAACTAAAAAAATCCCTTTTACTTTCAGGCCTAATCTCAAGACGAGCCTATTAAATTTTTTAAAAGTAGGTTATTAAGAGCCCTACAATTTGACCTCATCGTCTAATAATATTGAAATTAATTTAAAAACAAAACAAAAAACAACAACACCTATTTATTAGAAGGAAAAAAAAATAACATATCTTTATTTTGTACACGAGTTCAACAGAGTCCAACATACAACTACAACCCTCCTCAATGAAATAGTCCTCAAACCACTGCCAACCAGCATTCAACCAGATACGATTAGTTTGTTTTCATAGCGAAGCGTTATACCCTGCGCGCCCCGCTTGTACTTGCACATTAACAGTCGCCTTGCCCTTACACATACAAGAAAGAAATGAGAAAAATGCGAGAAAATGTCTTGTCTGCTAACGCTTGTGTTTATTTACCTATACGACCAACCGTAACGATTTTAAACAATTTGTATAACAAAGTATGCTGCTTTTGTTGAATTAAAAGAAATATGCCGTATGGGTTTGTTAGACCGAGATCTGTTTACAAGAATTCTGTTAATTTTTTCTAATGTCAGATTTAAGAACGGAATACCAACGCCTGGAATGAATTGTAACATCGGAAATATCTTCCCGGTAACCGAGTTTACCATTGTGACTGTGTCATAGCACCTTGCGGAATCATCGGAAGTAGCCGAGCCCTTTGCCGAATGTCGCCGAAGCTGTCAATACTGTGTTGTGTGATTGTGTCGTGCTAACATCGTGTGTGGTTCTTGTAGTAATGGAATGTAAGTGGTCGGGAAGTTAAGCGTAGCCAGAAGAAACATGTAGAAAGTGTTGAGGAAACTGTGTGTCAACGGTGAAATGGATTAAATCATCGACTATAATGGCCCGTCATAAACTTTGGATATTTATTCAAGTTTCAGTCGACGAGTAGGATGATTTCGCATCGATGGGTCTTCGAAGTGGTCACATTGACTCTGCTGTGTTTGATGACAACGCTGGAGGTCCAAGGCTCGTTAGGAGGTAGAAAAAGTCGTATCTTTATCTTTCATTATATTTCCTCAGATTCTAAACCGTTATTTCTTTTTGTTGTACAGCTTTTGGCTCTGATTTCTCATGTCTTTTGTTAGACTACTTACAAAGTGTTAGATGACTCAGATGACAAAAATATTATTATGAGGCATACAGTTACAGTACAGTACTACAGTTAACTACAGTTTACTACAGTTAGGGATTTTGGTAAAAAAACATTAATCATCATATAAAAATAAAAATTACATATTCTTGTAGAGCTCAACTATATGAAAACAAAACAAAAAAGATTTTCTGTCTAGCTCAAATAGTTTTTTTTTAGCGAATTTTTTTGTGAGGGGTGGAATCCCCTTGCTTTTGCATTGGCCAATTGTGACAAGTCATGGTATACCTGAATAAATTGAGCATAGTTATTTTACTTGCAGTTGTATTTTGTTCATATTTGCAGAGTTTAACTAGAATGATATATAGAACTTGTAAATACTGTTGAAATGAATAAAAATAATACAGAACTTATATTTTTGTGTTGGCTTCCTCCCATAACCCCAAAAAACTGTGTGCTGCGCAAATATGAAAATGTTTCTAAAGCCATATTTTATATAAATACAGCAAATGAAAGAACTACAAAGTTAGAAATCTAAAGTAAATGACTTGAACACTGTTATGTGCATATAATTGCCTCATTATTTTGGGCAGGTGAAGTAGAGTCCATCTTTAAGCCATTTTGTTATAAAACTGCTGCGCAAATATGAAAATGTTTCTAAAGCAGTATTTTATATAAATACAGTAAATGAAAGAACTCCATAGTCAGAAATCTAAAGTAAATGACTTGAACACTGTGTAATGTGTCTATAACTGCCTTGTTATTTTGGGCAGGTGAAGTAGAGTCCATATAAAAGCCATTTTGTAATAAGTGAAATGAAGTTATCAGATCAATGTTTTTAAGTGTGAATTGTGTATGGATTCTGATTTTCAGCATATAACTATATCTAAGGGTAAGTAGAACTTGAATACTTAAAATTACAGTTAGCACAATGCTAGTGTTAGCAACAGACAGGTAACCTAGATCTAGATCTAGGTCTGACTCTTGTCAGTCTAGTCTGACAAAATTGGATTTTAGGAAAAACATATTCTGCAAAACTAGAACTAGAGCTGAAAAAATTAAAGATGGGTATGTAAATATATTTTGAAATAAAAAATTAGGAGATTTGTTTGCACATTCCATAAGAATGCTGTTGTTAGTTGATCAAACTTAAAGGCCGGAAGATCGGGATGAAAAAATATAACAATGGTGGCAACGCGACCTACACACAGTGACCACCTCTAAACGAGTATATCTAATGTCAGAGTCAAAATATCCAAAAACAAATATCATTTCCACATATATAAGATATGTCTGCTCAGTAATCTTCACTCATCTAGAATAACCTTTTAAAAAATCGTGATTCCAACGTATTTGAAACTAGCCTTCAAACAGGGGGAAGACCAAAGCAGAGACAGCGTGCAATCAGATCGCTAAGCCATCAAAACAATGGGAAAACCATTCTACTTTTCATTTAACATTAGGAAATGACCTTTTAAACTTAATTAATCACCGTAAATTAAAAACTTATTAGTATGCAAAACCAAATCTCGTGCGCCCGGTATCAGAAAGTAATGGGCGATTTCGGGTCATGTTTTTACCGCGATCTCGGCCGATACCGACAACCCTACTACAGTATTACTAGAATCTAGTATTTCTCATATTTAAATTACTACACTAGATTTACATCTAAAAATAATATTTTTGTTGATAAGACTTAATAATCTAGTCTCTAGATCTAGATTGATATCTAGAATCTAGATTTTGATCTAATCACTAATCTAGATTTATGTAAAAAAAATATGTAGGCCTATGACTAATTACTAATTAGTAATTAGTAAATTATTTATTCAAAACCTCATACTAAAATTAACTAAAATAATACTAGTATACTAGGCCCTATTATAATACTTAAATGAGTATTTTGATTTTGTCCCCTTCATTCAACTGAATAGGGTTCACTAAAATCAAATGAAACTTAAATTAATAGGTCCTAAATAAGCCCTCATTAATAGTAATTAGATCTATGTAGGGCCTATGTCTATTTTTTAATAACTTTATTTCCCAAATAGCCTATATGTGGTTTTTAAGAGCACATGTATGTTTATGCCAGATCCATAGCATATATATAATTATAGTGCTATAGCCACTTTAATGTGACTCCATAATTGTAAGGTCCATAATAAATCTACCCTATACATAATTATAGTTGGCCTACTATATTCTCAGTAGGAGCCCTATAGCCTCTATACTATATACTTTAAAATAGTACATTGAATTATTAGACTACATTATATTATGTAGCCTATATAGTCAGTATAGACTGGTCCAGCATAGGAGTTGCTATATTAGTCGGGCTATAGGCCTGTGTAAATTTATTATTATATACACCACAATATTATAATAAGCCTATAATTATAATATTATAAAATTAAATAATTATAGGCTTCTGGACATTTTAATATAGTCTAGTAGTCATCCATGATGTTATATATTAATTATATTTGTATTATTAATGTTAGTTAATTAATAATTAGGCCTATATTTTTTCTTGGTTGAATCATTTTAAAAATGTTAGTGATGTCCACCCTTCAACTTTCCTTGAGGAATAAAATTAAGAAAAGCTTTCAAAATTATGGTAGACCTAGACGTACACAAAACCTAGATTAGTGTATTTGCAGGTACCTCATTGTACAAACTAAATGGTTATTGATATAAAAACATTTTATAATTTTCAGTTTAAAATGCAGGATATAGATCGACTTTGATTAAATACTTTTGTCAAAATTTTAAAAAATTAAATAATTAATTTACATGTTTGTTATTTACTTATAGTTTAATAGTACTGAACAAAAAAGCTATTGAGATGACTTGAAGCCATTATATGCTTCAGGATTAATTTACATTAAATATTTCATTACATTTCAGTCCATAAGCTTAAGCTTAAGATGATAACATGATTTATAAAAGGCGTGCTTTGTTGCGAGAATAAAGTTGGTTGAAAGACACAAATGTAACAGACACAATCATTTTGATCTTATAAAGAAATATTAAATTGTTCTTTCAAACGAGGTAATTCCTGTTAATCATAATCATGAAACCGAGAACTCTAATCTTTATAATGGGTAGTTGGGTACAACACTTAAGATAAATGCAAGTAGTGAGGTTAAAATTTTTGTGAGTTTTTATATGTATAAGTTTCTTAGATACTATAAATATTTACTTCTCAAGGAATGTGAGTTTCTATATTATATCTGTCTTGAAAAGAGGTAAACACTAATGAAAAAACACAATGCACAAACTCGCTTACAAAGAGTATAATCAACATTGCGCAAACCTTATAAATGTTTAGGCACTATTTTAAAGTTTGTTGTCATTTTACCCGCATCATTTTATTATCAGTTTAAAAATTTGACAATACAGTTGCTAACTCTTCAATGTAAACATGTGATACTCACGAAAGGTATCATGAGAAATTATTGTCACCCTGAACTTTTCAATCATATACAACAGACATGCAAGAAACATAAAACAGAATATTGTTGTTTAGGATATTGGGCCATTAAGGACAATATTGTGTATTATATTTTGGCTAATATTGTTGCTTATTAAAATAGGACTAGTATGTAGATTGCACAATAGGACAATTGGGCTAATATGTTAGTTGTGGGAGGTAGGACTTATGTTTTAGTCTAGGACATTGGAGCTAATATTGTAGCCTAGAACTTAAGATGACAGCTAACATTTGCACTTTACTTCATATATATATTGTACACATTTTAAACTTCTAGAATGTCTTAAATTTTTAGAAAAAAATGTGCTGACTCAGCTGAAACTTCATAGAAACTGATGAAAAATCAATTGTTATTGAATTTGAACATCATTCTAGTCTAAGACAGTTATTTTGTTTTTATAAATGGACCAGAAAACTTGTGTTCTTATCACTCAGAGGATGGATGTTAAAAATAGTAATTTGTCTATTTTTAGTCATTATCTATCTCATTGGATATTATGTTCTATTTATGTACATCAAACACAACACCAGAAAATATAAGCATGTTTATAAGAAAGAAACGTATTCTAAATGTAAAAATGTTGATGAAATGTTGCTGTTGTCTGTGTTACTGTGAGGTAAACAGATGACAATGGAAGTAGACTTGCTAAAGTGGCATTCTATTAGTGCTATTGAGTGGGCGGGCTAGAATGTTGTGGGTGGGAAGTGCATTGTGTTTGTAATGTCAAAGTTCAAACAGGTGGGCTGGAAAGTGTTTTGTTTCATGTGTATATATTTATATATGCATATATTAATATATATATATATATATATATATATATATATATATATATATATATATATATATATATATATCCAACATTTTGTGACGTCATGTGTAGAAATGCCTATATACGCGTGTGTATACTTCACATAATAGAGACATGTGTCAGTGTGTGACATCACATATACATCCATATATACACGCATGTATGTTATCATGTAACCACGTGTGGCAGTGTGTGACGCCAGCCACTGCCATGTCAGCAGTGAAATAGCTAACATACTTGACCAAGGTTGGCCCGTCACGGAGTGGGCTGTACCAGGTACACCGCCGTACTAGCTATTCGGACAGAAAAACTCAAGACTAATGATACGGATGTTTGATAATTAATTGATAGCCAACTGCTAGTACACTGGGTCATGCAAGCAATTTAGTGCATGTCATCTTCTGAAGGCTCTCGTCACGTGGTATAATAAGCTCGTGGCTCTAATCACGTGTTTTGTAAGCTCTTGCTTATTATTGTAATCGTTTGCAATATACGCTCCTGGATTTAATCATTTGTTGCGTAAACTCTTTGCCCAAATTATGTCTAATGTAAGCCGAAAGCCATAAAAATGTCTTAAGTAAAATCGTGGCTTTGGTCACATGATATGAAAACTATTGTGCACTAATCCGTGTTTAGTGACGTAAGTCCCGCCTTGTTTTGATTCACGCTACAGCCCCATGCACGTGTCTATGTTGACTGACGTTTGTTTGAAACACCAGCTGCTGTAGTGCGTGCAGTTTCAAACTGTGGCAATCATCACGCTAGCTCAGTCGACCAGACTTATGACGTTCTATATGTCCACCCCCTCCACCAAAATGTCCGCATGTCCAACCTTCAGCCAAAATGTCCGGTCCTTCATCAAAAGGTCTCCCATCCCCATCACACACACAAACGTCATCCCCCTTAACCAAAAGTCCTGCCCCTACTCCAAAAACTCCACCAGTATACAACAAGGTCCGCTTTAAAAAACATCTTTGATATTTTGGAGTCGATCTCTTGGCCGACAACAAAACTCACAATGGATGGTCCTGATAAGTTCAGGACAACCAAGCCCCAACATACTGTAGGTAGCAGGACCTTACCTCCAGCTCATGAATGGGACAAGAGGATACAGCTATTGTCACAACAACTAAACAACGTGATACAGTGGCAAGACGTTGTTCTCACCATCTAACTAAACATTGTTCAATAGACAGACCAACTTCTGTCCTGTCATCCTGTTGCTGGGCACTAGAGTAGAAGGGTCAGCCCAGATGACACTGGTCACTCTTCACTTGCAGTGGTTCCATAAGCTAATGTTTCACTTTTCCGTCCATGTGTGTGTTTTAGATCGCCTTTTGTAAACATGTAAACAGTGTTGCTAGAAGTGTTGATGAAATACATACGGAGGTGGTTGTCACGAATCTGATCGCATATCATTTCAGACCAAAGCTTTATGCAATGTGGAAACTAACAAACATTTCTTTTTTTCTCCTACGTTTGCTTTAACTAACATACATTTCTTTGAGCTATTATAGTAAAAACTTTTTAAAAATATATAAAAATAAACAAAAAACAAAACAAAACCTTATAATTGTGAATAGATTTTTGGATCCTGTATAAGTAGTCGACCCCACAAAAAAATTATAGCAACCAATAGGTTGAAAACCTGTGCACTAAATATATATGTGTGTACTTTAACCGTTGGAAGTGTCCGTTCGACTATTACGAGCAACTCAATTATATTTTTCGGGATGGCCGGTAAATGTACCAAACCTGACCCTAACCGCGGTCCTAAACAATACATCCCAATAACAGTATCAAAACCTAACTGGTCTTCATCAAAACAAACCCTAACATTTTTTGTTCAAAGTTTCTGTTTTCCTAAAGTGCTCGACACATTGGATGATGGACCTTTTAACATGGGATTGCAGTGGCGCATCAGTCATCTGTACCTTGATATGGCTCGTTCACTGATAAGTTCGTCTAGCGAATCGCGAATTTCCTTTAAGAAAAACACTTCTCACCACATAACATGCATTAAAATGCTTTTAGAAACCTGAGGAAATAAACACACACCTGTGTTGAACTCACCAAGGTGTTTATTGAAGAAGGCAGGTGTACGGAACTGGCTTTTGTTTTCACCAACATACATTTTAAACACTTTCTACAAGATGGTTGTTTTCGTTATTTCCGAACGGAGCGAAAATCGCCCCCCCCCCCACACACACACACTCACGTGTACACATGCATCGACTCCCACACACGTGAATCTAACAGCCTTATACCTTATTGAATGATTTCACAAACCGCTTCCACTCACTCTTTCAGGCATCTCACACTTGACAATCTCATGTATGCTCGTCTAGGAGCCATCTCAAACTACGAGACTGGCTACCTACAGCCATGTTTACAGTACAGCCCACAGGCCACAATAAAAACAACTCTACCCAATATACGGTCATTGCTAACTTTTCAAAACCACATCTGTGCTTAACTTAGTTCGAGGCAGCGCGTTCTCTGGACTTTGTTCCTTGACCGCTGCAACTCTAAACGATCCATAGCATTGGTTGATAGAGCCACACCACACTGTAACATTCTGTGTTGTTACTTGACCAATGCAACACTGGACGATCCTTAGCATTGGTTGAGTGAGTTCACCACATTGTAACATTCTGTGTTGTTACTTGACCAATGCAACACTGGACGATCCTTAGCATTGGTTGAGTGAGTTCACCACATTGTAACATTCTGTGTTGTCACTTGACCAATGCAACACTGGACGATCCTTAGCATTGGTTGAGTGAGTTCACCACATTGTAACATTCTGTGTTGTCACTTGACCAATGCAACACTGGACGATCCATAGCATTGGTTGAGCGAGGCCCACCACATTGTAACATTCTGTGTTGTTACTTGACCAATGCAACACTGGACGATCCATAGCATTGGTTGAGCGAGGCCCACCACATTGTAACATATCCATTCTGTGAGTTTGATCCTGATTTCTTGTTGTCCACAGATCAAATGATTAACTGCACTAGCTGTCATCTAGTTGAGTATGTTGAACATAGTCCCCCAAGGAACAAGTCTGGTAAGTTTATAGGTGTTTGTTACACCTGTCTGTAAGGAACAGGTCAGGTAAGATTATAGTTGTGAGTTGGCACATATTGTGTGTTATGTTTGATGTGGATGTGTGGTTTGAGCTAAATCAACTGAAGTTAAACTGGAGCTAAACCCACAGGTTATACTACTAATTTTGTTTAACTGAGCATATTTCTCACTATTGAAATGCTGTCTTTGTATTTGTGGTCTCTTGTTTGTGTACTGGCCCTCACTGACTGAGCTAACACTATCAGCAGGCTACCAAGGTTTGGCTATACTGAGAGACACCAGGCTGAGACTCTACTGCCCACTGGCCAGTCGTGGGAAAGTCAGATGGTGAGATAAATCAGCAATTTTTTTATACGTCATCAACCTGTAGCAGGTGACATGACACATCACATGACCAGTAGCAGGTCACATGACCAGTAGCAGGTCACATGACACATCACATGACCAGTAGCAGGTGACATGACACATCACATGACCAGTAGCAGGTCACATGACCAGTAGCAGGTCACATGATGTGTCACATGACCAGTGGCAGGTGACATGACCAGCAGCAGGTCACATGATGTGTCACATGACCAGTAGCAGGTGACATGACCAGTAGCAGGTCACATGACACATCACATGACCAGTAGCAGGTCACATGACACATCACATGACCAGTAGCAGGTCACATGACGTGTAGCAGGTTACATGACACATCACATGACCAGTAGCAGGTCACATGACACATCACATGACCAGTGGCAGGTCACATGGCACATCAAATGACCAGTAGCAGGTCACATGACACATAACATGACCAGTAGCAGGTCACATGACGTGTAGCAGGTCACATGACACATCACATGACCAGTAGCAGGTCACATGACACATCACATGACCAGTAGCAGGTCACATGACCAGAAGAAGGTGACATGACACATCACATGACCAGTAGCAGGTGACATGACACATCACATGACCAGTAGCAGGTGACATGACACATCACATGACCAGTAGCAGCTGAGTTGACATGTCACATGACCAGTAGCAGGTGACATGACACATCACATGACCAGTAGCAGGTGACATGACACATCACATGACCAGTAGCAGGTCACATGACCAGTAGCAGGTCACATGACCAGTAGCAGGTGACATGACCAGTAGCAGGTGACATGACACATCACATGACCAGTAGCAGGTGACATGACACATCACATGACCAGTAGCAGGTCACATGACCAGTAGCAGGTCACATGATGTGTCACATGACCAGTGGCAGGTGACATGACCAGCAGCAGGTGACATGATGTGTCACATGACCAGTAGCAGGTGACATGACCAGTAGCAGGTCACATGACACATCACATGACCAGTAGCAGGTCACATGACACATCACATGACCAGTAGCAGGTCACATGACGTGTAGCAGGTTACATGACACATCACATGACCAGTAGCAGGTCACATGACACATCACATGACCAGTGGCAGGTCACATGGCACATCACATGACCAGTAGCAGGTCACATGACACATCACATGACCAGTAGCAGGTCACATGACCAGAAGAAGGTGACATGACACATCACATGACCAGTAGCAGGTGACATGACACATCACATGACCAGTAGCAGGTGACATGACACATCACATGACCAGTAGCAGCTGAGTTGACATGTCACATGACCAGTAGCAGGTGACATGACACATCACATGACCAGTAGCAGGTAACATGACACATCACATGACCAGTAGCAGGTGACATGACACATAACATGACCAGTAGCAGGTCACATGACGTGTAGCAGGTCACATGACACATCACATGACCAGTAGCAGGTAACATGACACATCACATGACCAGTAGCAGGTCACATGACCAGTAGCAGGTAACATGACACATCACATGACCAGTAGCAGGTAACATGACACATCACATGACCAGTAGCAGGTCACATGACCAGTAGCAGGTGACATGACACATCACATGACCAGTAGCAGGTGACATGACACATAACATGACCAGTAGCAGGTCACATGACGTGTAGCAGGTCACATGACACATCACATGACCAGTAGCAGGTCACATGACACATCACATGACCAGTAGCAGGTCACATGACCAGTAGCAGGTGACATGACACATCACATGACCAGTAGCAGGTCACATGACCAGTAGCAGGTGACATGACCAGTAGCAGCTGAGTTGACATGTCACATGACCAGTAGCAGGTGACATGACACATCACATGACCAGTAGCAGGTGACATGATCAGTAGCAGGTGACATGACACATAACATGACCAGTAGCAGGTCACATGACGTGTAGCAGGTGACATGACACATCACATGACCAGTAGCAGGTAACATGACACATCACATGACCAGTAGCAGGTCACATGACCAGTAGCAGGTAACATGACACATCACATGACCAGTAGCAGGTCACATGACCAGTAGCAGGTGACATGACACATCACATGACCAGTAGCAGGTGACATGACACATCACATGACCAGTAGCAGGTGACATGACACATCACATGACCAGTAGCAGCTGAGTTGACATGTCACATGACCAGTAGCAGGTGACATGACACATCAAATGACCAGTAGCAGGTGACATGACACATCACATGACCAGTAGCAGGTGACATGACACATCACATGACCAGTAGCAGGTGACATGACACATAACATGACCAGTAGCAGGTCACATGACGTGTAGCAGGTCACATGACACATCACATGACCAGTAGCAGGTCACATGACACATCACATGACCAGTAGCAGGTCACATGACACATCACATGACAAGTAGCAGGTCACATGACACATCACATGACCAGTAGCAGGTCACATGACACATCACATGACCAGTAGCAGGTAACATGACACATCACATGACCAGTAGCAGGTTACATGACCAGTAGCAGGTCACATGACCAGTAGCATGTCACATGACTCCCCCAATGTCTCTGACAGGTACCACAACAACATCCTCCTGAATGACAACAACAAGGACTTTTTCTTTGAGATCAACAAGAGCCTGGGGACGCTGACCTTTAAGAAAATCCATATAATCAATCGAGGGAAGTACCAGTGCAAAGTTGTGGATGAGTACCAGAGAATTCTGGAGTCAGAGATTACGCCCATACGTGTTGAAGGTGAGTCCCATTTCTTGAGAGGGTCAAGTTTTATCTGTACCTTGTTTTTCTCTCCTTTGTACTGCAAGATGCCATGATTAGTTTGGGCTATTCAAGTTATGATTAGTGACCCACCAAACCTCGGTGCCTTTATGGGTGTCCTACAGACTTCCTGTTGGACTGTGGATTGGGTCACATTGTACTCCATCACTTTCTTTTATTTGTTGTTTGTAAAGGTTACCCTTTCATACCTGGTGGCCAATAGAGCAGATGAAGTAGAGTTCACCTGTTTATGTGAACTAAACTGTAAAGCCCAAATGCCTTTAGTGAGTGCTTGACCTATCGCAGTTGGATGGACTAAGAGGTGTCTTGCAGACTCAACCTTGGTATCTGAACTAATGACTTTAGGATTAGCAGTCATGCACTTTACTACCTGACCACATCATCCCCATGGTATCTGAACTAATGACTTTAGGGTTAGCAGTCATGCACTTTACTACCTGACCACATCATCCCCTAATTGTGTTTGTAGAGTTGATCAAATCTGATCTGATAGCTCAACTAGTTCTGTTGATCCTACAGCCCCAGTTTCCCTAGCCAGCCAACAGCCCACAGAAAACATCACAGTCTTCACTGGTACAGAGAAGTGGTTCTCATGCACTGTGGCTGCCATACCAGAGCCTACCATCATCTGGTACAAGAACAATATACCGGTCAGTTTTTATACACAGGTTGTGTGATACAGTGAATGGGTCAGTTTTGTTGTCTATATCATTGGTTGTGTGATACAGTGATAGGATATGTCATTAGGTTTTGAGGCTGTGTCTAGGTGTGGTTGAGGCTGTGTCTAGGTGTGGTTGAGGCTGTGTCTAGGTGTGGTTGAGGCCATGTCTAGGTGTGGTTGAGGCCATGTCTAAGTGTATTTGAGGCCATGTCTAGGTGTGGTTGAGGCCATGTCTAGGTGTGGTGAGGCTTTAATTAGGTGTATCTGATAGCTGTGTATGTGTGGCTGACAGATGTATGTGTGGCTGACAGCCGTGTGTGTGTCTGATGCTGTGTCTATGTGTGGCTGACAGCCGTGTACTGTACCCCCCCCACAGATGAGCAACCACAGCTCAGTGCTGGAGGAGACAGATGAGGACAAGGTGGGCTGGACCTCCAGACTGCTGGACGTGGTCACTGAGTCAGCTGTCTACACCTGTAAGGCCACCAACCGCTTGACCTCCACCCACTCGGTCTACACTGTCTCAGCTGACTTCCATGTCACTGCTGTCTCAGCCGTGGAACCACAAGGTACCAGTTTTACCACTTTCCCCCATAGTACAACATAGCTGTAGAAACATAAGGTTTTACCACTTTCTCCCTTAGTACAACATAGCTGTAGAACAACAAGGTACCAGTTTTACCACTTTCTCCCTTAGTACAACATAGCTGTAGAACAACAAGGTACCAGTTTTACCACTTTCTCCCTTAGTACAACATAGCTGTAGAACAACAAGGTACCAGTTTAACCACTTTCTCCCTTAGTACAGCATAGCTGTAGAAACATAAGGTACCAGTTTTACCACTTTCTCCCTTAGTACAACATAGCTGTAGAACAATGTACCAGTTTTACCACTTTCCCCCATAGTACAACATAGCTGTAGAACAAGGTACCAGTTTAACCACTTTCTCCCATAGTACAGCATAGCTGTAGAACAATGTACCAGTTTTACCACTTTCCCCCATAGTACAACATAGCTGTAGAACAATGTACCAGTTTAACCACTTTCTCCCATAGTACAGCATAGCTGTAGAAACATAAGGTACAGTTTTACCACTTTCCCCCATAGTACAACATAGCTGTAGAAACATAAGGTACAGTTTTACCACTTTCCCCCATAGTACAACATAGCTGTAGAAACATAAGGTACAGTTTTACCACTTTCCCCCATAGTACAACATAGCTGTAGAACAAGGTACCAGATTTTAACATTTTCCCCCATAGTGGCACATATATTTATTTGCCATAAAATAACTATAGACCTAATTCAAATTTTTCTCTTATGTGTGTATTTAAAATGTAATTGGGAAAAGTTTAAAGGGATGTAACTGTGATATAAGCAATGTACCTGATATAACTGATGTAAGTGTAATGTAAGGGATGTTGCGTGGTGTAAAGGTTGTGTGTATATGTAACTGTTACATAAGATATTTACCTGATTCAAGGGATGTAACTGTCATAGCTCCTAGTATAAAAGCCTAATGTAAATGAATGAATGTACTTTAAAAAATGTTGTGTGTGCCCACCATAGTACCAAAACAGTCGTGTGTACACAAGAACCCATTTGTCCTTGTTTCCCTATAACCCCAGCTGTCTATGGCAAGGACATGTGAAATCTGCCTCGTGTTATCCTATCACGCAACTCTTCTCGAGTTATCTCCCCTTTCAACGAACCGTTATCCTGTGATACAACTCGGCTTTCTGTCCTAGTTCTTTCCCCTTGTTCAAAGCTGCCATTGGGTGTAGCCCAGTAAGAAAAAACTCAGAAAGTAAACCTTTTTTTGGTTGATACTGTCATTGTTTTAGGGCGGGCTTGTGAAATATGCGTTTAAAACTCTCGTCAGTTGGTGTTAGTTTCAAGCTGGTTGTTGGAATTAATTTTTTTATAACTCGTACATGCGAATTATTGTTAGCCCCAGTTCCCATAGCCCAATTATTGTGGATGTGTGTTGACGATGTACACTGATACATCTATATCTCAATCCTTCAAGTGTTTCATTTTTCCTTCTGCTGGTACTTCATGTGAACACTCTTGTAACATTTGAATACATTCATAAAGTAAATGCTGTTTTTACAAGAAATTTCAGTAAAATTTGGCATCAATATAAATAAAATAAACTTAATATGCACTCATTAATATTATTTAATTGGGTAATTTTTTCCCCACATTAAAATGTAGCTTGTAGCAGCACCAATTTGTACAACTTCCGGCTAAACTGACGGTTTTACTTATATATCAGCAGTGGTTGCACCCAACCCCATCCCGTCTCTTAATAAACGGTTTATAATTATTATAGCAAAGTCACCGTGTTTTTCCATCTTGTTTTTACTTAATTAAATTGAGACTAGATCAGTCTATCGGCGAAATCCCGAGCATAAAATGTGGGGAAACGAGGGGAAAATGAGCTCACCCCGTGTAGGCCTCGCCCCCATCACTGACAGGACCAGGTGTTTACCTGCGATCCCAATATTTATAATCTCGAGGGAGATATCGCACTTGTCAAGTCTCGCGTTTTTTCTCGCTGCTAGCTGCATCCCTCGAGGATCGAATTTAAAAGAAACTTTCAGAATGTTTTTTTTTACATGCATAATCAAATTTGTGTGGAGGTCGGAGGTCAAACAATGATGTTTCTCATCAAGCCTGATATTTGATTACATTAAAAGAGTGTACCTAAAAATGTAATTGAATTTTGTGCATTAAACTATGTGCAGGGGTGGGGAGGGGGAACCCCGGGGTGCACGTGACCCACTCACCGCTCTCATGGGCTGCTCCCTGTGGCTCCCGGCTGATACAGAACGGTTTCAACTGTCAGCTTTTTTTCTTGTTACTTGAACCTTATCTGCTGTCTTTTGGTTTCATCCTCATGGTTGGGTTGGTTTTATTCTCGTGGTTGGGTTGGTTTTATTCTCATGGTTGGGTTGGTTTCGTCCGCGTGGCTGGGTTGGTTTCATTCTCATGGTTGGGTTGGTTTCATCCTCGTGGTTGGGTTGGTTTCATCCTCGTGGTTGGGTTGGTTTCATCCTCGTGCTTGGGTTGGTTTTATTCTCGTGGTTGGGTTGGTTTCATCCTCGTGGTTGGGTTGGTTTCATCCTCGTGGTTGGGTTGGTTGGTTTTTATTCTCAATGTTGGGTTGGTTGGGTTTTATTCTCATGGTTGGGTTGGTTTTATCCTCACACACAACACATTCCCACTAACCTATACACCCCACATTCCCACCACCCCACACATTCCCACCAACCCACACACCATACATTCCCACCAAACCACACACAACACATTCCCACCAAACCACACACAACACATTCCCACCACCCCACACATCACACATTCCCACCAACCCACACATTCCAACCAACCCACACACCACACATTCCCACCACCCCACACCACACATTCCCACCACCCCACACATCACACATTCCCACCACCCACCACCCCACACACCACACATTTCCACCACCCCACACATCCCAACCAACCCACACACCACACATCCCAACCAACCCACACATCCCACCAACCCACACACCACACATCCCCACCAACCCACAACCCACACATCCCAACCAACCCACACATCCCACCAACCCACACACCACACATCCCCACCAACCCACACACCAGACATCCCAACCAACCCACACATCCCAACCAACCCTCACACCACACATCCCCACCAACCCACACATCCCCACCAGCCCACACATTCCCACCACCCCACACATCCCCACCAACCCACACACCACACATCCCCACACATCCCCACACACCCCACACATCCCCACCAGCCCACACATCATGTTCCCCTCTAGCCCCGAAACCCTGACAAACTGAATCAGGTCGTGCTAATGTTTCAACTCACACACCACACATCCCACCAACCCACACACCCCACCAGACCACACAAACTGAATCAGGTCGTGCTAATGTTTCAACTCACACACCACACATCCCCACCACCCACACACCCCACACACCCCACCAGCCCTGACAAACTGAATCAGGTCGTGCTAATGTTTCAACTCACACACCACACATCCCCACACACCCCACCAGCCCACACACCCCACACACCCCACCAGCCCACACAAACTGAATCAGGTCGTGCTAATGTTTCAACTCACGCTGATAACACGATAGCACTTCTCGCTGAGGTATCTCACCAGACACATTAGCTGAGATAAGCCGTTGATGAGACGAGGACAGTTCTAATGACATGTTGCTTGCTCTCTGCTTGGTCATTGGAACTCTGAATGGTATTCCTCTGTTGACCATTTGAATAGTTGCTTGAATCCCCTTGTTGACCATTTGAATCGTGGCCTCTACCCCCACATGTTGACCATATAATCGTGGTCTGAACCCCATGTTGACCATTCAAAAAGTGGTTTTTATTTTTACTTCTTAATTCCCTTACATATTACTGTGTCTGGATTCTCGTGTTGCCGCCCCTACATAATTATGTATACGTAAGGGCTCTGTTTTGCCATAACGTTAAGTTATACAGCGATCGCCCCACGGTACTCACGCAGCTATGTGTGTGTGTCACTTATAAAGTTTGAGCAGCCACAAGTTATACGATTCCGACCAGTGTAATGGCTCACGTACTTTTCTTTAACAAAATGTGCATGAACATTCCCAGTAGTTATCAACATTGTGTTAGTTGATGTTTGCCTACAGCAACGTTCGTGCTTACAGCGTTGAGTAACAAAGCTTGAAAGCCTGTCTTATCATTATGCTGGTGCTTGAAGTATGACGGCCTCAGCTGTGCCATTTGTTGGCAAGCTGAAAACATTTTAACATTGTACCAAGATACAATGGCGATTTGTGTCAAACTGTAACAAAGCTCACCTTTAAGAAAAAACACAAGGATGTAACTGGTGTGTAAGCTTGAGTAAGATGTCAACAAACGCGAGGCGCCGGCGAGTGTTTAACGACATGTACAGCCGGCGAGGGAGAACTCACTCGAGACGGGCTATGCTGCAGCTTCGGACAGCCACTGCAGCTCGTGATGGATGGGCCCACTAGCTCCACCTCTCTCGGCTGCTCGTTAAGGCATTCGACCATGGCGGCAGTCAACCGGAGCGGGAAACCTTCGTCCCGGAGTTAGTGCTGATCTATAAGACAGGCGCTGGGACCTCTCTAAGGGCCCGGGGAGGGGGAGAGTTGGTGGATGCCGTAGTGTCTTTAGACCACGGGTTCCCAACCTGGGGGTCGCGACCCCCCTGGGGGTCGCGAAGGGCTTTCTGGGGGGTCGCCAACTGGTATACTAAACCTTAGTAATTTGAAACAAAACATAAGTATTTAGAAGAATCTTTTAAATTCGGCTTTACTAACATCACTGGAAAGGGAATAGAGAAGAAGCAAAGCGTATTGTACAAAGTTTTTCTCAGTCACGAGTTTATGAAATCTTCAAAACTAAAACGTCTTTTGAGACGAGTCATTCGAAACACACCAAAAAAGATATGGAGTTCTTTCGTCGGTATGAAGCTAGTTGCAAACGTCAGAGACTTGATCGAACAGGAAGTTTTCACCAAGGAAACACAGCATTAGTGCAAGCATCACATGAAATCGCAACAGAAAATGCCAAGCAAAAAAAAAAAAAAAACACAATAGGAGAAAATCTCATCAAACGCTGCATGTTGAAGATGGTGAAGTTAATCCTTACATGTCCGTAGATGTTAAATAACACATTTTTATTGAAATTAAGCTTTCACCATTGTTTGCTTTTCAAGTTGATAAATCAATAGACGTAAGTTCGTGTTCGCAGTTGCTGGTCTTTGTCTATATTCATTTAGATGATGGCAAAGAAGAGTTGCTCTTTTGCGAAGATAGCATGGAGAAAATAAAAACGTTTTTTTAAAATTGGATGATTAAAATGGGTTAAAACGGCTGTGAGGGTTTGTACGGATGGTGCACCATCTATGTTTAGGTCAAAATCGAGCTTTCAGAAAGCAGAAAAGATTTAGCTCCCTAACCATTGCCCTCACCCATCGCCATCAAGACTCCATTGCTAGTATAAGTGGTAAATTATATAAAATCTGGAGACTTTAAAGAACTGAGCAAAGACCTGAATAAAGATCACGAGGTTCTGCTCTTCTACACTACAGTGCGCTGGCTGTCAAACGAATTGTTGTGAATCGTGTTTTTGAATTGAAATCTGAAATCAAATTGTTCTTGGAAGTGCAAAGAAAACAAGACCTTTTGGTATACTTAAAACGACATAGAGTTGTTGGAGAGCGTATCATACCTAGAAGAAATATTCGAACATCAACATAAGCATAACCTGAAGTTTCAGGGAAAATGTACGAATATTATCACTTTCCATGATAATCTCGGGGCATTTTTATCAAAGCTGCAAAATCGGCGAAGAAAATAAATCTTGGAAATATTGTAAATTTGAGAAACTCTGCAGTGTGGCTGATGAATCTAATTGTGAGATAATTAAAATTTTGAAAGAAGAAATTTCTGGGCATCTTGAATCAAGTGAAAACGAACTGCAGCGCTATTTCTCTGAGCTGAAAAAAAAAGAATCTGCATTGACCCATTATCCATTCTCTTCTTCCCTCGATGTTGCCAGTATTTACGATGAATTGCAAAAGGAATTATTTGATTTGTAGAATGATTCCGCGTAAGATAAAAAACTGCACACTCAATTTTGGTGTAGTATTTACCATTCATACACAATCGTAAAATTGATTATCTTTTTGAGAATAGATTTTCGTTAACAAAAAAAATCCTTAAAAAAAATTAACCACGAATGTTTAGTGAATAGTATGCAATTTTACTCATGGTATTAAAACAGTTATCAAGAGTAGTTCATATTGAAAGTCTACTAGAAAATGATATTTTAGTGTTTATTAATTTCCATACTAATTTCGGGTTTTTAATTCTATGGGGGTCGCGGGTCACTTAATTTTTATAAAAGGGGGTCGCCACTCGAAAAAGGTTGGGAACCACTGCTTTAGACAGATACATTTGTCTTGTGACCTAAGGAAAACATTTTAATCCCGCCTGACTGTTACAAAAAAAAATAGTCATCATTGTGTTTTTTGGAGTAGTGTAGTACCAGCATGTAGTACTACGGTATTCAAGTTAGTATATTTGGGAAACTATTGCTTTGCTGATAAAATAATTCAATCAACATCTAACATATATAGTAGACTATTATAGTCAACATAAAGTTGTAAGTTTTACAGAAATGTTCTATCTTTTACAAAATAATTTCTCTGCTTGGTTTTTAAAGTGTTTACTGTATTTTCTGTTTCTTCGTACCATTCTGTGTATTTTTTCATGTTTCTCTGTATTCATCGTGCTCTCTGTACGTTTCTCTTTACTGTATCTTTTTCAATTTGTTGTCTATGTATTTTCTCGTGTCTCTCTGCTTTCTCTTTCTCTGTGTGTTTCCTTGTTTCATTCGGGCTTCTCTGTGATTTTATGTTTTTTCCCCTCGTGTTTTTGTTTTCTAGTGTAAAATCACAACCAAACTATCCCCCAAAAAACTAGCCTGGAAGAAAGAAGTTGCGCCATTAAACCAGGCCTTGACGCGGGCAATCCTCGGTGCCTCTGTTGAACCGATGCGTGCCGGCCCTGTGATACGGGATAGTGCAGGCTCTTGCTGACATGCGGCTCATGGGCCAACAGGCCGCGCTTAAAGAGCACGGATGAGCCACGTCGTCATTAACGCTTCATAAAAGATCTGATTACCGTCTGCGTGGAAGCCTTAACCCCGCCCGGCGACAGGGTTGCCAGACGGGCTTCTTGTTTGTCTTGTATTTGTTTTGTTTGAAATGCCGTCATCCAGTCCTGCAGGCAGGAATCTGCTGTTTGTTGTGCTGGGGATAATTGAGTCGCAGGTTTTTCCCCCTCGCCATCGCAGTATCTGCGAGCCGCTATCAAACATGAACCAATCATTCGTTCAGCACCCGTCTCTGGGTGCGCACCTTTCCACATCAGATATTTACACGTCAAGCCGCGCATGGAGCTACAATAACTAACATGGTTTAAACACAATTCTGTTTATTGTGAGCTTTATGTGTCGTAACGCTAATCAGAGTGTGGGGCGCGTCTTCTGGGTCTTGGAAATATGATGTGGGCGTTGAACTTTACGGTCAAGGTCATTATATAATTCTTGTTTGTTTCGTAAAAGGCGTATCTCGTATTTTAGTTAAGTATTGTGTATGTCTGCACTTTGATGTATTAGCCCGACTTTTGTGAGCAATCTATACATCTATCCAAGACATGGTGTACAAGATATTACTTGTCCTAGAGACCCCACATTTGAAAACCATCACGGCAACCTAGAGTCCCAACAGTCAAGGTCTCCCAAAGCCCCGACATTTTGAGGCCACCACGGTCTTATATAGCCCAACATTTTGAAACCGTCACGACCGCCTAAAACATTTTGAGACCGTCACGGCCTCCTATAGACCAACATTTTGAGACCGTCACGGCCCCCTATAGACCAACATTTTGAGACCGTCACGGCAACCTATAGACCAACATTTTGAGACCGTCACGGCCCCCTATAGCCTAACATTTTGAGACCGTCACGGCAACCTATAGACCAACATTTTGAGACCGTCACGGCAACCTATAGACCAACATTTTGAGACCGTCACGGCCTCTTATAGATCAACATTTTGAGACCGTCACGGCCCCCTATAGACCAACATTTTGAGACCGTCACGGCAACCTATAGACCAACATTTTGAGACCATCACGGCCCCCTATAGACCAACATTTTGAGACCGTCACGGCAACCTATAGACCAACATTTTAAGACCGTCACGGCCTCCTATAGACCAACATTTTGAGACCGTCACGGCAACCTATAGACCAACATTTTGAGACCGTCACGGCAATCTATAGACCAACATTTTGAGACCGTCACTGTCTCCTATAGCCCAACATTTTGAGACCGTCACGGCCTCCTATAGACCAACATTTTGAAACCGTACTCACGGCACGCCTGCCCTCGGTTATTGCTCCCCCGAGACAAGCCTCGGCTGAGGATTACATCTGCTCCACGTTGCTGCTCTCATCGTCCTCGTGTTATCAGCCCCCAGCCCGAGCGCCTAGAAAAATCCCACGTTTTTTGTTGTTGAATGAATCGCCGAGTGAAGTGGATGGGAGCAGGCTGTCAAGTGGGGCGTGATGACGGTCTGAGTAAACAGTGCCCGGAGCCAGTGCTTGACCGACGGTAGAGGGGGGGGGGGTCTCTCAGGGTGAGCGGTTGTAATTTAGTGGCATAGTCCCTGGAGCTAGATTTATGGTCAGTATTACAGTGAAGTTAGATTTAAGATAGATGGTCCATCCTACGGTGGGCCTAGATTTATGTTCCCTGTTGCGAAAAATCTAGGCCTCTAGTGACTGAAAGTAATAAAAGTAAATGCTTGAAGTAGATGTTTTATGGGTCGTGTAAAGATGTTGCTAGCACTAGATAATATCATGTGCGGACAGTGCCGTCTGGTACTGTAGTTCAATGAGACCATCTGGTCAGTTATCTATATAATTGCTTGTTGGTTATTACTATAATTATCAATTCTTTTTTTTAAACAATTTACAATTTTTTTGGACATATTTTGGCAGCTGGCCACTTTTGTAGAAGGCCGTATTTCATTTTTTTTGGCTGGCCATCGGACACGTACCACACATGGCATTGATTTAAAATAGAAAACATCAGCTGTGGTTACCTCAGTGATTGTACGGTTCTGTTTATTAAAACAACGTGAATACAAATGTAAAATTTCTAAAACTGTTTCTCATAAAACAACACATACACACAAATACTAAGTGTAACCCTGGTGACCTAAATATTTCACCCTCAGAAAATGTATTCTCTACACGTGTTTTAATTAGCATGTAATCCCATCGTTTATCAACACATGTCCCGTTATTGTAAGACGTTAAGATTATCCATGTTTTAATTAAGCCTAAGCCCAGGTGAGTTTAAACTAATCCCCTTGTGCTCCCCCCACCCCGGCCCGTGGTTACTTTTTAATTGGAGTATTTCTTGCGCCCAGATGTTTTCGATCCTGTGCTGACACTCCCATAAACATCCATCCTTGCCGGGGGCGGGGTGGTGATAGGCTCGAACCCTGCCCGTCATCTCTTGCGTAATTTACCAACTGTCAACATAGACTTTTTTGTGCTGGGTTTCTTTGTACATGTAGCCTAGCCTCCCCGATATCCTTCATCGGGTTCTTACAAGTGATGAAAATCTTCGGATAATTAGATATTGGGGTGGGTAAATAAATAAATATATATATATATATATATATATATATATATATATATATATATATATATATATATATATATATATATATTTATATATATATATATATATATATATATACGTATACCGAATAATAATTAACAAGAGGTTCTTTATATGTTTATACGTGAGTGTGAAACCTATGATTTTATTTACATTCCCAGTACTCCGTGATACACGTCGTCCATCAGCTTGTGCTCTGATGTATTGTCCGCCATATGCCCATGTCTTCTAATCCCACCAGATGGAGGGAGTTTCCTGATCGAGCGCGGACAGTCTTCAGTCATCGTCCGGCACTTTTTGTTCTCGCCTCGGCCTTTGTTTTGTCGCCACGAGTCTCAATCTGTCGTCTGCTGATCACTCGGCGAGACGTGGAGTCAGGTTCTCGCTAGACCCACTGGACGAGGGCTGGCTTTCTCTGTCCGCTCATTGCAATCTACTCATGTGGAGAGAGAAAAACTGCTTCAAAACGTCACACAGTATATCTCTCTTGTCGTTAATTAATGCTTGTATATTGTTATCTAAATACGTTTTAGGATATATATATATATATATATATATATATATATATATATATATATATATATATATATATATATATATATATATGATGCCTAAATATATAGTTAGGTGTAAATATAGGTGGAGCAGATGTATCCATCTGATCGTGAGTTGTGGGTGGCCCTAATCTGACCTGGATACAAGTTTTATGGCTGCGATTAGACGCCAATATAGCGCAAGTCGAGAGCCCCTCCACGGGCCATGAGCTGTTACTTGATAATGCCATCGGCCGACCTATCCCCCAGCCTGCGTCCGTCCGGAACTGCCAGTAGCCAGTTGTAGCATGCAATCATTCTCTGCTGCCGTCGCCAACTGCTAAGTCTGGATCGCCCACACCAACTGATTTGTTTGTTCTCTTCAGCATCGTTAAATACACGCTATGTGAGACATGTGGAAGAGAGAATTCCACATTGGTGAGTTAGTGAGTTGGAACGTATGAGGGTTTGACTGGACCAGGGGTGAGCTTGTACACCTGTTGGTTCCACCTGAAGCTACAGGTGAAAGGTTGTCCACTCGGACTTAACATTGGCCAGGGCACGATAAAACTAGCGGACATAATCCCCCAACTCTTGACCTCACTGACCCACCTGACTTGTCAGCCGTGCGTGCGGTCTGTCGACAGGCGGATACATCCAGCTGACCAGTGGTCACTCATAAATCACTCCTAATCTCCAGAGTTATGTCCCTGCACTTGATGACCGGTGTTTTATCATTTTACATTTCCCATCAAATCCGCCCCCTCCCCATCTCTGGCTGTATTCCTATGATTGTACGTGACGCGTAAATCCCGAGCCTTTTAGCTACTCATCTCATTGTAATGTTGCCAGTCCCAGCCCTATAGAGACTGATACAACTAGGTGTAATCACCCATACAAGTAGCCTGACTCTCTCATCTTCTGTCTTTGGTCCTGTTGCCTTTGGTCCTTCTGCAACACTTCAATGCTAAATGTCATTGACCTGTGTACGGATCTTCCCTTGCGGTTGATAGTCTTCCAGAAACTTCTGAAGCTGTTAAAACGTTTCTTTACCTTTGATTTTTCCTTACCCTTGTAGATAACTTTCATTTCATTTTTTCCCCCGTACCTTCTAAAATTGACACGGATTAAATTTACCGACTCACAGAACATCACACAGACCTCAGCATTTGGTCTACCGATCGTCAGCAGATTTATAAGGGGGGTGGGGGTGATTTAGGGGAGAAAACTCGGCTAACCCCGGGTAAGGGGAGAGAACTCACCATTAAGGTCACATATTTTCTCGCCAGATGAATGATGCGGATTAGGTGGGGTTCACTCCCTTCCCCCCTGGCGTACGGGTGAACCAACATACGCTCAATAAGCGCGTATGTTTTATTCATCCCCCGATGTTAATCATGTTTAAATATTCGTACTGAAGACAAACAGACGGCCGCCCCCACCCCGGCAGCCATCAACACCAGATGGACCCAGCCCCACAACTGCTAGAACATTCAGATGTCTTTGTTCTAAACACGCTTTGTTTCCGCTGCTTGTGTACTTTAAAAGGCCCCCGTTTTAAAACACGCAGGAAAAAATAAAAAACATTGACTTTATGTTTTGATAGACCACATTTGCGTATTAACTAAATTAATTAAAGGGAAGTAATTGATATGCACAAAAACCTAACCGAATTGCCTCCCTTGCTCCAACTTCTGTTTTCTACGTAACTATTGAAGCAACTTTTTTGTTTTAAGCTATTGCAACGTGGTTGGTGTTTCTGTTGTGTATGTGTGGCTAATACAAGAAATAAATGAAAGACGGGCGCGTAAGAAATGAGGGAGGCAATGGGTTGTGATTGTTGGGTCGAAAGCTGAGTACACGCACAATGATTGTTGGAAGATAAGGGCGATGTCACGCTGGGCTCTTACATTCCCGTGATAAATGAGCTTTTTAAAGCATCCTCGCCACGGAGAACACTTGAAAGGAGTTGTCTTATCTTGACATGAGACTTACTTCCCTTTGGTTGAAAGATAAGGCAGGTTTCTCCCGGGATCCACAAAATTAAGCGAATTAATTTTTTTTTACCGGTATTAGGTCCCACGCGCTAGGCTAGTCATGTGGAAATGTTTGTTTATTTACTTGGTGGAATAAAGTTATTTTAAAACTGACTATTTACTCCCTTGAATAACACGTTCGGCTTGAAACAACCATCAGGGTTAGAGCAAGTGTTTTATCAGCTAAGAAAACTTGGATACATGGGGCGCTGAGGGGGGCTGGGGTGGAAGCTGGGGGCGTTTGTTTGTTCATCGGGGCGTGCCAGGACCTCGTTAAGATATGCGGGGGTGTGGTGGCAGCGTGAGCAGGTCACGTGGGCTGGTCGGAGTGACCGGTCTGGTGATAGCAGGAAGTTTAAATGTGTCTTGTCAGATTTGTAGTGTAACGTTGTTCCTACGGTGTCCAGGTACCAGTCCTCTACACACTGGACAGTGGTGAGCTCAGGTCGTCCACTAGATGAGTCCGCTAGATTTGTGACCAGCGCCGACTGTCAAACACAATCTGGCGTAGATTTGTAATGTCCTCCACATTAGACATCACCACTGGTGGAAACAGGACATTACCCCCTACACCCGTCAATTACCCCCTTCCCAACACGCACATACACTAACACTTGGAGTGATTACCCCTGCCATTACCTATTGAGAGTTGGGGTAGGATGCTAATTACCCAGGGGATAGGGGGTAATAGACGGGGGCTAATGTCCTATACCCCCCTACCGTGGGCCCACAAGTCGTCGCCTTGATCGTTTGACCACTACACCACTCACCACTACACCAACCAGTGACCACAACCTTATCCACCACCTACAGCCCACCCAGACAGCGTATCGGTATTTAGCACGACATCCACACCACACACTGTCCCATCAGTGTCCACTAAACTGTCCTCATACATCACCTTTATACTGACCCATCACCCCCCCCCCATATAACGTTCCACCTCTTGTAAAACTGCAGCAGTGATTGTAATTTATGCCCCCTACCTGTCAGTGTTGACACTGGGTAATGTAAGACAGAAACCTCTTGAACTGATTGGTCTCGACTAGCTGTGGTGTATCGCCTTCAACATGGGCGGAATGCAATCAATTGTAACGAGGGGTTTTCTTTGCGTTAAACTGATGGCTTTATTAGATCTTGGCTTCCAGGGGGAATACCACAAACAGATAACCCAGAGAAAAATATCTAATACCACAAACAGATAATTCCCAGAGAAAAATATCTAATACCACAAATACATTATATAACTTCCGGAGAAAATTATCTTCTTTTAAATAATGGATGGGTTTTCGCTAAATTTTTAAAACTTGTTTTGTTTCTTGCTTAGGAAATTGATGATTTTTTTTTGTTAGTTGTTGTTAATTAGTGTAGTAATGCAAGTGTTGTGTTCTAGTCTAGAGGGGGGAGATGTGTTGTGAGACAGCAGTACATTTATGAGGTGAGACATGATGTATGGTGGTTCAAGTTTGTGTGGTGAGACAACATGATGTATGGTGGTTCAAGTTTGTGTGGTGAGACAACATGATGTATGGTGGTTCAAGTTTGTGTGGTTAGGCACGAATAAAATTTGAGTGGTACGACACCAACTACTAAACATCGCGAGACTGCCAGTAAATTTGTGCTGAAGCTTTAAACCAACGAGACAGCTGACTTAACTGTGGACTTAAATCTTTCGTTACATTCTCGCTGGGAAGTCTTGGACCCTCATTCGTTCTGGTTTTTTGGTGCCGTCTTGTTGGAAGGGATCGTCTTGGGCTAGAGCTATCTTAGTAGCTAGGGCCATCTTGGTTATTGAGCCGTCTTAGTAGCTAGGGCCATCTTGGTTATTGGGCCGTCTTAGTCGCTTGTAGCTTTTTGGTAGCTGGGACTACAGTTGTTTGAGATTGTGAGAAAAAACACATAGCCTGCTGGGAAGTCGTCTGTATGGAAATCCACGTTTGTTGCCGTATATTCCTTTGTCCCCAGCAGTTTTTCCGTCGTATCAAGCCAGCAAATCCACATATATTGCCGTATATTCCTTTGTCCCCTGCAGTTTATCCGTCGTATCAAGCCAGCAAATCCACATATATTGCCGTATATTCCTTTGTCCCCAGCAGTTTATCCGTCGTATCAAGCCAGCAAATCCACATATATTGCCGTATATTCCTTTGTCCCCTGCAGTTTATCCGTCGTATCAAGCCAGCAAATCCACATATATTGCCGTATATTCCTTTGTCCCCAGCAGTTTTTCCGTCGTATCAAGCCAGCAAATCCACATATATTGCCGTATATTCCTTTGTCCCCTGCAGTTTATCCGTCGTATCAAGCCAGCAAATCCACATATATTGCCGTATATTCCTTTGTCCCCAGCAGTTTATCCGTCGTATCAAGCCAGCAAATCCACATATATTGCCGTATATTCCTTTGTCCCCTGCAGTTTATCCGTCGTATCAAGCCAGCAAATCCACATATATTGCCGTATATTCCTTTGTCCCCAGCAGTTTTTCCGTCGTATCAAGCCAGCAAATCCACATATATTGCCGTATATTCCTTTGTCCCCTGCAGTTTATCCGTCGTATCAAGCCAGCAAATCCACATATATTGCCGTATATTCCTTTGTCCCCAGCAGTTTATCCGTCGTATCAAGCCAGCAAATCCACATATATTGCCGTATATTCCTTTGTCCCCTGCAGTTTATCCGTCGTATCAAGCCAGCAAATCCACATATATTGCCGTATATTCCTTTGTCCCCAGCAGTTTTTCCGTCGTATCAAGCCAGCAAATCCACATATATTGCCGTATATTCCTTTGTCCCCTGCAGTTTATGCGTCGTATCAAGCCAGCAAATCCACATATATTGCCGTATATTCCTTTGTCCCCTGCAGTTTATCCGTCGTATCAAGCCAGCAAATCCACATATATTGCCGTATATTCCTTTGTCCCCAGCAGTTTTTCCGTCGTATCAAGCCAGCAAATCCACATATATTGCCGTATATTCCTTTGTCCCCTGCAGTTTATCCGTCGTATCAAGCCAGCAAATCCACATATATTGCCGTATATTCCTTTGTCCCCAGCAGTTTATCCGTCGTATCAAGCCAGCAAATCCACATATATTGCCGTATATTCCTTTGTCCCCTGCAGTTTATCCGTCGTATCAAGCCAGCAAATCCACATATATTGCCGTATATTCCTTTGTCCCCAGCAGTTTTTCCGTCGTATCAAGCCAGCAAATCCACATATATTGCCGTATATTCCTTTGTCCCCTGCAGTTTATCCGTCGTATCAAGCCAGCAAATCCACATATATTGCCGTATATTCCTTTGTCCCCAGCAGTTTATCCGTCGTATCAAGCCAGCAAATCCACATATATTGCCGTATATTCCTTTGTCCCCTGCAGTTTATCCGTCGTATCAAGCCAGCAAATCCACATATATTGCCGTATATTCCTTTGTCCCCAGCAGTTTTTCCGTCGTATCAAGCCAGCAAATCCACATATATTGCCGTATATTCCTTTGTCCCCTGCAGTTTATGCGTCGTATCAAGCCAGCAAATCCACATATATTGCCGTATATTCCTTTGTCCCCTGCAGTTTATCCGTCGTATCAAGCCAGCAAATCCACATATATTGCCGTATATTCCTTTGTCCCCAGCAGTTTTTCCGTCGTATCAAGCCACCAAATCCACATATATTGCCGTATATTCCTTTGTCCCCTGCAGTTTATCCGTTGTATCACGCCACCAAATCACACATAAAGCCTAGCCAACTGTATGAAAACATGCCGATGTAACATGCAATAAATGGCTTGAGTGAATGAACGTGGAGACAAACACGACAAGGCAATATGGCCCCCACCTGCCCGGTGTTACGCTACTTCAGTGTCGTTAAAAGCTAGAGTGCTTCACGCCAACAGCTTACTAGCGCATGCGCAGATGTCTAGGTTGTTGATGTAATTGGCCAGATTGTGCTCATCAATGAATTGTTCCCCATTTAAAAAACCGCTCAAGAGCGCACAACTCCCAAATGTAATTGGCGGTTCACGCCCCCTGAAGACTGGAAATATTACCAGGAGAGTGGTGGGTGGTGACGTGTAACGAATGACAGACTCCGAGTATCTTGTATCATGGTATCCTCGAGAGAGAGATGGGAGATGTTGTAGTCTAAAGTTGTCAGCAATTATCTGCCTGCAGTTGTGTCTGGCCCGAGTTATGACGGCTGACATTTCAACGCTCGTAAAACCGGTGCCATTCCGGTCCGATTCGTGTACACGAACGTTCACGCCGCGTTAAAAGCAGGGGCGGTAATTAGAGTAAATAAATCAGCAATCCTGATGGCATTTGGTGAGTTAGCGCCACGTGACACAAGTGGTGTCAGCAGTTTGTCTCTGCTGTTGGTGTACCCGCTGTTTCTGCTTTTGATGTACCCGCTGTTTGCCTCTGCTGTTGGTGTACCCGCTGTTTGCCTCTGCTGTTGGTGTACCCGCTGTTTGTCTCTGTTCGTGTACCCGCTGTTTGTCTCTGTTGGTGTACCCGCTGTTTGCCTCTGCTGTTGGTGTACCCGCTGTTTGCCTCTGCTGTTGGTGTACCCGCTGTTTGTCTCTGTTCGTGTACCCGCTGTTTGTCTCTGTTGGTGTACCCGCTGTTTGCCTCTGCTGTTGGTGTACCCGCTGTTTGCCTCTGTTCGTGTACCCGCTGTTTGTCTCTGTTGGTGTACCCGCTGTTTGTCTCTGTTGGTGTACCCGCTGTTTGCCTCTGCTGTTGATGTACCCGCTGTTTGTCTCTGTTGGTGTACCCGCTGTTTGCCTCTGCTGTTGGTGTACCCGCTGTTTGCCTCTGTTCGTGTACCCGCTGTTTGTCTCTGCTGTTGGTGTACCCGCTGTTTGCCTCTGCTGTTGGTGTACCCGCTGTTTGCCTCTGCTGTTGGTGTACCCGCTGTTTGCCTCTGCTGTTGGTGTACCCGCTGTTTGTCTCTGTTCGTGTACCCGCTGTTTGTCTCTGTTGGTGTACCCGCTGTTTGCCTCTGCTGTTGGTGTACCCGCTGTTTGCCTCTGTTCGTGTACCCGCTGTTTCTCTCTGCTGTTGGTGTACCCGCTGTTTGTCTCTGTTGGTGTACCCGCTGTCTCTGTTGTTGGTGTACCCGCTGTTTGCCTCTGCTGTTGGTGTACCCGCTGTTTGTTTCTGCTGTCCATGTAGCCGTTAACTTCCTGTCCACGTAGCCGTTAACTTCCTGTCCACCTAGCCGTTAACTTCCTGTCCACGTCGCCGTTAACTTCCTGTCCACGTAGCCGTTAACTTCCTGTCCACCTAGCCGTTAACTTCCTGTCCACGTAGCTGTTAACGTCCTGTCCACGTAGCTGTTAACGTCCTGTCCACGTAGCCGTTAACTTCATGTCCACCACGTAGCCGTTAACTTCCTGTCCATCTTGCCGTACACCCAGTGTAAACGCCTTGTCCAATTTGCTCTCCCCCCCCCCCCTCCCCCGTAGCCCCAGCGAATGTGTTCTCCAGACTTGCGAGGCATTTTGAAGCTAGCGGGGTCTCTCAAATCAGAAAACATATTTGATTAGGACTGCAGACCAAAATGTTGGAATTGAGACCATCTGTAGGGGGAGCGCACTCTTCAAGTGTTGTTCTTAGGGCAGATGTTTCTCGTGTACAAGATTGAAATCTCCTTTGTCAGCCCGCACCGACTTTAAACACAAGCCACTAGCTCATTTATTCATGCAGGCCCCGTGTTGGGTTTTTTTTCTCTCGGATTTTGAACACGAAGAACGAATGAGAAGGAGCCGGTAGCTATATGTTAGGAACACATTGCCGATACATTATAAATTATTGCCTAACTATTAAGCTCTGTTCATTACACAGAAGCTGGTTAAACTCATTTTATTTATTCGCTGACTGGGCATGTGCAAACGTTTTCTCAATAGCCGTGGAAAAACAAACATGAAATGAAGGAAAACAAATGCTAAGCCTGATGTGTTTATCTGTTAACCTCGGAAGGGGGTTGGTCTATTTATTTTATATTTTTAATCTTTATGCAAACAAAATAATTTTTCTTGTTTTTTTTTAATGAAGTTTCTGATAATAAGCGAATAGAAGAAGAAATAAAAGGTGGATGAGATTTGTTATCTGACTGGTAGGTTTTCTTCTTAGACCTCGTGTTTGGAAGGTTTGCTGTGGTTAAGTGCGTTGGTACGTTTTGATCTGTTTAAGTTAATTCAAGAAGAAAAATAAAAAGTCCAATTAAGCCCTTTGCTTCCAGATTTGTACGAGTTAATTCCGAGAAAAAATAAAACGTTCTAGTGAGTACGTTAGTGCGTTAGGTTCCAGATTTGTACAAGTTCATTCCGTGAGGGAAAAATTCTAGTACTTGCTGTTCTGTAAATGGCGCCCGACAAGGCTGATGTAGGAGTCTTATACAAACTAACAAGGTTAATAGGCAGGTAGAAATCAAGTGATCTAAAGCTCTACTTGAAAACAAGCGAGCTGCGCCACTTGGGTTCGTCTGGTGGACGGTTTAAGTGTAAACAATGGTGCTGGCATTAGTGGTGCTGGGTTTAATGGCCGTGGAAGTAGCGCACGGTTTTACCAGCCTCGCCGGACCATAACAAAATTTGTTAAGTACATTAGACCGCTTGTCCACTGGGGGAGGGGGGGGAGGGGGAGGAATGGACCATAACAAAATTTGTTGAGTACATTAGGGACGTTTTTCCACCGGCCATGAAGTGGTGGGGAGGGGGGGGGGCAAAATAAGTTGTAGGTGCAAAAAGGACCATCCGCTTGGGGAGGGGGGGGGGGGGCTAGACCATAAAAAAATTAGTTGAATGAGTGCATTTTGGCCGTTTGTCCGCTGGTGGGTAAGGGGGTGGGGGCAGAGGCGCACCAGTGAGATATGGAACTGTTGGTTCGTGAATTCGATGTTGTTTGTATGAGGAAAAAAAATTTACCTGCTCGCGAAGTGGTGTTTTTTTTTTAAATTAAATATTATAAATATTATCTTTATTTTTAATTCCATAGCATTTCGACGTGAATGCAAATATTTATATTTCTTAAAATAGTTTTTTCCCCTCTCTGGTATAGCTCGGCTTATTGCCCGCCTAAAATATCGCTGGTCTTTCATCTCTTGTACTCGCTGATTAACGTTGATAGACGAGAGAAGAAACTTTTGAAATACGATCGTACCCCACCAGCTTGACATTTTTATATTTCTGACAGCTTTGAGTGACGTCACTCTGGCGGAAGTGGCTAGTTCCTTCGTCTCGCGACGTTTGATTGTGAGGCCCGTCTGGGCAGCGAGGAGGGAGAGCCAGGCGGCTTCTCTTGAAACTTTAGCACCGCGCGGAAAAATAAACAAGAGCTTTGGGCTGGGGGATGTCAGCATCTATAAAGGTCGTGTGGGGGAGGGGGGGGAGGGGTATACTTGGTGGGGGCTTGTGGGAACTTTGGGCTAAAACATCATCAGAGAGTAGGGATATGGGCTGGATGGAGAGTCCAGGGATATGGGCTGGATGGAGAGTCCAGGGATATGGGCTGGATGGAGAGTCCAGAGATATGGGCTGTTTGGAGAGTCTAATAAGGGCTGGATGGAGAGTCCAGGGATATGGGATGGATGGAGAGTCCATGGATATGGGCTGGTTGGAGAGTCCAGAGATATGGGCTGGTTGGAGAGTCCAGGGATATGGGCTGGTTGGTGAGTCC
Source organism: Physella acuta (assembly GCF_028476545.2). Classification (NCBI taxonomy): domain Eukaryota; kingdom Metazoa; phylum Mollusca; class Gastropoda; family Physidae; genus Physella; species Physella acuta. The sequence continues at coordinate 202,766 of NW_026732587.1, read as the reverse complement.
AGAGATATGGGCTGGATGGAGAGTCCAGGGATATGGGCTGGTTGGTGAGTCCAGAGATATGGGCTGGATGGAGAGTCCAGAGATATGGAATGGATGGAGAGTCCATGGATATGGGCTGGTTGGAGAGTCAGGGATATGGGCTGGTTGGAGAGTCCAGGGGTATGGGCTGGTTGGAGAGTCCAGGGATATGGGCTGGTTGGAGAGTCAGGGATATGGGATGGTTGGAGAGTCCAGGGATATGGGCTGGATGGAGAGTCCAGAGATATGGAATGGATGGAGAGTCCATGGATATGGGCTGGATGGAGAGTCAGGGATATGGGCTGGTTGGAGAGTCCAGGGATATGGGCTGGATGGAGAGTCCAGAGATATGGAATGGATGGAGAGTCCATGGATATGGGCTGGTTGGAGAGTCCAGGGATATGGGCTGGATGGAGAGTCCAGAGATATGGAATGGATGGAGAGTCCATGGATATGGGATGGTTGGAGAGTCCAGAGATATGGGCTGGATGGAGAGTCCATGGATATGGGCTGGATGGAGAGACCATGGATATGGGCTGGATGGAGAGTCAGGGATATGGGCTGGATGGAGAGTCCAGAGATATGGGCTGGTTGGAGAGTCCAGGGATATGGGCTGGTCCTAGTCCAACGGATCCATCACGTTTAAAAAATGTCTTTAAAAAAAAAGTTTCCAGCCTGTGCAGACGATGACAGCTGTAGATGAAAATCTCGAGTCAGTAGCTGACAGTCGCTAACGACCTGCACCTTTTATTTGACAACTTCTCAAACTCGACCCAGTGACGGGGGAAATCGTTGAGTCAGTTTATCATTTGTACATCATTTGTAACGTGCGGGCTAGATGATAATCTGATCTGCCCGTCTAGACACCTACACCGTGCGATTATTTGTGTTTCACCTTGTCTATCCCCCTGTTTGACTGATGTAGCCAATCAACGAAACATCAAGATGAAGCTGCTCCGATTCCCGACCGGCGCGCTTCTCTCCCCGCTAGAGACGGGAGTCTGGGCCAGCTGCCACATTGGCCACTCAATATCAGTTGTGTGCCACACACCACACTTGTTCTCTAGCTTTCTTTCACAACATTTTATCAAGACTTTAACACCACAGAAATCGCAGGAACATAGCGTCATTGAGCCTTCAATATCAATTGTGTGCCACACACCACACTTGTTCTCTAGCTTGTCTTCACAACATTTTATCAAGACTTTAACACCACAGACATCTCAGGAACACAGCGTCATTGAGCCTTCAATATCAATTGTGTGCCACACACCACACTTGTTCTCTAGCTTTTCTTCACAACATTTTATCAAGACTTTAACACCACAGACATCGCAGGCTTAGCGTCATTGAGCCTTCAATATCAATTGTGTGCCACACACCACACTTGTTCTCTAGCTTGTCTTCACAACATTTTATCAAGACTTTAACACCACAGGCATAGCGCCATTGGGCCTTCAATATCAATTGTGTGCCACACACCACACTTGTTCTCTAGCTTTTCTTCACAACATTTTATCAAGACTTTAACACCACAGACATCGCAGGAGCGTAGCGCCATTGGTTGTAGTACTACATGCTGGAAACATAGGGAGGCTCATAAAAAAATGTTTAAAACTTGCTACCCTTTTTCATTTTTCGCTGGTTAAATAGTCGTCAACTAATAGTTAAACTGTGGCCAGCTAATGGTTAAACAGTGGTCAGTTAATGATTAAACAGTGGTTAGCTTACGTTAATTAGAGGTCAGTTTATGGTTAAAAACGGTGGTCAGCTTTTTGTTAAATAGTGGTCTGTTGATAGTTAAATGGTGTTTAGCTTATCATTAAACATTGGCCAGTTTATGATAAAATGGTGGTCAGGCAAAAATTCATGTTTAATTTTACTTGTGTGACTAGCAGTTATAAATTCTGCTATCACAAACCACACATTTCATCAAGCGCTTTTCGCTTGACTATATTAGTTTGATCTGGATGCAGCATTCGGATGTGTTTTAAAGGGGAAAAAAAGGTTAACAGTAGTTCCAAAATGAATAGACTCCAAAATTGGATCGTCAAGTCAAAATGGCGTACAATACCAACGGGGGCGGGAATGGTGATGTGAGGGGAGGGGGGAATGAAATAGCTCTATTTTTCTGTCTTCTAGTACTCACTACTAAAAAAAGTCATGTGCGTGATTTCACAATAAAAAACATTTGTTTATCTCTACACTTCTAGATGTAGAGTAGAAAGTCAGCCCCCCCCCCCTGTACCGGTCTGATTGTTTAATTTCCCTGCCTTTCATCCCACCTCCAGAAAAACAAGCTATTTGCGTGGTAGAGTGTTGGTCCGTGGGCCCATTGTTGTGCTCCCCATACCTCCATAACAAAAACTTGCAGGCAATATGTTCCCTGTTATTTGCCAAAGGTTCCCTCCAGTCCTTGCTCCTGTGTGCCGAGTTACACAGAAATCTTACCCATAATGCCTCAGTGGGTTTGGTGTTGATCTTAGTTTCCGTGTCCTAAAATAGCATCAGATGAAAGGCTGGTATATTTTGTTTGTGTAGGAAAACTGTGGGGCACCGCTCGGTGAAAGCTTACCAACAATGTACGGAATAATTAGCCCGGTCCGTCCTAATGGATCTTTCTGGTGTTGGCATAACATGGGGGGGGGGGGGGGTGACCAGCTTAGAAAGGTTTTCTTTATCACGTGGACTTAATGCACTTTCAGTTTTACAGTCCAGTCTTATAGCTGGCCTGTCCAGTCTTACAGCTGGTCTGTCCAGTTGGCCTGTCCAGTTGGCCTGTCCAGTTGGCCTGTCCAGTCTTACAGCTGGTCTGTCCAGTTGGCCTGTCCAGTTGGCCTGTCCAGTCTTACAGCTGGTCTGTCCAGTTGGCCTGTCCAGTTGGCCTGTCCAGTCTTACAGCTGGTCTGTCCAGTCTTACAGCTGGTCATATAGCTGACCTGTCCAGTCTTACAGCTGGTCTGTCCAGTCTTACAGCTGGTCTGTCCAGTCTTACAGCTGGTCTGTCCAGTCTTATAGCTGGTCTGTCCAGTCTTACAGCTGGTCTGTCCAGTCTTACAGCTGGTCATATAGCTGGTCTGTCCAGTCTTACAGCTGGTCTGTCCAATCTTACACTGGCCTGTCCAGTCTTACAGCTGGTCTGTCCAGTCTTACAGCTGGTCTGTCCAGTCTAAATAATGGGCTGTCAAAAAATAAAAATCTGGACCAATGGCCTGTTTAATTTAATTTATTTTGGGCGTTCCCCTAACTTGTAACAGTTGGAACTATTTCCACACCATTCCCCTAACTTCTGAGGGTTGAAACTATTGCCACACATTCCCCTCACGTGTGAGGGTTGGAACTATTGCCACACATTGCCCTACCTTGTGAGGGTTGGAACTATTGCCACACATTCCCCTAACTTGTGAGGATTGGAACTATTGCCACACATTCCCCTAACGTGTGAGGGTTGGAACTATTGCCACACATTCCCCTAACGTGTGATGGTTGGAACTATTGCCACACATTCCCCTAACTTGTGAAAGACGGAACTATTGCCACACATTCCCCTAACTTGTGAAAGACGGAACTATTGCCACACATTCCCCTAACGTGTGAGGGATGGAACTATTGCCACACAACTGGCATCCCCCCTAACGACTGGACCTGGGGGGTGCCGGAGTAAAATATTATCCTTAGACTTTTTCTCCCCCCACAGTGAACTGGTCTAGGTAATTGTCTCGACATAATAGAAACACGCGCCACCCGGTGCTGACGTAAGGGTGAGTAACTCTATCTATTGTAGGGTACCCGCGTGTGGCTGCCATGGAAACCAAACACCCCACCACAGTCTGCGAGCCATCACTAACTAGAACCAATAAGCTACATCAAATCATGGGCTGGCGTCGTTTAATGCATGGCTTTTTTCTTGACATGAAAGACTTGAGGGGAAGCCACCCGCCATTCGTGACTCAGCCTGCACCCCAACCCAGGCTTTGTTTGTTTTTAATGAAAGTGGGAATAGGATGACTTGTGGGCTTCAGGGGTTTGTCCCCGCCATAACATCGTTAACCTTTCTCGCTGGGCTAGTCAGATGGGACCAATACGTGGGGCTTGATGTGTTTTTTTACAGGGGTCCACGGCTGTTTTAGCCAGGGCAGGCTGTAGAGGGGTCTACGGCTGTATTAGCCAGGGCAGGCTGTAGAGGGGTCTACGGCTGTATTAGCTAGGGCAGGCTGTAGAGGGGTCTACGGCTGTTTTAGCTAGGGCAGGCTGTAGAGGGGTCTACGGCTGTATTAGCCAGGGCAGGCTGTAGCTGGACCTACGGCTGTATTAGCTAGGGCAGGCTGTAGCTGGACCTACGGCTGTATTAGCTAGCGCAGGCTGTAGAGGTGTCTACGACTGTTTTAGCTAATGCATGCTGTAACTGGGTCTACGGCTGTATTAGCCAGGGCAGGCTGTATAGGGGTCCACGGCTGTATTAGCCAAGGCAGGCTGTAGCTGGGTCTACGGCTGTAGTGATGCATACGTTTTTTTTTTGTCTATCCGAGGTCTGTGTACTGAGGCTCAAACAGTGCTTGGAGATTTACGGTTTTGGGTGCCAGCCTCTATCTGCCTTCTCTGCTGTGGACATGGGTGGGGTTATGGCATATTATTATTATTATTTTTATTGTTCTAACGTTTGGATCCGGTCAACACATCACTAAAAAAACGAACTCTAGGAACGTCTGATACTGGGGTCAGTCGCTGACCAGGTCCCGAAGTTTGGATCCTTAAGTGAATGTGATGTCTTGTGACCCTGATGGCGCCGCCAGTACGAAACAAGCATGAACTACTTGGTGGCGCCACCAACACGCATGAAGCGTACGACTGAATGTTAATATCAGACACGTGTTTACCTTCCCTTGACTTGTATCGCTGGGCCAGGGTAAGATGAGTACTGTAGGATGGTCTGTGATAGTGGGTAGCACTGGATGTGGGACTAGCGGGTACCACTGATTACATGAGAGACTAGCGGGTAGCACTGATTACATGAGAGACTAGCGGGTAGCACTTGAACTATGGCTACATAAGGGGCTAGTGGGTAGCACTGGATGTGGGACTAGCGGCTACCACTGATTACATGAGAGACTAGCGGGTAGCACTTGAACTATGGCTACATGAGTGGCTGGCACTGATTACGTGAATGAATAGCGGGTAGCACTTGCACCATGTACTGTCTACATATAGGGTTAACGTTTGCTACATAAGAAATCAACACAAGCAACAAGACTTACTAGAGAGGTCCCACCTATCGATTCCCCACACCATAGTAATATGTAGCCATTTGCTGATATCATGCAGTCTTTAAAGTCATCTTGAACTTACATCTGTGCCGTTAACTACCTACCCTCTCCCCTTGATTCCATGTAACTGGTAGTCGCATCTACCAATGCTTATATGATCTCTTTTCTTAAACACCACATATCCACATCAGGTCAGCAAATATGACCAGCAAGTACCAGTCAGTCTTCATGGCCCTACATTCCTCAGTATCCTGCAGTACATCTCAACAACTACACACCCCAAGGTCTACCAACCACCCAACTAGTCTGCCAACCACCCAACTTCACAGGATTTCAACACACTTTTAAAAAAAAAATAGATTGAGATATATAATTTTACTGATCGTTTAAACAGACCGAATGAACTCTGAAGCTATTATTTTATTTTTATTTTCAAAAGCATTTCTAAAGGACGAACATTTGTGTGTGTAATAAACCATGCGGGTGTTTACAGTGGGCTGAAAGACGAGCCGACACCGACGCTGAATGAGACAGTCAAGCCGTGAGAGAGACGAATACTTGTACTCACCATAGCGCCCCACCCAGCGCCGGGGTACGCGACTCACGTGCGCGGCCGGCGCAGTGAGCACTTCTTTGGTCCACTAACCGTTGACGACGCTGCTCACATGGTTCACGTTTACTCTCGTGTTTACCAGAGTACTGGAAGTCTTGAATCATACCCGAGCTAACCACCGAGTCTTGATTTGTGGACGTGTGCAATTCTGGGACAAGTTGTGTGTGTGTGCTCGCTTTTAGAATAGCTCTCTAGGGAACGTGAAAATAGTTTATATGTGAAAATAGTTTAGTGAGTTGCATTTGCAGATTTACGTCCGTGGCCTTATAAAAGGTGGATTTCAGATACACAAGTATTTTTTATATACTTTGTATATAAAGGGCATATATATATATATATATATATATATATATATATATATATATATATATATATATATATATATATATATATATCTAATATATAAAGCTCAGTTCTGTAACGTGTGGCAAAAAAAAAAAAAGTTTGTCGTTGACAGTTCTATGGATTTAAGTGTTAGATTTTTTATCGTGCTCACAGTCTAAATGTACGAGTCAAAAAATTACCATTGAAAGTCTTTAAAAACAATTTTCATTCTATTTACTTAGAAGAATAATTTTCAATTATGAACGCGACATAAAATTTTTAAAAAGTGTATCGACGTTTATAAAATTTCTAAAATTGTGTCGGAAATGTATTGACTGCACAGTTACTTCCCTTTAATAAAAAAAAATTCTTAAAAAGAAAGAATTTACATTTTATTACTTTGTTTTTGGTGTTAAGAAATAAAAAAAAAATTACATAATTAGCGGGGATTGATTAAGTGCAATGTCGTTAGGTATTTTTAACACTGCCTTTTATTTATTCTATACACTGAACATACTGTTCAATAATTATTATTTTTTTTTAAATCAATAACATTTAATAAGCCAGGTCCTACAAATCCTATACGTTTATTTCTTTCCATTTACGGATAAGCTTGGAGTATTATCATTTTTGTTCACTAAATTGAAACAGGCGCGTCGGCCGGCGCCCCTGCACGGTTCGATTTGGCACCCTGGGCTGTCATGTGAGCGCTATGCTGCATAATTTTGTTTTGAACAGTGCGATAGACTATGGATAAGAAAGGTTACTATAGTCTTTAGTGAATCAAATCCGGGCGTCCTCCGGCACCCCGACAGGGTGCTATTTGGCGCCCCGGGCCTTCCGGTGTACGCTATGGTATCTACGTTCGCGTGAGTTAAAAAGACTATGAATAAGTTATGCACTGTAGGCGTTTACTAAGTTCAATCAGGCGGTGACGTCATGGTGCGTCCTCTGGCGCCCAGACAGGGTGCTATTTGGGGTCCCGGGCATCCCGTGTTCGGTTTCGCGCCTACGTTCATTAAAGTGAGTGCAAAAGACTATGAATAAGTTGGGGTACTATAGTCGTTTATTAAGTTGAAGCAGGCGATTCAGTCCCGTGAGCACTTTGCGTTTATATTCGCGTTAGTGTTTTCTTTGTGTTTAGGTTGGGTTTGCGTTAGAGGTTGCGTTTTGATTTGGTTCGTTTTTGTTCTTTCTTTTTTCGTTTTCGTTTGTGTTTTATTTTCATTGGGTTTGTGTTTGTATTTGTGTTTGAGGTTGGTTTTGCGTTTGGATTTGGTTTGTTTTCGTTTGTTTTTTCTTTTGTGTTTTTTTCTTTGGGTTTGTGGTTGGTTTTGCGTTTGGATTTGGTTTGTTTTCGTTTGCTTTTTCGTTTATGTTTTTTTCTTTGGGTTTGTATATGTGTTTGTGGTTGGTTTTGCGTTTGGATTTGGTTTGTTTTCGTTTGCTTTTTTCTTTGTGTTCGTAATGGTGTTTGTGGTTGTGGTTGGTTTGTTGTAAGTTTTTGTTTTCGTTTGTATTTGTAATTGTGTTAGCGTTATGTTTGCGTTTTGTTGTTTTGGTTTTGGTTGGTTGTGGTTTGGGTGGGCAATGCCGGGTTTATGATGATTACTAAACACACAGGTGATGGTCTTTAACAGAAAGGTTTTTCACAGAAGCCAGAGCAGGGCCTGGCCGGGACGGCTAGTCTAATATATAAAGCTCAGTTCTGTAACGTGTGGCAAAAAAGTTTGTCGTTGACACTTCTATGGATTTAAGTGTTAGATTTTTTATCGTACTCATAGTCTAAATTTACGAGTCAAAAAATTACCATTGTAAGTCTTTAAAAACAATTTTCACTGTATTTACTTAGAAGAATAATTTTTAATTATGAACGCGACATAAAATTTTTAAAAAATGTATCGACGTTTATAAAATTTCTAAAATTGTGTCGGAAATGTAGTGACTGCACAGTTACTTCCCTTTAATAAAAAAAATTCTTAAGAAGAAAGAATTTACATTTTATTACTTTGTTTTTGGTGTTAAGAAAAAAAAAATAATTACATAATTAGCGGGGATTGATTAAGTGCAATGTCGTTAGGTATTTTTAACACTGCCTTTTATTTATTCTATACACTGAACATACTGTTCAATATTTTTTTTTAAATCAATAACATTTAATAAGCCAGGTCCTACAAATCCTATATGTTTATTTCTTGGAGTATTATCATTTTTGTTCACTAAATTGAAACAGGCGCGTCCGCCGGCGCCCTTGCACGGTTCGATTTGGCACCCTGGGCTATCATGTGAGCACTATGCTGCATAGTTTTGTTTTTAACAGTGCGATAGACTATGGATAAGAAAGGTTACTATAGTCTTTAAGTGAATCAAATCCGGGCGTCCTCCGGCACCCCGACAGGGTGCTATTTGGCGCCCCGGGCCTTCCGGTGTACGCTATGGTATATACGTTCGCGTGAGTTCAAAAGTGGTTGCGTTTTGGTTTGGTTCGTTTTTGTTCTTTCTTTTTTCGTTTTCGTTTGTGTTTTATTTTCTTTGCGTTTGTGTTTGTATTTGTGTTTGTGGTTGGTTTTGCGTTTGTATTTGGTTTGTTTTCGTTTGTTTTTTCGTTTGTGTTTTTTTCTTTGGGTTTGTGGTTGGTTTTGCATTTGGATTTGGTTTGTTTTCGTTTGCTTTTTCGTTTGTTTTTTTCTTTGTGTTCGTATTGGTGTTTGTGGTTGTGGTTGGGTTAGTTGTTAGGTTTTTGTTTTCGTTTGTATTTGTAATTGTGTTAGCGTTATGTTTGCGTTTTGTTGTTTTGGTTTTGGTTTGGGTGTGCAATGCCGGGTTTATGATGATTACTAAACACACAGGTAATGGTCTTTAACAGAAAGGTTTTTCACAGAAGCCAGAGCAGGGCCTGGCCGGGACGGCTAGTATATATATATATATAAAGAGAGAGAGAAAGAGAGTCAAAACGTGTTTTATTTACATGTATGAAAGTTTTAACCACATTTATCTTTGGTGTCACCATGAGCCGTAGAAGTCAGCGTGAGCCGTAGGTTAGATGACATTTGTAGCTGTAAGTTAGATGACATTTGGAGCTGTAGGTGTATGTGCGGGAGCAGTAAATGTCGTCGGAAGCCGTAATTGTAAGTGGGGGCCGTGGATTTTTCAGTGATGTGTAATAACATTGAGCCGTTGGTGTTATTGTGAGTTGTAGATAAAAGTCATTGGGAGTCGTAAGTTTGATTGCCGTATTAGTGATGATGTGGCTGATGTGCCTCGGGTATGATAATTTGTCGTGGATTTGATCAAGGGTGGACTGGCTGTGTCCACGAGGCCCGGGACATTTTTAAAAGCTTTTTCCCGGTAGACCAGTCCGCCTGTGTGTGTGATGTTGTGCCGAAGTTGTGATGTTGTGCCGTAGATGTGATGTTGTGCCGTAGATGTGATGTTGTGCCGTACAAGTGATGATGTGCCGCAGTATGACAATACCACCCCACCCGATTCCCGTCTTGCCGTAGATGTGATGTAGTGCCGTAAATGTGATGTTGTGCCGTATATGTGATGTTGTGCCGTAGATGTGATGTTGTGCCGTAGATGTGATGTTGTGCCGTACAAGTGATGAAGTGCCGCAGTATGACAATACTACACCACCCTATTCCCGTCTTGCCGTCGACAAAGAAAGAAGCGGGCCGTAGCTGATTGATGTGCTATTGATCAGCGCGCTAATCGTGTCTTCAGATATTCAACCCCCCAGCTTTCTTTGTCCCATCCTTTGACTTTCTTTGTGTTTTAATCCATTGTCGGGCCATGCTGTGTCATACCACGGCGTCTTTGTTGAGATTTATTCCTCTGGGCGCCAAGTGATCTTTTTTTTTCTGGGAACTCGATGGGAAGTTCCCGTTTTTTTTTTATTTAGAGAAACGCGCGCTATCGGAAATCACAACTCTAAAAAGAGTGTGTCAAAATAGTTTTAAAAACTTGAAAATATAAATATAAAACTTATATGAAATACAATGTGTATTACTGAAAGCTGACTTTAATCTTGAACAAGAAAATATTAATATAACTCAAGTGTAGTTTAAGTGTTTACGATTTCTTCTCTCTCCGCGCCCCCCCCCCCCCCCTTCCCAGTCTTTTTTAAAAGCTCGGTTGTTGAAGTAGAAAACTGATTTAAAAATTCATGGCAGACTTTGATTTCCTGGCGAACTGATTTTAATACCGGGAGGATGGATGGTTAATAGAAAACTATCCCCCCCCCCCTTCCGGAGAATAGATGAGAAATAGCAAACTATTTCCACCGGGCGATGATTCTGGAGGGAGGGATTAACCTCTCGCGCCGATTGAAGTTCACGGCCTGCGTGTCATCCTGGCCTGGCATTTGCCAGCTTGTCCTTCAGCTTTCACTCACCTGCACGTCGTTGGAATTACCCAGTTATCGCCTCTGACGAGTCAAAACAAATAGGACCTTTGGATGGGAGAAATCTGGCCATGTGGTGATCTGATGAAAATCTCCATGACCCCCGTCTTCATGACCCCCGTCTCCATGACTTTATGACCCCGGTCATTATGACCCCCGCCTTCATGACCGCAGTCTCCATGACCCCCGTCTTCATGATCACCGTCTCCTTGACCGACTCCATGACCCCCGTCTTCATGACCTGCCTCCATGACCACCCCCCCCCCCTAGACGTTGTCCTATTAAAAATCTCACGCTTCATTGGTGTTGCTCACTCTCTGCCCCACATCCACATTTATCAAAGGTCACCAAGACTAGAGGAACTGCGGGTCGTATTGAATGGATTCGTTTGGTTTGACGTAAAAATAGTTGAGATTTTTATCTGGAGTAATGAAGGGGGCTGGTTAACTCGTAAGTTTTTCTAAATACTGGAGGAGTGGATTCGGTTTGATGGAGGAAATGTTTTACACTTTACCACTTTTTTACTTTTTTGTTACTCCAGTCTTGTTACTTACATAATGTTACTGTTACCTGAGTGATGTGACTTACTTGAATGATATAACTTATTACTTGAGTGATGTGATTTACCTAACTAGTCTTACTTACCTTAATGCTGTGTCTGTTACCTCAGTAACTATGGCGACTGTATTACTTCACATAACTTCTCCCATATCTCGTGTGTCTCATAAGATGAACTTGTATATAGCGGGATTGGGGGAGGGCCAATAGTTCGGCCCCGATCATTGAACTCAGTGATCTCACGATAGCTCATGGTGTGCGAATGTACAGTGTGTCAATGTATTGAGTGAATGTGTAGCCGGTGTGTGTACGTGTGTGGGTGTGGACTGTGTTAAAAACGTACGTAGCACGTCTGAAAGTCTACCAGCCCGCCCCGGGGGTAAATGAACCTATCCAGGTAGTTAATGAAATGTTGGACTATTAGGTGTGCCGGCGTGATTGATTCCACCTCACAGTGGTCATTACTTGCCCCATCTCCCTCTCTAGTGATACGGCCGACACTGGTAGATGGACGTCATTGATCAGCTGATGTATTAGTCACACACGTGTAGCTCAATGCTACCGAGACGTGCATTAGGCTACATGGTGCTACCAGTAATGTAATTAGACAAAACGGATTCAATTCATGGGATGTGACGTCACTCATTGAGAGCAGAGGATGTGACGTCACTGATTAAAACCGTGGGATATGACGTCACTGACTGATACAAATTTGTGTCCATGACTTGTGTTCGGGTGTTTAAACACCGTGTGAACTCTGACCCCCCACACCACTGAGATTTCTGAGAATGATTTTAACGTGGATTATTTTCCTTTTCTTGCATGTGCAAGCAGACGACCCAGGCGTTACCCAGAGCGCGTGAGTACTCAACATTTTTGTTTCTATATTTAGACATTTGTGTTTGTCCGGATTGACAGATTGTTGGTTTCGTCTCTTGTTTTTGTGTCTAATGTGTGTTTTCTTCTGTGTGTCTTCTGTCTGATACACGTTTTACATCACTTGAAGAAGTCAAATAGAGGAGTCGGCGTTTTAACTAACTACAGACTGTATAACAGCCAACTATACACTGTAAAACGCCAAAAGGACAACTCTGAATAAAGATATCTCAGCTTACAGCTCTCGACGAACGCGATGTTTTGAAATCTCGAGATGTGTATTTATTTATTGATCGCGAGATGTGTATTTATTTATAGATCGCGAGATGTGTATTTATTTATAGATCGCGAGATGTGTATTTATTTATAGATCGCGAGATGCGCATTGACAAATATTCGAAAACTGTTTTCCGACAAATGTTAGCGATTTACACAATTCTATGACACCATACCCACATCCAACCGTCATACAGGATTACTCAGCACTGTGTCATTGTGCCTGTATTTTATATGGTCAATCAAAATTTCAACTGGGAGGGGTGTGGGCAGTACGTGGGGGAGGGAGGGGAGGATGGTGCTCACTAAACATTTGGAGAGGGGGGGAGGGGATTGTACCCACTAAACACTTGTCTTAAGGAAGGGGGTGGGGGCAGTAGAGTGATGGTAGGTGAGGGAGGGGAGGATGGTGCCCACTAAATATTTGTCTTTGGGGGTGGGGGCAGTTGAGTGATAGGGGGTGAGGGAGGGGGGATGTACCCTCTAAACATTTGTCTTTGGGGGTGGGGCAGTTGAGTGGTAGGGGGTGAGGGAGGGGGGGGCTGTACCCTCTAAACATTTGCCCTGCAAATGTTGGCGTGCTGATAAGTGGGGAACAAATGTTTTACATCACGCCCTTATCCGGCCTGTACCGGATGTTAGGGCCGCCACGATGACGTCATCTGACAGACGCGCACAGTAAACATAAGCAAACTGGCTACTTGCTTCAGTCAAGTCAGGATCATAGCATCACTCAAGTCAGGGTTACGTCATCAGTCAAGTCACGATCATAGCATCAGTCAAGTCAGGGTTAAAGCACCAGTCAAGTCAGGATCATAGCATCAGTCAAGTCAGCATATAGCATCAGTCAAGTTAGGATCATAGCATCAGTCAAGTCAGCATATAGCACCAGTCAAGTCAGGATCATAGCATCAGTCAAGTCAGCACATAGCACCAGTCAAGTCACGATCATAGCATCAGTCAAGTTAGGATCATAGCATCAGTCAAGTCAGCATATAGCACCAGTCAAGTCAGGATCATAGCATCAGTCAAGTCAGCACATAGCACCAGTCAAGTCACGATCATAGCATCAGTCAAGTTAGGATCATAGCACCAGTCAAGTCAGCATATAGCACCAGTCAAGTCAGGGTTACGGCATCAGTCAAGTCATGCTACTGACATCAGTCATAAACTTTGTTGGTTGTTCTAGACTTGAGATTTTAACTTCCACACCACTACAACAATTGTACTGGCGCCAAGACTGCTGTTGCTACATTTTAAAGTGGCAGACGTCGCTTAGCTGAGTTAGCTAAACGTACTCAACATGCAAACTGTGAATATCTTGCCTACAAGACTGGAATCCTGCCTCAGCGAAACATGTGTTACTTCTGCATAAACTTCAATCTTGGAAGCTACATTAATTGGCTATAATTAAATATTGTTCATTAATTGAAACTAATTAAGACTCAGCCACTAAGCAAGACAGTTAAACATCCATTCTCTCAAGACACCAGACATTACATCCAGTAAAACAAGAAAATCTGAAGGTTAAAATATGAGTTTCCCGTAGCCATTCATTTGACTATTGTTTAGAGAGTATTTAAAAAGTGCCGAGAAAAAAGACGGGAGAACGTAAACACGCAAGGGGAGATAAGCCTCTGTCACGTCCAGCTGGTGCTGATAGGGGAAGATTGCAGTGGGTGATATGGTTTATTAGAACTTGCCACAGCGTTATTTCATTGCTTATAATCTTCTACGTGCACCGTTTAAAGAGGTTGTGGTGGGGGGCGGGGAGGGAACACATCTTTCTGATTGGTGGGGGGGGGGGGCAACCTCTTGATGTGGGGTGGGCATCCATCTGTTTGGGGTGTATCTGACCCTGTACACTTTCTAGTGCCCCTTTACGTGAGGAGAGGGTGTTCATCCACACCCACCTGGGTGTAAGACATTTCACCACATCCATCTGGGGTAAGACGTCTCGCCACATCCACCTGGGGAAAGACGTCTCACCACATCCACCTGGGGTAAGACGTCTCACCACATCCACCTGGGGTAAGACGTCTCGCCACATCCACCTGGGGTAAGACGTCTTGCCACATCCACCTGGGGTAAGACGTCCTTCCACATCCACCTGGGGTAAGACGTCTTGCCTCATCCACCTGAGGTAAGACGTCTCGCCACATCCACCTGGGGTAAGACGTCCTTCCACATCCACCTGGGGTAAGACGTCTCGCCACATCCACCTGGGGTAAGACGTCTTGACACATCCACCTGGGGTAAGACGTCTCGCCACATCCACCTGGGGTAAGACACTTCACCACATCCACATGAGGTATGACGTCTCGCCACATCCACCTGGGGTAGGACGTCTCACGACATCCACCTGGAGTAAGACGTCTCGCCACATCCACATGATAAGGGGGGGGCGTTTCGCCACATTCACCTGGGGTAAGACGTCTCACCACATCCACCTGGGGTAAGACGTCTCACCACATCCACCTGGGGTAAGACGTCTCACCACATCCACATGAGGTATGACGTCTCACCACATCCACCTGGGGTAAGACGTCTCACCACATCCACCTGGGGTAAGACGTCTCGCCACATCCACCTGGGGTAAGACGTCTCGTCACAGCCACACGAGTGTGGGGTGTTTCACCACACCCACCTGTGAGGGCATGGATTAAGAACTAACACATCCCACACGTCAGCAAAAACCCTTTAAAACTGTCGATAACCCAGGGAGTTAATCTCTGGTTAATGAGAGGTGTTTAATGAGAAACACGTCAACACCTGCCGATCACTACTGGCTCATCTCCCCCACCCCCAGGGGTGCTCACCTAGAAAACATGCGCACATTTAAATCACGCTAATTACCGGAACGTTCATTTACTGTTGAGTGTTGGACTAGATTAAGCCTGTTACACATTTTGTTTCTTGGGCTGAACACCAACATTAGTGCAGCCTGTTACACATTTTGTTTCTTGGGCTGAACACCAACATTAGTGCAGCTTTTATAATGAAATGTATTCGGGCCGGCCTCTTGATTGACCGGCACTCGTATATGTCCAGATAGAGGGAAAATTGACAGACACATATGTCCAGATAGAGGGAAAATTGACAGACACATTTATGTCGAGATAGAGGGAAAATTGACAGACACGGGTATATGTCTAGAGAGAGGTAAATTAAAAGACACTCGTATATGTTTAGAGAGAGGGAATATTGACTTCACGTAGATAAATGACCACGTGTTTACATTTTTTATGTTAGGGCGAGAGAGTTCCCACGTTTAAAATGTAATAATCCCCTAATTTTAATTAGAATCTACTCGTTTTTGAAGTTCTAAGTTAACCTTTTTTTTTTACCCCCACAGACGTTTGTATAGAAGCCTGAGAAAATAGCAGTTAATTGTCTTGGCTAATATCATAATTAGTCTACAAGTAATTACCTCCCCCATCTTTTAGGTAAGAGATAACTTTGAAGTGTTATCTCCCCTGAACAAACCGCCGACCCGCGGCTGTAGTAACCAGCTGTATCCTCGCGTCGGTCGTTCACTTTCTACGTCAGACTTGAACGTTTTTACCAGTCGCACTTCAGGGCCCAGGGCCCGCGTCAAAACTGGCCAGGGAGGTCAACTCACTGCGGGAGGGGCCCCCACTATCACCGGGGGTAAGACTAACGTTTAAAGCAGGCGAAGGTCCCGCTCCAAGTGTTTTACTACGCTAGGGGAAGTAATGCAAATCTAATAAAGTGTCGCTGGCCTCTTAAATCTGTGTTATCTCCCCTCGGGCAAATCATCGCTCTTCATGTCCTGCCGGGAAAGGGGAAGAACTGAGTTTATTTTATTTATCGGATTTCAAGATTAGCCGGGATTATGTTTCGGACCCATGCGTTGAGGGGTCCACGGTTTGGCGTTACTACACAAAGATGTGATGTTTTTGTTACATTTTTGTGTTACTCTGTCAGGCGGGGGGGGGGGGGGGGGTGATGATAATGGATCAATATTAGGAGAGACGTTGTGTAGGTGTTTAAGATGTATCTGTATGTAGATATGAGTGTATTTGTGTAAAGAAGCTGTATTCGTAATTCAGATGTAATAACATGTATCCGTGTTACGGTATTGCATGTTGTGTTGGTATTAAAATGTATTGCAACTTATGTTGGCGCTAAAATGTTGTATTTGTATTGAAATGTTCAATGTTGTGTATTAAATGTATTTGTATTGAGATAAACCATGCTGTTGTATATTTTCATGTTGTGTATTAAATGTATTTATATCGAGATAAACCATGTTGTTGTATAATATCATGTTGTGTATTAAATGTATTTGTAACGAGTTGTACGATGTTGCATTACCATCCCTCCCCCCACCCCGTGTATCTCAGCAGCCTGACCCAGCAGCACATGTGCTCGGCGTACAACGGCACCGTGTGCAGACAGTACCTACACGGCAGGTACGTGTACCACAACAGCAGCATGGACCCCGAGCAGTTCCTGCAACAGACCTTCTCCGAGATGGCCCAGCACGTCCCCAGCGGCAGCCTGTGTCAGGTCCCGGCCACCAGGATGTTGTGCCACCTCATCTTCCCCGACTGCAAGAACGACACCAACGAGCCACTGCCTCTCTGCAAGTAAGTGACGTCATGGTTGTCGCATGGTCCCGTCACGGTGACTTCGTGGTTGTCTCTTTTCTTGGTTGTCTTGGTGACGTCATTGATCTAGCATGATGACGTCATTGCTGTATCCTCGATCCATAGTGTTGGCGTCGGCGGTATATTATATAAATCATATTGAGGTTATTGCTGTAGTTTTGTTCCGTTTCTTTGCCTTGTGATGGTATTGAAAAAACTTATCTCCGCCATTGTATGTTTGTTGTTATGTCGTCATGTAAAATCAATTGACCACCATGTTGCACTACACGAGGAAGGCCCAAAAACCTAGGTGCTGTTGATTTACTTATCTTTTAACTTTACACTGTCCAACGTTGAGATCCCGTATTGGTTTAACATCAAGTCCGCCTTCCGTTTGTTTCTGACTTTGCTTGAATATTTGGGGCAATTATCTATCTATATATATAATTCTCCTCTTCGAGCCGTTAGAAAACAAGCTGCAAACGCTCTCCCTACCTCCCCACCCCTACATGGTTTTAGTGAGCTGTGTTCACTCTAAATTCTAAATGTTTACAAGCAGAGCCAACTATTTTAAACGTAGGGGGGGGGGGGGGAGAGGGGGGGGGAAGGAAGGGGGGGGGGTTATGGTCCTTAACGAGCTACTTATAGTGTTTTAAAGAAATATTTTCAGTGTCAGCGTTGGTACTGTCGAATTCACAAATTATGAATTATTGAAAATTAGAAACAACTAAATAGCGGCGTATGTTACGCCGCGGGCCGGCTCGTATCCACTAATTCGGTTCTGGTCGCGACCATTAGGCGTCCTAGTTCAGGACAAAACCGGTACCGTCTAAAGCCAAGTTGTCCGGATATAACCCGTACCGTCTAAAGCTAAGTTGTCCGGGCATAACTCGTTCCGTCTAAAGCTAAGTTGCCCGGATATAACCCGTTCCGTCTAAACCCAAGTTGACCGGATATAACCCGTTCCGTCCAAACCCAAGTTGACCGGATATAACCCGTTCCGTCTAAACCCAAGTTGTCCGGATATAACCCGTTCCGTCTAAAGCCAAGTTGTCCGGACATCACTTAAAGACGAACTGTCTCCAGTCTAAAAGTTCATTTACCGCCGACTGAGTGACCTGAGATGAATAATTCTCTCCCCCCCATGGGGGGTCCATGGGCGGCGTACTGTCTGTCTATTAGATCACACAACATCAGCAGACGACTGACTCTAGCACACGACGCCAGCAGACGGCTGTCTCAAGTCATGCTACTCAACTATTTCCTTCATCAAAACAACTATGTACACCTGCGGTTTAAGGAATCGGTTTTTACAAGCTTTTATTTAACTCACTTCCTCTGTCGTCCGCCAGTCTGTCTTGACGGAAACGCAGGAGTGAAAATTCGGACAGTTCTACTTGACCGACACGATTCACAGTTGGCACTTGGGTCAAGACATGAAGACAATGCAATCTGAAACTAAATTTGACTTAATTGGATGCCTAATTGATTTTTTATGAATTAATTAAAATTTGGACCGAATTAGTAGGCAAGTCTAGCCAACCACACCACACTCGTCATCAATAGCTGCGCCATCACGACCACGTAATGGCTGCGTTCAAAAACCATTGCGCGCCTACTGAACGTGATATTCAGTAGGCGCGCAATGGTTTTTAGTCATGTAACTCTATTGTAGATAAAACATGTAAAGTACTGAAAAAAAAAATTCATAAAAAACGTTTTAATAACAAGCTTTTATGTAATGATGCACTAAAAAGTAGAAAATAAATTATAGACTACTATTTAAATAACTATAAAGAAAAGCGTGGGTGTCTTCCTAAACATTAGTAAAGGTATCCAATAGATACTAAAGTGACCCACGCTTTTCTTTATAGTTATTTAAATAGTAGTCTATAATTTATTTTCTACTTTTTAGTGCATCATTACATAAAAGCTTGTTATTAAAACGTTTTTTATGAATTTTTTTACAAGCTTTTATTTAACTCACTTCCTCTGTCGTCAGTCTGTCGACAGTCTGTCTAGACGGAAACGCAGGAGTGAAAATTCGGACAGTTCTACTTGACCGACACGATTCACAGTTGGCACGTGGGTCAAGACATGAAGACAATGCAATCTGAAACTAAATTTGACTTAATTGGATGCCTAATTAATTTTTTATTAATTAATTAAAATTTGGACCGAATTAGTAGGCATGTCTAGCCAACCACACCACACGCGTCATCACCTTCAATAGCTGCGCCATCACGTAATGGCTGCGTTCAAAAACCATTGCGCGCCTACTGAACGTGATGTTCAGTAGGCGCGCAATGGTTTTTAGTCATGTAACTCTATTGTAAATAAAACATGTAAAGTACTGAAAAAAAAATTCATAAAAAACGTTTTAATAACAAGCTTTTATGTAACAATGCACTAAAAAGTAGAAAATAAATTATAGACTACTATTTAAATAACTATAAAGAAAAGCGTGGGTGTCTTCCTTAACATTAGTAAAGGTATCCAATAGATACTAAAGTGACCCACGCTTTTCTTTATAGTTATTTAAATAGTAGTCTATAATTTATTTTCTACTTTTTAGTGCATTGTTACATAAAAGCTTGTTATTAAAACGTTTTTTATGAATTTTTTTTTGTCGTCTCGTTTGAAAACATGACTGGGGAACTCCGCTATGGGATTAATTAAATGCCTACAGCGTGGTTTGGTGATTAGTTAATTACATGTCTGCAGCAGGTTTGATCATTAGCTAATTACTTTTTAGCAAATCTTTTTCTACAACTTATTCATCAGCCGCGCAGCTGAGAATGTTACTTAATTATATGCTTGGTAAGTTTTCCTTTATATAGCTGGTAGGTTTTTACTTTTTATATAGCTGGTAGGTTTTACTTTTTATATAAGTGGTGGGATTTACTTTTTATATAGCTGGCAGGTTTTACTTTATATATAGCTGGTAGATTTTACTTTTTACGGGGGCGTAAGTTCTGCGAACCGGGGGTGTAATTTCTACTGACGGTGGCGTAAGATCTACTGACGGGGACGTAAGATCTACTGACGTGAGTAGCCTAATAGATGCGAGATGTTTAAACTTTGCCACGTGCTAAGCTCTGCCTGCATGATAAACGAAGGGTGACAGGAACCTTTTTTATAGCGCCGACATCAATCGTCTAAAAAAGCCAAAAGTTAACATGGCGGCTTTAAATGTCAAGGTTGCTGTGTTTACATCTGCAAGGAGTGGCTGGTGAAGGGTTTAACGTGAGCTTGGGGTTCATCTCATTTATACAACCTTAGCCAGGGGTTCATTGATACAACGTTAGCCAGGGGTCCATTGATACAACGTTAGCCAGGGGTTCATTGATACAACACTAGCCAGGGGTTCATTGATACAACATTAGCCAGGGTTTCACCTCATTGATACAACATTAGCCAGGGGTTCAACTCATTGATACAACATTAGCCAGGGGTTCATCTCATTGATACAACACTAGCCAGGGGTTCATTGATACAACATTAGCCAGGGGTTCATCTCATTGATACAACATTAGCCAGGGGTTCATTTCATTGATACAACATTAGCCTGGGGTTCATTGCTACATTAGCCAGGGTTTCACCTCATTGATACAACATTAGCCAGGGGTTCAACTCATTTATACAACATTAGCCAGGGGTTCATTGATACAACATTAGCCAGGGGTTCATCTCATTGATACAACACTAGCCAGGGGTTCAACTCATTTATACAACATTAGCCTGGGGTTCATTGCTACATTAGCCAGGGTTTCACCTCATTGATACAACATTAGCCAGGGGTTCATCTCATTGATACAACCTTAGCCAGGGGTTCATTGATACAACGTTAGCCAGGGGTTCATTGATACAACACTAGCCAGGGGTTCATTGATACAACACTAGCCAGGGGTTCAACTCATTGATACAACATTAGCCAGGGGTTCAACTCATTGATACAACATTAGCCAGGGGTTCAACTCATTGATACAACATTAGCCAGGGGTTCAACTCATTGATACAACATTAGCCAGGGGTTCAACTCATTGATACAACATTAGCCAGGGGTTCAATTCATTGATACAACATTAGCCTGGGGTTCAACTCATTTATGCAACATTAACCTGGGTTTGACCCGTGTGTACACCACTAGCTAGGGGTACAGCAACGGCCGCTGTGACGCTGGGGTAGCCACGCTGCTGGGGTAGCCACGCTGCTGGGGTAGCCACGCTGCTGGGGTGAGGCTAGAAATATTAGAGCTGACCTAGATGCTGAGTCATCGAATACAATTTCGCTGTTATGTTTATGTAGTGCGTATTTTCAATGTTTATAAATGTAAGGCTAAACAAAAGTTTATCTGACGTTAGATAAGGGGTGTAACTCTACAACAAAACCTGCATTGTCTAAACGGGCAATCAGCGATGGAGTTGTTTCCCTTGTCAAGTTCGGACCTTGCCCAAACAACAAGGGGGTGAACTCGAACCGTGGTACCCAGGGCGTGGTAAATCAGGCGGGTTGCCTCCCCTTGGTCTATTGTTGCATCTGGTGTTTTCGTGTGCGTGCTGAGGAGTGTTGCCGCCCTGCGGGGCTCGACAAATATGTGAGAGATGGGGTAGAGATTAGGTGGCATTAACACGAAGTGGTCGTGGTTAGCTGAGCTTTGTTTGTCTACGTGTTGGTCGTGGTTAGCTGAGCTTTGTTTGTCTACGTGTTGGTCGTGGTTAGCTGAGCTTTGTTTGTCTACGTGTTGGTCGTGGTTAGCTGAGCTTTGTTTGTCTACGTGTTGGTCGTGTTTTCATCTGGTGCTCACATCATGTCTATACATGGCTTACGTCATGTTCATACATAGCTCACATCGTGTTCATACATAGCTCACATCATGTTTACACATGGCTTACGTCATGTTCATACATAGCTCACATCGTGTTTATACATGGCTTACGTCATGTTCATACATAGTTCACATCGTGTTTATACATGGCTTACGTCATGTTCATACATAGCTCACATCATGTTTATACATGGCTTACGTCATGTTCATACATAGCTCACATCATGTTCATACATAACTCACATCTTGTTCATACATAGCTCACATCATGTTTACACATGGCTTACGTCATGTTCATACATAGCTCACATCGTGTTTATACATTGCTTACGTCATGTTCATACATAGCTCACATCGTGTTCATACATAACTCACATCTTGTTCATACATAGCTCACATCATGTTTACACATGGCTTACGTCATGTTCATACATAGCTCACATCGTGTTTATACATTGCTTACGTCATGTTCATACATAGCTCACATCGTGTTCATACATAACTCACATCTTGTTCATACATAGCTCACATCATGTTTACACATGGCTTACGTCATGTTCATACATAGCTCACATCGTGTTTATACATTGCTTACGTCATGTTCATACATAGCTCACATCATGTTCATACATTGCTTACGTCATGTTCATACATAGCTCACATCGTATTTATACATTGCTTACGTCATGTTCATACATAGCTCACATCATGTTCATACATAGCTCACATCATGTTCATACATAACTCACATCTTGTTCATACATAGCTCACATCATGTTTACACATGGCTTACGTCATGTTCATACATAGCTCACATCGTGTTTATACATTGCTTACGTCATGTTCATACATAGCTCACATCATGTTCATACATTGCTTACGTCATGTTCATACATAGCTCACATCGTGTTTATACATTGCTTACGTCATGTTCATACATAGCTCACATCATGTTCATACATAGCTCACATTATGTTCATACATTGCCCACATCATGTTCATACATTGCCTACGTCATGTTCATACATAGCTCATATAATGTTTATACATGGCTTACGTCATGTTCATACATAGCTCACATCATGTTCGTGTTTTCATCTGGTGCTCACATCACCATAGGGCAATAAAAATCTAAGTTGTATTACAATCAAGTTCCTCTTTTTGACTCCAGACCCTCGGGCTAGCAGCCAAATGCTCTACCATATAACCACGTTGTCTCTCTAAGTTGTATTAGCTAACTATAAAAAAATCCATCTGCGTTGTCACAAATCTGCACATCCACTAATTCCCATCACCCATCAATGTAGCCTCTGCTTTAAAAGATGATCCTTTAAGTTTGACATAACAAGTACGTGTGTGTGCATACTAGTGTACACAGCTACATAGCACACTCAAAGTGGTGTACATACATAATGATGTACACATAATACATTTCACCTTGTGTCTGTAGATAGCAGTTAGTAATTCACAAATAAACGTAGTGTGGTTGCTACTAGTAAAACAAACGTGTTTGTCCACAGTGAAAGCTGTTTTGCTGTCCAGACACTCTTCTGCTTCCAAGAGCTGGCCCAGCTGTCCACCACTGAAGGCAGCACCAAAGGTCTTTCACACTTACCACAGTGCTCGGGTTTACCCAGTAAATGGGACACAACTCTTACTTGCATTGAATCTAACCATCATGATTACTCCCCTTCACACGTTCGAGGTAAGCAAGATTATAGTTACCAAATTTTAATACTCATAGCAAATTTTTTTAGTAATTTACCTTTTATTTTTAGTTTTTTATTTTGGCTAAAAAAAAATATTTTTTAATTTCTTATTATTAATTTAAAAACTGTTCTTTGTCTTTTTCAAAATTTTTGTTTTTATTTATCAAGTTGTTTCCCTTAGTAAGTTGCTTCCATTTATTGTCCATTCAGATGACTGCTATGTGGAGAAGGGGAGATGGTACAACGGAACCATGAATGTTACAAAGTCTGGCATTCCCTGCCAACCCTGGGCCGCCAGCTACCCCCAGAGCCACACCCGCTCCCCAAAAATCTTCCCTGAACTTTTGAATTCAGAGAACTTTTGCCGCAACCCCGGGGGGGAGGAGGAGAGACCATGGTGCTACACCACAGACAAGCTGGTCAGATGGGAGTACTGTGATCTCCAGGTTTGCCGTAAGTATCTCATCACACACAACTCAGCTGTAAGTACCTCATCACACACACAACTCAGCTGTATCTCATCACACACACAACTCAGCTGTAAGTACCTCATCACACACACAACTCAGCTGTAAGTACCTCATCACACACACAACTCAGCTGAAAGTATCTCATCACACACACAACTCAGCTGAAAGTACCTCATCACACACACAACTCAGCTGTAAGTACCTCATCACACACACAACTCAGCTGTAAGTTCCTCATCACACACACAACTCAGCTGTAAGTACCTCATCACACACACAACTCAGCTGAAAGTACCTCATCACACACACAACTCAGCTGTATCTCATCACACACACAACTCAGTTGTAAGTACCTCATCACACACACAACTCAGCTGAAAGTATCTCATCACACACACAACTCAGCTGTAAGTACCTCATCACACACACAACTCAGCTGTAAGTACCTCATCACACACACAACTCAGCTGTAAGTACCTCATCACACACACAACTCAGATGTAAGTACCTCATCACACACACAACTCAGCTGAAAGTACCTCATCACACACACAACTCAGCTGTAAGTATCTCATCACACACACAACTCAGCTGAAAGTACCTCATCACACACACAACTCAGCTGTAAGTACCTCATCACACACACAACTCAGCTGTAAGTTCCTCATCACACACACAACTCAGCTGTAAGTACCTCATCACACACACAACTCAGCTGAAAGTACCTCATCACACACACAACTCAGCTGTATCTCATCACACACACAACTCAGTTGTAAGTACCTCATCACACACACAACTCAGCTGTAAGTACCTCATCACACACACAACTCAGCTGTAAGTACCTCATCACACACACAACTCAGCTGAAAGTACCTCATCACACACACAACTCAGCTGTAAGTACCTCATCACACACACAACTCAGCTGTAAGTTCCTCATCACACACACAACTCAGCTGTAAGTACCTCATCACACACACAACTCAGCTGTAAGTACCTCATCACACACACAACTCAGCTGTATCTCATCACACACAACTCAGCTGTATCTTATCACACACACAACTCAGCTGTATCTCATCACACACACAACTCAGCTGTAAGTATCTCATCACACACACAACTCAGCTGTAAGTACCTCATCACACACACAACTCAGCTGTATCTCATCACACACAACTCAGCTGTATCTCATCACACACACAACTCAGCTGTAAGTATCTCATCACACACACAACTCAGCTGTAAGTATCTCATCACACACACAACTCAGCTGTAAGTACCTCATCACACACACAACTCAGCTGTATCTCATCACACACAACTCAGCTGTATCTTATCACACACACAACTCAGCTGTATCTCATCTGTATCTGATGATAAACTTTTGTGTCCTGCTGACTGGTCACTTGCTCAACATTGTTATATTTTATGTTTACAACATTTTCCTCCTCTTGAGTATGTAGATACTGATACGTAAATAGTTGTTCCTTGTCAATGGTGTTTTAATAAGTAAACTTCGTACAAGTCATCTTAAAGAAATACAAGTACGCTTCGGACGTGAAGGGTCTCAAGTGGTCACTGATCTTTACTCCTATAGACTATGGCCAAACACTTAGTAACATTGGGCTTACATTAATTTAGACTTTATTCTTAATTAGTTTAGTAAATCACAGCTGTTGTAACCAAGTTCATTTTTTCCCCATTCTTCCTACTGCTAGACAGATTCTTTATTTGCTTTTTCATATAGTTACACCATGATAGCCATCAGCAGCCAATGGTTAGCTCTTAGTTACAACATGATCTGCCAATATTTAGATTTTAATTCAACATGATAGCTACCAGCTGCCAATGTTGAATGTTGTACTATCTCGGTTGTGATTGTTGCATATTCTTGTTTCAGCCAGCACATGTTGAATGTTATTGTTTCAGCCAGCCCATGTTGAATGTTATTGTTTCAGCCAGCACATGTTGAATGTTATTGTTTCAGCCAGCCCATGTTGAATGTTATTGTTTCAGCCAGTGATTGTTGAATGTTATTGTTTCAGCCAGTGATTGTTGCATGTTATTGTTTCAGCCAGCCCATGTTGAATGTTATTGTTTCAGCCAGCACATGTTGAATGTTATTGTTTCAGCCAGCCCATGTTGAATGTTATTGTTTCAGCCAGTGATTGTTGAATGTTATTGTTTCAGCCAGTGATTGTTGCATGTTATTGTTTCAGCCAGCCCATGTTGAATGTTATTGTTTCAGCCAGCACATGTTGAATGTTATTGTTTCAGCCAGCCCATGTTGAATGTTATTGTTTCAGCCAGTGATTGTTGAATGTTATTGTTTCAGCCAGTGATTGTTGCATGTTATTGTTTCAGCCAGCCCATGTTGAATGCTATTGTTTCAGCCAGCCCATGTTGAATGTTATTGTTTCAGCCAGTGATTGTTGAATGTTATTGTTTCAGCCAGTGATTGTTGCATGTTATTGTTTCAGCCAGCCCATGTTGAATGTTATTGTTTCAGACAGCCCATGTTGAATGTTATTGTTTCAGCCACTGATTGTTGAATGTTATTGTTTCAGCCAGCCCATGTTGAATGTTATTGTTTCAGCCAGCCCATGTTGAATGTTATTGTTTCAGCCACTGATTGTTGAATGTTATTGTTTCAGCCAGCACATATTGAATGTTCTTGTTTCAGCCAGCCCATGTTGAATGTTATTGTTTCAGCCAGCACATGTTGAATGTTATTGTTTCAGCCAGCCCATGTTGAATGTTATTGTTTCAGCCAGTGATTGTTGAATGTTATTGTTTCAGCCAGTGATTGTTGCATGTTATTGTTTCAGCCAGCCCATGTTGAATGTTATTGTTTCAGCCAGCCCATGTTGAATGTTATTGTTTCAGCCAGTGATTGTTGAATGTTATTGTTTCAGCCAGTGATTGTTGCATGTTATTGTTTCAGCCAGCCCATGTTGAATGTTATTGTTTCAGACAGCCCATGTTGAATGTTATTGTTTCAGCCAGTGATTGTTGAATGTTATTGTTTCAGCCAGCCCATGTTGAATGTTATTGTTTCAGCCACTGATTGTTGAATGTTATTGTTTCAGCCAGCACATATTGAATGTTCTTGTTTCAGCCAGCCCATGTTGAATGTTATTGTTTCAGCCAGCACATGTTGAATGTTATTGTTTCAGCCAGCCCATGTTGAATGTTATTGTTTCAGCCAGTGATTGTTGAATGTTATTGTTTCAGCCAGTGATTGTTGCATGTTATTGTTTCAGCCAGCCCATGTTGAATGTTATTGTTTCAGACAGCCCATGTTGAATGTTATTGTTTCAGCCAGTGATTGTTGAATGTTATTGTTTCAGCCAGCCCATGTTGAATGTTATTGTTTCAGCCAGCCCATGTTGAATGTTATTGTTTCAGCCAGCCCATGTTGAATGTTATTGTTTCAGCCAGCCCATGTTGAATGTTATTGTTTCAGACAGCCCATGTTGAATGTTATTGTTTCAGCCAGCCCATGTTGAATGTTATTGTTTCAGCCACTGATTGTTGAATGTTATTGTTTCAGACAGTGATTGTTGCATGTTATTGTTTCAGCCAGCACATGTTGAATGTTATTGTTTCAGCCACTGATTGTTGAATGTTATTGTTTCAGACAGTGATTGTTGCATGTTATTGTTTCAGCCAGCCCATGTTGAATGTTATTGTTTCAGCCACTGATTGTTGAATGTTATTGTTTCAGACAGTGATTGTTGCATGTTATTGTTTCAGCCAGCACATGTTGAATGTTCTTGTTTCAGCCAGCACACAGAGACCTGAGGCCAGCCTGGAGGAATTTGATGAGCTGCTGATGACCATCCTGGTGCCCATTGTGCTGTCCGTCACTGTCCTGAGCACCTTGGTCATTGGGCTGCTGCTCAGGTGGAGACACACCCACTACAACGCTGCCCCGCAGGATGACCTTGACATTGAGAACCTGCCCATTAACTCAGCTTATCATCAGGTAAGTTCAAAGGTCAGGTGGAGAAGTCTATCATGCGTCACCTCCTGTCATGTCAGTCACCTCCTGTCATCCCAGTCACCTCCTGTCATCCCAGTCACCTCCTGTCATCCCAGTCACCTCCTGTCATCCCAGTCACCTCCTGTCATCCCAGTCACCTCCTGTCATGCCAGTCACCTCCTGTCATGCCAGTCACCTCCTGTCATGCCAGTCACCTCCTGTCATGCCAGTCACCTCCTGTCATCCCAGTCACCTCCTGTCATGCCAGTCACCTCCTGTCATGCAAGTCACCTCCTGTCATCCCAGTAACTTCTTGTCATGCCAGTCACCTCCTGTCATGCAAGTCACCTCCTGTCATGCCAGTAACTTCTTGTCATGCCAGTCACCTCCTGTCATGCCAGTCACCTCCTGTCATGCCAGTCACCTCCTGTCACCCAGTCACCTCCTGTCATGCCAGTCACCTCCTGTCATGCCAGTCACCTCCTGTCATGCCAGTCACCTCCTGTCATGCCAGTCACCTCCTGTCATGCCAGTCACCTCCTGTCATCCCAGTCACCTCCTGTCATGCCAGTCACCTCCTGTCATGCCAGTCACCTCCTGTCATGCCAGTCACCTCCTGTCATGCCAGTCACCTCCTGTCATGCCAGTCACCTCCTGTCATGCCAGTAACTTCTTGTCATGCCAGTCACCTCCTGTCATGCCAGTCACCTCCTGTCATGCAAGTCACCTCCTGTCATGCCAGTCACCTCCTGTCATCCCAGTCACCTCCTGTCATGCCAGTCACCTCCTGTCATGCCAGTCACCTCCTGTCATGCCAGTCACCTCCTGTCATCCCAGTCACCTCCTGTCATGCCAGTCACCTCCTGTCATGCAAGTCACCTCCTGTCATCCCAGTAACTTCTTGTCATGCCAGTCACCTCCTGTCATGCCAGTCACCTCCTGTCATGCAAGTCACCTCCTGTCATGCCAGTCACCTCCTGTCATGCCAGTCACCTCCTGTCATGCCAGTCACCTCCTGTCATGCCAGTCACCTCCTGTCATGCCAGTCACCTCCTGTCATGCCAGTCACCTCCTGTCATGTCAGTAACTTCTTGTCAGCCTGGAATAAATCTGTTCACCTGACCCTCTACATACTAGGGTTCACTAGACATTGGGCTATTATAAATGTAACTGTGTGACTGATGATATTATTTATTTTTTATAACTTGTTTATAAATTACTTAAGGATGTTTTAATTTGAATAAAACTACTATTTAATTTGATAAATATTTGACCATGCTTGCTTTTTGTTTAAATTGTATTTAAAGTTAAAAAGACTTATAATCTGTTGTGTTTGTTGCAGATGAAAACCCATCGTCTCAATCCAAAGTTAGAAACCCTGGAATTCCCTAGGAATGATATAGTGTTTATAGAGGACATCGGTCAGGGGGCGTTTGGGCGTGTCTTCAAGGCTAGAATTATGTGCAGCAACGGCAACTCACACATCACGGGGGGAAAGCTCAGCGCCAGCAAGCACAACCTGGCCTGCGGCTGCAAGCACAACCGCAACCCCTTCTCCAGCCGGGGTGACCTGAGACATTTAGAGATGCACTTCTCCAAGCAGGCGGACATCAAGCTGCTGGGGGACGACACCATCTGTGAGGAGAAGCACAGCCAGGGGCAGCTCATCGCAATTAAAATGTTAAAAGAGGACGCCTCAGAAACTGTTCAGGCAGACTTTGAACGTGAGGCTTCACTCATGGTGGAGTTTGATCACCCCAATATTGTGCGTCTGCTCGGCGTGTGCACCATTGGTAAACCCATGTGTCTGCTGTTTGAGTACATGTCCAAGGGGGATTTAAATGAGTTTCTGAGACTGTGCAGTCCTGACCAGTGTCTGCGGCGGAGCGATGCCGGCTCAGTCCCTTCTATAGATGAGGTCAGCAGTATAGACATGGCCGACCAGCTTCACATGGCTCGCCAGATTGCCAATGGAATGATCTACCTGTCTGACCGAGGTTACGTCCACCGAGACCTGGCCACCAGGAACTGTTTGGTGGGCCGTGGCCTGACCGTCAAAATTTCTGACTTTGGTCTGGCTCGAAGTATCCACAGCATGGATTACTACCACGGCAGTGATAAGGACGCCATACCCATCCGATGGATGCCACCAGAGGCCATCCTGTTCAATAAATTCTCCTCCCAGTCCGATGTCTGGTCGTTTGGTGTCTTACTGTGGGAAATTTTCTCATTTGCCCTTCAGCCTTACTATGGCATGACCCACGAGGAAGTCATCAATTATCTACGGGCAGGTAAAGTCCTTGCGCCAACAGAAAATGAAACGACAGTTGTTTACGAACTAATGAAATCATGCTGGCATAAAAAGCCGTCAAGTCGTCCATCTTTCACCTTCCTGTACAGGTCTCTGACACTACTCTATGAAGACACATGCAAGCAGAAAGGCAGAAAAGTTTTAAGTTTATAGTAATCAATGTACATATCTTGTACCAGCAGGACCAATGCAAATGTATTGTACAGTTTTTCTCTTGTTTATACCGGCTTAAGTTGATTGTTCAGATATCCCATGCTGGTGTGTGTGGAGCTCTTATTCTCCCATTATGGTGTGTGTAGAGCTCTTATTCTCCCATTATGGTGTGTGTAGAGCTCTTATTCTCCCATTATGGTGTGTGTGGAGCTCTTATTCTCCCATTATGGTGTGTGTAGAGCTCTTATTCTCCCATTATGGTGTGTGTGGAGCTCTTATTCTCCCATTATGGTGTGTGTAGAGCTCTTATTCTCCCATTATGGTGTGTGTGGAGCTCTTATTCTCCCATGCTGGTGTGTGTGGAGCTCTTATTCTCCCATTATGGTGTGTGTGGAGCTCTTATTCTCCCATTATGGTGTGTGTGGAGCTCTTATTCTCCCATTATGGTGTGTGTGGAGCTCTTATTCTCCCATTATGGTGTGTGTGGAGCTCTTATTCTCCCATGCTGGTGTGTGTGGAGCTCTTATTCTCCCATGCTGGTGTGTGTGGAGCTCTTATTCTCCCATTATGGTGTGTGTGGAGCTCTTATTCTCCCATTATGGTGTGTGTAGGACTCCCATGCTAGTGTGTGTAGAACACTTACTACGCCTATGCTTCATTAAAGGTTCCAGTGTTACTGAGTAGATTATATGTGTACTGACTTAAAGGAAGATAAAACTTTCTATTGATTTCACAAGAATAATTCCTAATCAAATCCTAATTTTTAAGGAAGAAAAACCGAAAGATTTTTAAAATGAGAGTTTCTGATTATCAGCCTGTAATGTCACCTCTCCTCTTAGATTTTTGAATCATAGTTAAATATTTAGCTAAAGCTCACTCATTAACAACAATTATTCACAAATAACAAAACTAAAGTATTCACATAATTTAATTTACAAAGTTAACCAGCACTTTCCCCATTGACAATGTCATCAGTTCAGACAACTACTTCAAAGAGATAATCAAACGTTTTGACAGTTTTTAGTCCATATCAACTAGAACGATCTGGTCCATTTCAGCCAACTGGGACTAGACTAATTACTATACTATTATTATCCCATGCCGCTTGCTCTAGTACCAGCTTAATTAATTAACTGATGGTGTAATTTATTTAATGACCAATCTTATCTGACATATTTATGACAGACTGGGATATCAGTACTATGCTCTCTTTAAATTTTTGTTTTGTCTACACCTGTTGATAATGTAACAAAAGACTTCATAATTTAGTATTGTTTTAAACTATTCTTAATGTACATAGTCACTGCACCAAAGGGAGGTAACAGTGAAAATTAATGCTGATTGTTTAGATTTGATAAGTGATCTTAAGTGCCAAATATGCATTTAGTTGTACTGAATTATTTTATCCATTTCTCTCTTTTGGTTGTTTCATGGAGGCTACAATAAGTATATAAATATTTACTTTAACAAGTCTCCAATGTTACAATTGTTGTGGTCAATTGTATTTATAAACATAGACATAGCTGGCAGATAGTGGCAATGTTTGATTCACTGAATTTTGCTAGTTTATATCCTAAAACACCAGAGATTTTTTCTTTGAAACTTTGTCAGTCTTTTTCCAGTCTCTCATTGCCTTGAAATGCTATTTATAGGAGGAAATTTCTGTAGTGTTACTTAGTTAAATTGTGTATTTTTCATTTGTTGAAAATGTAATCAAAATTTTGTGTATACCTATGAACAAATTGAAGTATTCCAATGTGAGAGAGTATTAATGGAACTCTTCATTTTATAAAGTCCAAAAAAATTATATCAATTTTTTGCAATTTTGTACAAAAACTTTTTCACTTGTACATATGTTGTGATATTCATAGTGTTTAAATTACACACATTTATCTTTATGTATAGCCTACAATTTTTTAGATGTAGCAGAAATACACAATCAAACAGAACTGCAGTCAAAATGTCTGGACTTTTTTCAAGTTATTTTAACAAGAGGTTTTTCTTTGAGGGGCTTGTAAGCCATGTCACATACTTATTCTTGCTGTAGTGTGTTAGTTTCAGTACACAAGCAGCAATAGACTGAATCATTACCATCTGGAGCATGACTAATGCACAATAGTTTGCATGTGTCTTCATGTTCAATATGATGCTTCTGTGTATATTAGTGCCTCAACTACACACAGCGATTGTTTAGAAACAGAAAACATGCTATTTTAGGCTTAACACCTGAAAATGCTTACAAAATGTTTGTCACAATGTTACCTGGCCAATGTAGATTTAACACCTACCTGGCTATGTCTCTGAAGGCTGGACTGACCCCCCCCCTTCTGTAACCACTCAACCTGTAACCTATTTATAGTGCTTTTTTAACCACGCCTCACCTGTAACCAGCATACCTCGCCATGGAAAAAATCACTTTCTCCCCAATTTCTACTTAACTAAATGTATAAATACCTGATCTATATCTTTACTTTTTATACACCTAATCTATGTAGCACTTGTGATTTAAGAAGCCTTACCTACCTACCTCTATCATTTCTTAAGCCTTACTTTTTATACATTGAAAAGTTTAAATCTAATTATACATCAAAACTTTGACTCTACATTATACATATAAAACTTTGAATAGACCAAGTAAAAATGTGCTGATGATGTTACATACTAATGTTGAGCTGTGTAAATAGTAATGCCTGACTATGTCTGCTGTGCCATGGCAGTTAACTTATTTTAAATTGATCTATGCACTTCTACTCCATGTACAAAGTTTTTGTCTCATTTGTCAGACATGTCTTGTGGTGTAGAGTTTGTCACTCATACAATCTCTTATTTTTCACTGTACCAATGTTGTGTAGTACCAACATCACTGTACCACTGTTGTCTTGTACTGTCATTATACCAAATTGTCAAATTGATAGTTTTATTTTTATCTACTTTTGTACATTCCTGTATTAAACTGATCCAAAAACTTATCAGTCTTCCTTATAATTTTTTCTTTACAATTTAAATTCAGGGGTGAGAATAAAAACTTAAGATCCAAATTACTTAGCACCAGAGAATCAAATGGATCACTTTCCCACAACCACAAATAAACTTTTCTTAACATAACATTGCCACTCCCCCATACATTCTTTTTGTGCTAGTGCTATGATAAAAAATATTTACATTTTCACAAGTGAACATTTGCAGTCTCCATATGCTATAAAATTAAAAACAAAAAAAACGGTTGAATAGATCCATATTTTTTTATTATACCTGATCTAGACAAACAAACTACAGTTATTTTTTTAATTTACATTTTTGAATACACTCTGTGTAACTGAGACACCACAAATAAGAAAATGTCATGGAACTTGCTTGCTTCAACCACTATCTTGACTTACAAATGAAATGGAACCAAAACACACAAAGTGCCTAAAATTTAATTTTAATATTTCAGTATATATGAAATCTTTAGATAATTGATGAATGTGTTAGGAATGTAATAAATATCTCATGTACACAATTAAGGTAATTACCCTAAACATTTGCACACAATCTCTGTACTTGGTGTAAGCAACACAAAATTTATCACAGAAATAAAACTACAGTTGACAGTTGTAATTAGGTACAGAAATTTTAAAGTTTCTAACAAAACTTAGCAGTGATTAGGTCCACCTACTGATGCTGCTTTACAAAAAACTAAAATGTTACACCAAGTAAACTATCAGTCATTACACAAAATATAAAAAAAAATATTTACAAGTTGTACATAAAAATCAGATTCCAGATTAACATAATCAATACATGTTCTACTAGTTCACTCCCCTGGATTTAAAATTTATGCTACTAAACATCTAATTTGAGTGCTTCAAGTGGTTTCTGTAAAACCAAAACTTAAAATATATATAAACATGTACGTACCAGTACTACCAACAAATCTATCTCAGGGTATAAATAAATACATTATTAACACAGCAGATGCCAGCTACAAGAAAACTTTTTAAAACTGCTTTTGATAAAAACATTTGACAATTCCAGAAAGTTTCAAGTAAAGCCATTAATTGAACGGTGTAGCACAAAAAAAAATACATGAACTAACATCATTACAGACTGAGTGGATTATGCTTCACTTTCCATACTGGCACTTGTCACCTGAAATACACACAAAGTGCTAGTCACAAACAGACTTCATCTAATTTGTATGGCAAATTAATTAAGGGGGGGGGGGGGGGGGGGGGTATATTGCGTTGGGAAAGCTATTTTTTTTATCAAATAATCTTCAGATTCAAGTTTAAGAAAAATACATCTCTGCCGCCCACAGTCTCATTGCTACTGATGAACTGTTTAACTAGATATGAAACTAAATAATTAGTTATCCTTTACTTGAGAGCAAGCACCTAATCAATAAAAGCTTAAAACTTTCTTGTAAAACCAGTCTAAAATGAGAATGGGTAGTGTAAGAGGTAACAAAATGAGTAGATGTTTCAAAACTAAAACTTTACCTGTAAAATGGCAATGATGAGTCCAAACAAGCCAATAGCAGAGCCAAAGATCTCAATGATCAAGATTTTGACAAAGAGTGCACCATTAGCAGCATCAGCAAGAGCAGCTCCAGATCCCACAATGCCAACACAGATACCACAGGCCAGGTTACAGATACCAACAGTCAGACCAGCCCCAAACATCTTAAAACCTACAACCAGGAAATACAGCAGTTTAATAATATTCTTCTCTAATACACCAAAATATTCTTCTATAATACACAAACTATTTTAAAACCAGAAAAAAAAACATGCCTAAATGATTTGTTCTCCACTACACCAAGCATTATACATCCACACAAAAATTACACACTAATGTGAGGAAAATAAATTAATTACCAGCTGCCCAATTAGCATAGATCTTTTCTTTACTTGTGAGTGAACTCAAATTAACATTCTGCAAAACAAAAATGTGGATTAGCAAGTCATACAGATGTATTAACTATCAGAACAGGCTGTTCCCCCTCCCCTGTAAAAAAAAAAGTTGAACTGACACTGAGATTTGTGCTGATGACGATGGCCATGATAATTCCATAGATTGCCACAGCCTCACAGAAAATAATGCTGATCAAGTTTTTGGTCTTGATGCGTGGGGCTTTAACACCACCACCCGCTATGCTTGCACCAGTTGTGTAGATGCCCCTGATTGGCAGGAAATAAAATCCAATCAATGCAATAAAAGGGACAAAATGGGAGACAATCAAGATAAACAGTTGACTCAATAAACTTACCATGCAGCACCTACAACAGACAAGGAGATGGCCATGCCTACACCAATCAAAGCCCACATATAAGGGGAAGTTGAAAAGAAGAACCTGTTGGATCAAAATTTTAAATAAACTTTAAAAGGTTTTGAATATTTCACAAGAAATCTATTATTTAATGAGCTGGTCAATGACAGTTCAATTAATTTATTTTATGTTAAGTAACCACTTTGTAAATTCAAAATATTTATGTTACACTTTCTGACTCCCTCAGCCTCCCAAAACATTGAAATAAAAGTATAGACTCTCCCCAACAGTGTGACACCACTTGTGGACAACCCTAAATACTTACCATCCAAAGTCAAATCGAGCTCCCTTTCCAGTGATGAGATAATAAATTCCTAAAATCAAAGTAATAAGACAGGTTGTAAAAGGTTTTAAAAGGGTCAGAATATCTAGTTGAATCATTAAAATTATTAATTCACATGTTTAAAAAATAGATATCAATTAACCCTCTTAAGACGTAGCTTTTTTAGAGAGCCGGTGCTAAGAAGACGGAGCCTACTTTCAAGTTTTGCACTTGCATCACAAAAAAATTTTGAAAAAAATAAACTAATTATTTTACATGCATAAAAATATATATTATTTATTAGGAAATTGAATGAGCTAATATGATTTTTATAAATCTAATAAAAATCTCAACATATATATATGTGAGCTTTCTGATTTGCATAATTTATGCACGAAAAAAATTTGACGGCACTAAATTACAGTAAATTTGTATAAAAATACGTTTTTTCTCTCTGTAATGCTAATCTAAATAATACACAAACATCTATTCAATAATCTGAACTAATTTACTAATTATTATTTCTACATTAGAATTTCTAAGTATATTTTTAGTATATTTTGATGACTGGAGTGTTGGACATAAAAAAATTTACGATAGGACTCACGGCACTAAAACAATCGATAAAAAACAAAAACATGAGGCAAACTTTCAATGGAAGTCGCCATTGAAGTGCTAGATATGTACTATAACAGTTAGAAGCAATCTGATTGGCTGATATGATACTAGAAAGCCAATCGTGTGGCTTCTACTATCACGGCTGAGACCCGGCCGATAGATCGGCCGGTCGTCTTTTTGGCTATAAAACCGGCGGCCGATAGATCGGCCCGGGCGTCTCAAGAGGGTTAAGCCAGTCATAGATAGCAGTGTTGAAGGCCCCTAAATCTATTGGGCCTATTTAAGTAAGTTACTCCATGTCCCATCAAGACAACACATAGACCTAAACTATGAACATTGAGAAGACAAGAAAAACAGGTAATTTGCAGCACTGTGCCCAGCTTCTGGCTAGAATCTGCCATTTAAAAAATCCCCCCGCTTTCGGAGTAATACTCGGCAAACAAGTGGTAGTCAGTAGGGAAGGTTTCGATCTACATGACATTTTTGTAGTTAGGGCCTAAACAATATGGCTGATGCTAGCCGGAATAAGATACGCATGTGCAATGGAAAGAAACTACGACTTGCCATCGCGGCAATCTTTTCAATGGTACTGCGCATGCGTGTGTTTACAACAGCAGAACCCTAACACCAACCCTAAACTTAGCCCTAATCCTATCCCTAACCCTAATCTTATCCCTAACCCTAGGTCACTGTGCATGCGCAGAGCTATCTTTTGCCGACTAAGTGGAGGCGTTGGGCAACCGTTGGGGAGAAAAATCTTCCGAGTAGTCACTTCGAAACAATATACATCTAGATCGATGTTCCTCACAGATGAATATGAAGAACTTTGGGCACTGGGCTATTTGATTAAATTAAAATTAAATTACAGGCACAGCCTGAGCCTGGCCTGTTGTGTTATTTTCAATTTTTCGGGTGTTGTTTATTTTTATCTTTGTTGTGTAACTTACCTACAAGCAC
Source organism: Physella acuta (assembly GCF_028476545.2). NCBI lineage: Eukaryota > Metazoa > Mollusca > Gastropoda > Physidae > Physella > Physella acuta. Next base: position 165,212 of record NW_026732587.1, on the reverse strand, counting down.
CACAACAAATATGGAAATAGAAATAACAATTCCGTAGACAATTCCTAACGGAGTTCCATATCGTTTTGTAGGTTCCGTTGGCACTGGAAGAACTCCGGGTGGTGCTCTACTCGCAGCCTGCATTTTGTTCTTGTAAGATGATGTCCTTTTCCTACTTATTTATCCTGCTCATATGACTGAGTCTCGGAGTGTCTTGTGATTAACGAGAACACATACTTCCGAAAAGAACCCAAACTTCCGGTTTAAATTAAATCAACTTGCCATACTGGCAAATTAAACGTTTTACTCAAACAATTTAAGGGCTCCACTCCACCAGTTCCATTTTTTTATGTGTAATATAAACCTAAAATAATAATATCTATAAAACTATAAAAAGTAATATTTCATTAAGTCAACCTTAGAACTCAAACTTGTTCGAATTCAATTTTGGTTGAGCATACGTTAGGCCCACTTGCTTTCTTGTTACCCGTACATAGCCGAAATATTTTTATTAAGCTAATTTTGACTAAATTATTATTGTCTGTGTCTATCGTTTTATTTATGTTAATTTATTATTTAGCTCAGTAGGATCGCTAAGCTACCAAACTTGTTTGACCTTAGTTTTATTGAAATTAAGTACTTACAGTAATATTAAACTTGGTTTTAAATATTTTTGTAAATTTATGTTTATAATTTTATGCCCAAAATAGGTCATAGTGATTTATACAATCCATAATGAAAGTTGTGGGTGGGCGGAGACAAACTTTCAAATTTTCGATTTGCACCCCCCCCCCCCCACAAACTTTCGATTTGCACCCCCCCCCTCAAACTTTCGATTTGCACCCCCCCCCTCGAGTTTTTCTCTATATATTTTGCTATTTTTTGCCTTGGTGTCACCCCCCCTAAATGGTGTCACCCGGTGCGGTCCGCACCCCCCGCCCTCCCCCCCCCCCTCGCTACGCCCCTGTATACACACACACTAGCTGTATATCATTGCTTCGCTATGATGTAAAATAAATTGAAAGTACTACTCTGAAGAAATTTTTAAAAAAACACAATGTAGGCTGACAAAAGAAAATAATTTATCACTCTAAACAAAAAACAAATACAAAATATACACACAATACAACCAAAAACAATCAACGCAACACAACCTGTTTAATAATCCTTGTAAAAAAAACAATTTGATATGATTCCTGGAATATTAATTAAGACAAACGAACTAGGGAAAATAATCACTCTCTTAATATAACTATATATAATTCTACAAATGTAATTGCAAATGCAAAAACAGATAAATCATTACTTTAGTATGTTATATAGTAGCTATTCGTTTTTACAAAAATATTTTGTCTACAATCAGAATTAAATATATTGTCATCATAAATGCTAAAATATTAGAGCATAACGAAAGTTTTTAAAATCAGAGTTGGTATAAAATCAAACTTTTCTATTAAATATAAAAAAATAAATCTAACAGGTGGAATATTCTGAATAATAGTTTCATTTTACTAAATTATTGGTCTTGCAGTTCCGATTTTTCATTTTTTTAAATAGCTTCTGTTTTTTGTGTTCTTTAAAGATCATTTTTAACATAATGAGATAGTAGGCCTATGGGTTAGATCACTGTATTGATCACACTCCTCTTTATTGGTAATTGCAAAAACAATATTTACAGAGTTTTATCTGTTTCAAAAGCTATGATTCTGTCGGCGTGGTACTTTGGTACTTCATTAAGCGTTTTCCCAAAAGTACTTACACATCACTTCGGGGTGGGTTGAGGGGGTGGGGGATTCAACCACTGTCCAGCCCCTTTAGGTGAATTATCCTACCCAGCGTATACCTAGGTGTGACATTAATGTCTCTCTACACAATTGTGGTGGTGAGGTGGGGGGGGGGGGGGGGGGTAATAAACAACTCAGAGTGAACATAGCTTCAGTTTTTAGATGACTGTTCTAAACATACATATACAATTATACATATATATTGATTCAGAAATAGATTTAAATAAGTAACAGTGGTATTATGACAGTAAACATTTTTTACAGAGGGGTCCATGGGGGGGGGATGTTATAACACTCCCTAATCCCCCCTGTATATATTAGTATCAGAGGCGTGACCGGGTGACACCTTTTAGGAGGGTGACACCAAGGCAAAAAATTGCAAAATGTACAGACTCTAGATAAACTATTAGTATTAAGTCTGCAGTGATTAAAGCTTACACACATACATGTACCCGTATGTGGTATATATTAAAATTGCAGGCCTATGTAGGCCGACACACACACACAACTATATATATATATATATATATATATATATATATATATATATATATATATATATATATATATATATATATATATATATATATATAATATATATAGGCCTATATTTTATATGTATATATATATATAGGCCTATTTATACTATTTATTATATATATATATATATATATATATATATATATATATATATATATATATATATATATATATATATATATATATATATATATATACATCTATATATATATATATATATATATATATATATATATATATATATATATATATATATATATATATATATATATATATATATATATATATATATATATATATATATATATATATATATATATATATATATATATATATATATATAGATGTATATATATATATATATATATAGATGTATATATATATATATATATATATATATATATATATATATAGATGTAACTAGGGTGGGCCTAGTTACTAGTCACTATTGTTGAGAACGCGATAGTGCAGGTGTTGGACTGATAAGCCAACTGATAACGATCATAAAGCCACGGCGTAGTTTGGAAGGATACGACAAGCGCTGTCAACTTTGACACGATTTGGCTGACGAAACAGTGCAGATGTTATATTAAATCGGACTGTACGACAGAAGCGGCGTAATTAACATTCTGATGCAACGATTAGAATCGATTACGATTACGATTATGATAGAACCGAATACGACTACGGATACGAAGGGGATATAAGGAAGGCGACGGCTCAGTCTCTCTCTCTCGATCAGTCAGTCTGTGTGGCGGTATCAAGTTGGTTATATTGTGTTAAGAAGGACGATAGACATGTGTATTCAGTTATATGAAGACTAGTGAGGACTGTTGGGAGTCAGTTGATTCAAACTATTATTGTGAAGCATTCCTTTTGATTCATTATATTATTGTGAAGCATTTCTTTGATTCATGTAATAAAAGGATCAATAGCGAACCTGCATCTTCGAGTATCTATACTGTGGTCGATGTTGTGTAGAATGAGTGGTTAGACTCGGTAACATTTGGCGTTGTCGAGCAGAACTCGTTAACATTTGGCACTACAGGCAAATAGTCTCGTTACATATATATATATATAAAATATTTATAACTGCTTTAGTCAACTATTGAATTATACTGACAACAGCTGTCATTGCTTTAGGCAACTATTGTTTATTTTGACATCAGCTGAAAGTTGAATAGTTATAGAATAGAAGAAAAATCGAAGCTTAGCCTTCGTAAATCGCCTCATAAAAAAATTATGAAGTTCCTAAACGTACGGTTGGCCGTCGTGAAAAAAATTACTGATAGCTTTAAATTAGTGATCCAAATATGCCAGTTATATTGTTTTTCACGATAGTTGTGCCAAGTGTAAAATTGTAGGTAAAAAAATCTCAGACATGAAGAAAAAACCTAATTACGTGCTACAGAACTCAACATACTAGATGAAAAAAATAAAGCCAAACATTGATATAAATCTTACTTTAATAGTTTCACATATTTCACGTCAATTTTGTCTCTTATTAAAAAAAATTATATTGATAACATAATTGTGTCAATGGTCTAAAGCTAAACGATCAATATGAATGGCTAACCATGATCTGCCAAGGGATCGATATCAAATTATACTTGTCAGAGAGCCACATCCCCGGTAAACTTGTCGCGTCACTAAACACAAAATGTAAACACGTTTTAAAATTAATTAATTTTCATTTTTACGTACGTGTTAGTAATTAATTACACAGCAGAGTGAGACAAGAGTATATTTTGGGGTAGTGCCATGAGTTGTCTGTGTGACACACTGTTCAATGCACCCCACCTCGGGACGCCATTATAAAAATCTGGGGACCTTTAGTTAAAGATGTTGACTTTTTCTGTACATTAAAAATATTTTCGTGTTGTCATTATTTACAAAAAAAAATCTAAATACAAAAAAAAAAAAGCTGGTTGAAAAGTAATTAGCACAATAAAAATATATATTACAATGAAAGACAGATGAAAAGGAGGCTATGTACAAAAACAAATAAGTAAAATATTAAGTAGAACATTAGTCTTGTACTTGAGACTTATGCACACGTTCAAGATTTATTTAATGTTATCATTATGATTCCTCACGAGGTAAAAAAAAAATTGGTTGTATAAAATTAAAAGTATAATTCAGATTAAAATGTATTATTTACATACAGTAAACCTTCCAGTGCTAAAATAGTTAGCGCCAGAATAAATCCCGGGAAAGGTTTACCATGGGCTGTCATAACGAGGGGTAAGCATTGCAAAAATAACAAAGAATATTTTACAATGGACATATTGAATATCCCGTGCGTTCATAAATAAACAAAATTGTCTTTCAAGCAGCCACTTTTATTTGCTTTCATCAACTCTCGAAACAAACAAAATAAATTACAATGTATCACATTTAAATATATATATATATATATATATATATATATATATATATATATATATATATATATATATATATATATTGTTTCCTTGGATAAAATTAGTTATAAATTGAATGTGATCTTAAAATGGGCCTGCTTCCGATTCGCTATCTTTGTTGACTACGTAAGACGGCGAGGCATACTCTAAATTTTTGAAAACTTCGTTGTCAAAGGCAACGGGTTCCATAGTAAAATGTTCTTTGTCGTAGTTGTCTTCCGTGAAATCGTCAGGATTGTTATCGATTTCTTTTGAGTCTTTTCTTCTGTGAAAAAAAAATAATCTTGTATGTTGAACCAGAAGACCCCAATTTCAATTTGCGCTTGAGGTTGTTTTTGGTTTTTTTTTAAATGAAGACAATGTTGAACAAAATAAAGTGTAGATCCACATTGTAAAATGACTTGATTATTAATTACCTCCTGGTTTTATTTTTCTTTAAACGCCCTGGATCATTGCTTACACTGCTGGGAGTTGTTTTAGTTTTGATGTTGTTTTATTTATATTACCAACAGTTTCGTATTAGTATTAGACAATTTACATTTATTTACTATAAGAAAATGTAACTAATGTAAAAAATTCAATATTTGGCATTAATATAGATATAAGCAACATTTTTCCACCACCCAATGATTCCAATAAAATGTTAATTAGTTAACGCTATCGTTAACAGTGTTAGAAGGCTATTGATAAAACAGAGAAGACTAAACCATTTTAATTATAATCAGAAGGTTGTGATACGAGACAGGTTAAGACCAAGAAGACCAAGGACCCAGAGTTAGAGTAGAATTAAGAACACAAAGGACCCAAAGATAGAATAGAATTAAGAAGACAAAGGACCAAGAATTAGAATAGAATTAAGCCATTTTTCGATGTTAAGTAGCTACTGTTATATATTTTTATGAAAAACATTATTGAAAAAGTTCTTTTTCTTCGCTATGTTTCATACATAGTAATCATACAGTTGGGTTACAGTCGCAAACGAAATTGTTATCGTTTGTTCCTTCTATTTTAAAAAAAAATATTTTAGAGTTTAAATCTAATCGTGTTAGTTTTATATTCGTTATATTTGGTGGTGGGTTATTAGGTCAACTACGATGATATCAGTGTAATATTTAAAGCAGGGGAAACAGCATGCAAGAAAATAGCTTTTCCTTTAACTGCGGTTAGACTAATTACCAGAATAAAATAAAACACCAAAGTAGAATATCAGATTGCTAAAATCATGCAGCTGGTAATAAAAGCGTTAACACTTATATATTTTATAATCAGCCAGAGTGAGAACAACAGGAGGACTACAATAAGCCATGCAATTTAAGAGGAATGTTTTTTTTTAATTAGCGAAGCCAAGAGAAGCAAACAAAGACCCAAAAGTGCATTTGGTTGAAACCTACCTGTCCCTAAAGATGCAGATGAAGACGAAGATTATGACAGTGATAAGAAGGAGTGCAAGTATGACCCCTACGGGAATGTACCACGGCTGAAATGGAGAAAACATGCTACGTCATGCAATTTGGGGAGGGAGGGGGTTGCTAGACTAGGGCGATTCATTTCAAAAGATTTGTGTGTTTTTAAACATTCTGAAATGTTAAATTCTGAAATTTTGCTTGTATTTAACATTTGAATGTTAACATGTTATTGTTTCAAGGGAAAAGGGTGCAGATGTTATACACAACATAACTTACAATACGATAAACGAAAAATGCGCCTCTATAATGTATAGGCATACTTATACTATTGTGTGAAATGATCCTTGCATCCTTATTGGTCTGTGATGGTCAGGTGGTCGACATGCAACTATCCACACAATTTGTGTGGACGTTATCTAAGCACACATAATAGGGTCAACTAGATGTCTAAACCATAAGTCTACAACTAAACGTGCATTCATTCAAATGTTGGGTGCACACATGTAACTAGGTCCTGGCTAGGATAAGGAAACTCAGTCCAGCACAATGACACAATTTAAACGGTTATACCCAAAGAAATAATGTCACAATTTAAACGGTTATACCCAAAGAAATAATGTCACAATTTAAACGGTTATACCCACAGAAATAATGTCACAATTCAAACGGTTATACCCTAAGAAATAATGTCACAATTTAAACGGTTATACCCAAAGAAATAATATCACAATTTAAACGGTTATACCCAAAGAAATAATGTCACAATTTAAACGGTTATACCCAAAGAATTCTTTTGTTTTCGCTTGGTACTTTAAATACAACTAATGGGGCGAAGCCCCCCCCCCTAAAAAATTTTACCGCCCCCCCCCCCCCCCGAACGAAATGAAATTTATATAATTTATATAGAAAATATATACTTTTAACAGTGTCCGCCCCCCCCCCCCCCCCCGAAGAAAGTCTACCGCCGCCCCGAAAATTTCAAGTGCCCCCCCCCCCCCCGCCCCCCGGAGAAAAAAAGTCTGGAAGAAACACTGAATGAGTTATTGAATTCTAATTAACTTAATTAAGTTTGCTAGTAATTATTTTAAAAAATAATGTAATGATTCGTCTGTTGATATTCTATTCCTTTTATGTTTCTAATTCTATTTGATGAACAAAAGATGCCATAACCGAAAACATTTTTTAAATTTTTTTAAAGTTGAAAGATTAAATTAATAGAAAGCAAAACGAGACCAAAAATACAGCAGTATAGAGACAGAAAAATGGCAATCTTATGGTGCAAATGTTACTTGTTTTAAAAAGTGAAAAAATTAAGTTGCCCTCATATTTTAATATTTCTTTCCCTCCCTAGACTATAAGAAAATATAGTTAGGCTATTTTTAATTTTGAAATAGTAAATAGATTTTTTTTTAAATGTGTCTGCCCCATCGGCGTATGTGAGGCTGATAAATATGTTCTGCAGTTATTTTTAAATGTGTTTACCCCAACTAACTACGTTAGCCAATCAAAACTCAGCTTACAAACTCATCATCGTCCCCTTTGTGCTGGCTGTCTTCTGGGAGTAACAAAACCTCTGAGACGTCATTCTGTGTTCGTAGTGTGTCGCCTTTAGGGCGGGTCAAATCAAGGGCTGTAACTCCTGTATCGACACCATCAAGAGTTACGCTGTACGAAATGTTTCTGAAAAAATAATGTACCAAACTTAAAGTCAGAAATTTAATTTAGCGGAGAAAAGCAGTATTATTGACTCATGTTAATTTTTGTTATATTAGATGCTTTGGCTTCAGTTCCAATGCCCGTCTGTGGGTTACACGTAGATCCATTTTTTATGCAGCGTTGTTATACATTTTTCATATTAATTAATTTCCAATGACAACGCAAGAGTATCTCATTTTCAACCAAGCTCGTAATTTAAAATTAACTTTAAGATTACTAACTTCAATAACGAAACTGGAAATCACAACATAAAGTAATATTTTGTAATCTAACCTGAATTTCAGGAGCACACCTAGCCCCACCCACCAGTACCCTAGCCCCAATCAACAGTACCCTAGTCCCGCCCACCAGCACCCTAGTCCCGCCCATAGCAACACATGTACTCACCCTGTCCGTGCTGGAGACTCTCGTCTGCTGTCATTCACAGACAGGACAGTCACGTGGATGGTGCCATTGAAATCTGGAACAGTGAACACACTCATTAGTGGAGTTGATGGGAAAATTAATTAAATGAAAATCTGGAACAGTGAACACACTCATTAGTGGAGTTGATGGAGAAATTAATTAAATGAATTAACTACGTGACATGTGAGGGTAGATCAAAGCACACATACACCCAGTTTCTCTTCGGGGGGGGGGGGCGCTGGGCTTCTACCCCCCCCCCCCTCCCCGAATGAAAATGAATTTATATAGAAAATATATACTTTTAGCAAAGTCAGCCGCCGCCCCCCCCCCCTCCCCGGAGAAAAAAAGTCTGAAAGAAACACTGCATACACCAGAATACTGGTGCTTGAACTCGTCCTCTGCATGTAGTTTCCTTTGGGAAATCAGGACTTTGTTGACCTTAAACTGCAAGGTGAACTTCACTTGCCCTATGAACCATGAGGTTCGAAAAGGGAACTTTACCTACATTAAACTACAGGTGTTAAAGGATGAACTTCTACACGAGGTTGGGGGGGGGGGGGGGGAGGGACTAGGATAACTTTAATGTTGACCTCAGTTCGTTCACCAATAGCTGTGTGATGTCACGAAGAAAGATCTATCAAGCATAACTGAAGATAATGTTGACTTTCACCTTTAACCTATCTAGCTCGACCTTTGACCTTTCGAGGTCAACCATACCTTTGTTAGCCTTCCTCCCAATAGCTGTGTGATGTCACGAAGAAAGATCTATCAAGCATAACTGAAGATAATGTTGACTTTCACCTTTAACCTATCTAGCTCGACCTTTGACCTTTCGAGGTCAACCTTACCTTTGTTAGCCTTCCTCCAGGCCTCCTCTAGAGCTCTGGCCACGGAGGTCAACCTTACCTTTGTTAGCCTTCCTCCAGGCCTCCTCTAGAGCTCTGGCCACGGAGGTCAACCTTACCTTTGTTAGCTTTCCTCCAGGCCTCCTCTAGAGCTCTGACCACTGAGGTCAACCTTACCTTTGTTAGCCTTCCTCCAGGCCTCCTCTAAAGCTCTGACCACTGAGGTCAACCTTTGACCACTGAGGTCAACCTTACCTTTGTTAGCCTTCCTCCAGGCCTCCTCTAGAGCTCTGGCCACTGAGGTCAACTGGGTGGTGTTGGACGGGTCCAGGTTCCCCACGGAACTGATGACGTACTTGCTGGTCACCTGACAGCTGCAGACGGCCAGGTTTCTCTGGCCCAGCGCCAGCAGGAGCCGGTCGATGGGCGGCTCTTCTGCTGACGTGATGCTGGCGTCTGCTCGGTCAACGCTGACCACGTACTGGACAAGGGTCACCACGTCACCACTGGAAACACAGCGTAGACTTTTTTTAATTAACCAGATCATTAAAAAGGCAAAAACAAATAATGGTTTTTAACATTTTATATCAGAAAATGTATACACAAATGGCAGAACTAGGTCATGTGAATTGAAAAGAAATAATTAAAAATGAGTGAGAGTGCTAGCAAGCTTACGATTGGCTGACGTAGTTCTCAGAGTCCATCTTGAATATGGAAATACCCATGACGTCAGGGTCAATGTCTAAAACAAACGAAACGATAATTGGTATATAATGATATGTGCACGCTTCATCAGTTTATAATTAAGTTACCTGCCACTGTGCTAGTCCATTAAGGTTAGTTACTGTATCATACCTGGGTTATTCTGTGACCACGCCTGCTTGAGCCCCTCCTGTATAAGAGAAGCAGTCTGATTGGATATCGCGCCACGGAGCACCAATGAAAACTGTTGTCTCACCGGCATGCCGTCCTCCAATGTCTTCAGGTCGCGAACGGCGAAGACATTTTTGAAGTTGTTGTTTGTTTTCGGGGGGACGAAGGCGTCGTATTGTGAGGGTCGGAAGTAGACTTTGGTTAGGATCGATCTAAGGAAATAGATATTGAGATGAGGATTATTTAAATTTGTAAACATTGATGCAGTCTACATTTTAGTATTTGCCTTGAATGTATGATAAAGTTCTGAAGCTAAAAACAGGGATACATTTGTAAATGTTTGCAAATCTGAGGTTACCCGTAGAGGTTATAGTAGTATTCTCTCAGGAGGATCTTTGCTCCGTCGTCTCCTAGATACATAGAGAGAAAATATTTTAGTCTGGTGTATGTGTCTATGGGTAAAGTAGTTTAGTCGGGTGTATGTGTCTATGGGTAAAGTAGTTAAGTCTAGTGTATGTATCTATGGGTAAAGTAGTTAAGTCTGGTGTATGTGTCTATGGGTAAAGTAGTTTAGTCGGGTGTATGTGTCTATGGGTAAAGTAGTTTAGTCTGATTTTTCAAATCAAATATAGTTAATACTAAAATAAAAGTATAATGCTTGTACTGTAGGACATCCCAGAGTCCACCCAGCTCTGATGGATACCTGAATTAATGGCGGCTGGATATAGTGCTGACCACACTATCCCTAATCCCTTCATACGCCGAGGTCAAGAAACATAGGAACTCTACTTCATCTGCCCAGTGGATCAGAAGTTCTGAAGTGAAACTTCACATATTTTTTAATAACCTCAGTCTTTAACCTAAAAGACTCCCTACAGCAATAGGTCCTGACGGTATTAATTGCACCCACCTTGTCCAATCATATCATGGATCATTGTCTTCAGCGTGTAGTAAGGGACCAGTCCATACACATAAAAGGAGTGGGCGGGGCTGTGCCGACACCCGCATGGACTGAAGGCCCCGCCCAGATCTGCTTGAGACGGCCCACGTACGGTTGCTGGGTTGACCAGGGCACCATTTAATGTGGTGTAGTAGGCCACGCTTGTCAACTCTTGGCTGGAGGAATAAATATTTAGGGTATTTTATGTGTCAACACCGTTTTTAGAGTATTTCTTTCAACGTTTTCCGGTATACCTTATGTGTGGACACCGTTTTTTGTCCAGAAATTTTTTTTTGGGTGAACACTGTTTTCTGGGGTATTTTCTGTGTGAACACTGTTTTCCAGCGTGTTTTCTGTTTTAACACCGCTTTTACAACAATATATTAAGAATGCTTAGGGGGCGAGTTCACACTAGGAGTGGAGGGGGGGGGTTCAAAAAGTGTCCATACGAACGTCTGTATGTTAACTTCTATATCAAAATATTTAATAATACATTGTACACAAAGCTTGCATTAGAAGTGTTTATATTTAAAGGCAGTCTCTAGGCGGTAAATACACCACAGTATCTACACGTAGAAGATCCGCACCTCTGCAGTAATGAAGTAATAAACAGCAACAGATGTCATGAACACAACGTGGCCCTTACCACTTATTATAATTTTAATTATTGTGACATCATAAATTGAAGACCTCCCTCAAGGAAATTTAAAAAATAAATAAACCGAGTCTAACTAGGTTTCGAACTCACAATTTGTCGGTGTAATGTAGCTCTGGTCTGACGTATCTGTTGACGACATTACAGGAACTGGTACTCTGGCACTGGTTATCTGAGAGAAAAGTCGTTACGTTAGGTATTAGACCAGTGGCGTCACTAGGTGGGGTGTCACCCAGCCCCGTAACCCCCCCCCCCCCATTCAACTATTTTCTATTTTTTACCTTGGTGTTCCCCCACCCCTTATTTAACTGCATTAACAGTTATTCGTCAAAAAATATATTATTCGCCGAACTACTGCCTAATTTTGCAACTCTCTGGCTGCCATGGTAACTGGTGAATGTCACAATGCATACTGTGAAATTATTTTCTGACCTCCAGATTTACTAGCGTCCAGCACTTACTGCTGACCTCCACATAGACTAGCACCCAGCACTTTCTGCTCACCCCCACATAGACTAGCACCCAGCACTTACTGCTCACATCCACATAGACTAGCACCCAGCACTTACTGCTCACATCCACATAGACTAGCACCCAGCACTTACTGCTGACCTCCACATAGACTAGCACCCAGCACTTACTGCTGACCTCCACATAGACTAGCACCCAGCACTTACTGCTGACCTCCACATAGACTAGCACCCAGCACTTACTGCTCACCTCCACATAGACTAGCACCCAGCACTTACTTCTGACCTCCACATAGACTAGCACCCAGCACTTACTGCTCACCCCCACATAGACTAGCACCCAGCACTTACTGCTGACCTCCACATAGACTAGCACCCAGCACTTACTGCTGACCTCCACATAGACTAGCACCCAGCACCCAGCACTTACTACTGACCTCCACATAGACTAGCACCTAGCACTTACTGCTGACCTCCACATAGACTAGCACCCAGCACTTACTGCTGACCTCCACATAGACTAGCACCCAGCACTTACTGCTCACCTCCACATAGACTAGCACCCAGCACCCCGCACTTACTGCTGACCTCCACATAGACTAGCACCCAGCACTTACTGCTGACCTCCACATAGACTAGCACCCAGCACTTACTGCTGACCTCCACATAGACTAGCACCCAGCACTTACTGCTGACCTCCACATAGACTAGCACCCAGCACTTACTGCTGACCTCCACATAGACTAGCACCCAGCACTTACTGTTGACCCCCACATAGACTAGCACCCAGCACTTACTGTTGACCCCCACATATACTAGCACCCAGCACTTACTGCTGACCCCCACATAGACTAGCACCCAGCACTTACTGTTGACCACCACATAGACTAGCACCCAGCACTTACTGCTGACCTCCACATAGACTAGCACCCAGCACTTACTGCTCACCTCCACATAGACTAGCACCCAGCACCCAGCACTTACTGCTGACCTCCACATAGACTAGCACCCAGCACTTACTGCTGACCTCCACATAGACTAGCACCCAGCACTTACTGATGACATCCACATAGACTAGCACCCAGCACTTACTGCTGACCTCCACATAGACTAGCACCCACCACTTACTGCTGACCTCCACATAGACTAGCACCCAGCACTTACTGCTGACCTCCACATAGACTAGCACCCAGCACTTACTGCTGACCTCCACATAGACTAGCACCCAGCACTTACTGCTGACCTCCACATAGACTAGCACCCAGCACTTACTGCTGACCTCCACATAGACTAGCACCCAGCACTTACTGCTGACCTCCACATAGACTAGCACCCACCACTTATTGCTGACCTCCACATAGACTAGCACCTAGCACTTACTGCTGACCTCCACATAGACTAGCACCCAGCACTTACTGCTGACCTCCACATAGACTAGCACCCAGCACCCAGCACTTACTACTGACCTCCACATAGACTAGCACCCAGCACTTACTGCTGACCTCCACATAGACTAGCACCCAACACTTACTGCTGACCTCCACATAGACTAGCACCTAGCACTTACTGCTGACCTCCACATAGACTAGCACCCAGCACTTACTGCTCACCTCCACATAGACTAGCACCCAACACTTACTGCTGACCTCCACATAGACTAGCACCTAGCACTTACTGCTGACCTCCACATAGACTAGCACCCAGCACTTACTGCTGACCTCCACATAGACTAGCACCCAACACTTACTGCTGACCTCCACATAGACTAGCACCTAGCACTTACTGCTGACCTCCACATAGACTAGCACCCACCACTTACTGCTGACCTCCACATAGACTAGCACCCAGCACCCAGCACTTACTGCTGACCTCCACATAGACTAGCACCTAGCACTTACTGTTGACCCCCACATAGACCAGCACCTAGCACTTACTGCTGACCTCCACATAGACTAGCACCTAGCACTTACTGTTGACCCCCACATAGACCAGCACCTAGCACTTACTGCTCACCTCCACATAGACTAGCACCCAACACTTACTGCTGACCTCCACATAGACTAGCACCTAGCACTTACTGCTGACCTCCACATAGACTAGCACCCAGCACTTACTGCTGACCTCCACATAGACTAGCACCCAACACTTACTGCTGACCTCCACATAGACTAGCACCTAGCACTTACTGCTGACCTCCACATAGACTAGCACCCACCACTTACTGCTGACCTCCACATAGACTAGCACCCAGCACCCAGCACTTACTGCTGACCTCCACATAGACTAGCACCCAGCACTTACTGCTGACCTCCACATAGACTAGCACCCAGCACTTACTGCTCACCTCCACATAGACTAGCACCCAGCACTTACTGCTGACCTCCACATAGACTAGCACCCAGCACTTATTGCTGACCTCCACATAGACTAGCACCCAGCAGCCAGCACTTACTGCTGACCTCCACATAGACTAGCACCCAGCACTTACTGCTCACCTCCACATAGACTAGCACCCAGCACTTACTGCTCACCTCCACATAGACTAGCACCCAGCACTTACTGCTCACCTCCACATAGACTAGCACCCAGCACTTACTGCTCACCTCCACATAGACTAGCACCCAGCACTTACTGCTCACCTCCACATAGACTAGCACCCCGCACTTACTGCTCACCTCCACATAGACTAGCACCCAGCACTTACTGCTCACCTCCACATAGACTAGCACCCAGCACCCAGCTCTTACTGCTCACCTCCACATAAACTAGCACCCAGCACCCAGCACTTACTGCTCACCTCCACATAGACTAGCACCTAGCACTTACTGCTGACCTCCACATAGACTAGCACCCAGCACTTACTGCTCACCTCCACATAGACTAGCACCCAGCACTTACTGCTGACCTCCACATAGACTAGCACCCAGCACTTACTGCTGACCTCCACATAGACTAGCACCCAGCACTTACTGCTGACCTCCACATAGACTAGCACCCAGCACCCAGCACTTACTGCTCACCTCCACATAGACTAGCACCCAGCTCTTACTGCTGACCTCCACATAGACTAGCACCCAGCTCTTACTGCTGACCTCCACATAGACTAGCACCTAGCACTTACTGCTGACCTCCACATAGACTAGCACCCAGCACTTACTGCTGACCTCCACATAGACTAGCACCTAGCACTTACTGCTCACCTCCACATAGACTAGCACCCAGCACCCAGCACTTACTGCTGACCTCCACATAGACTAGCACCCAGCACTTACTGCTCACCTCCACATAGACTAGCACCCAGCACTTACTGCTGACCTCCACATAGACTAGCACCCAGCACCCAGCACTTACTGCTCACCTCCACATAGACTAGCACCCAGCACTTACTGCTCACCTCCACATAGACTAGCACCCAGCACTTACTGCTCACCTCCACATAGACTAGCACCCAGCACTTACTGCTCACCTCCACATAGACTAGCACCCAGCACTTACTGCTCACCTCCACATAGACTAGCACCCAGCACTTACTGCTCACCTCCACATAGACTAGCACCCAGCACTTACTGCTCACCTCCACATAGACTAGCACCCAGCACTTACTGCTCACCTCCACATAGACTAGCACCCAGCACTTACTGCTCACCTCCACATAGACTAGCACCCCGCACTTACTGCTCACCTCCACATAGACTAGCACCCCGCACTTACTGCTCACCTCCACATAGACTAGCACCCAGCACTTACTGCTCACCTCCACATAGACTAGCACCCAGCACTTACTGTTAAAATACTGCTGCCACAAACTTAAGATTGTCTTCTTAGCCTCGATGCCTTGTTTTGACGTCAGAGTTATGACGCTGTTGATTGACACTTCGTAGTGAAGGGAAAACGGCATGACGTCAGCGTAGGGATACAGGCCGTAGACGTCACGTCGGTCACTGAATGACGTCATGAAGAGGGACCGCGAGGGGACATCTGGAGAGATGACCATCTGCAGGACTTGGGACTTGTACATGACGTAATAGATTCGCGTCACGTGGGTTCTGTGCAGAAGAAAAAAACGTCGTAAGTTAAGGATGCAATGTTCCTGTTGCATCTTTGGTTGTCGGAAAGATGCGCAAAAGAAAAATGCGCAACAGAAAAATGCGCACAAAAAGTGCGCTAAGGTATTTTTTTTAACCGGACATTTATAGACATTAACATAGAATGACTACATGTACACTGTAGCAAAATAAAATATATTTTCAAGAAATAAGACAAAATTTAAGTGTTTTACTATAATTAGTTTGTGTTTGCGCAGCTTTTTGTCTGCGCAGCTTTCCGTTGCGCATTTTTCTGGGAACCGCATCTTTCTAGCCAAAATTTAGGCGTTATTTCGCGTTTTTTACGACTGTTTTTTTTAAATTGAAATAGAAACTGATTAATATATTCTCCGGTGACCTAGCTCAGTAATTATTTTAGAAAGAAATCGATCTTTAAAAAAAAATCGATATTTTAAAAAACAAAAACTGCCTTTATTTCAGGGGGGTGTTTCGGCATTTCGAATGGATTGTAAGGAAAACGAGTCTTCTTAAAAAGTGTGACTTCTAATATGGATCACCGCAATTTTAAAAATTGCAAGGTTGTAAGTTCAAGGACATGTATTTCACGTCAATGCCAACTTACCCATATCTCCCAGTGAACCGCTTCCCTAGCAGAACTTTGCTGGCGTAGGTGCAGCCACACCCTACGAATAGAAACATTTGACATGGATTTATTCAAGGCTCACTTATTAGTTATATATTTCTAGAAGAAAAAAAACACGTATGGGAAGATGAATTAGATTTCCTTTCCCCATAGGTCGGGTAGATAATCCAGAGTACTCTCCATAGTGCTAATATAAATCATGGACTTTTTTTCTTTAATCAAAAGTCATCTCTCTTTCCTAGTTAAACTGTTGCTAAATGGATACAATGTTGCTTATTAGAGTGGTGTGGTTTATCAATGGGAGCCGTTTTAATTTGGGTCCTTTTTAGCGAACCACTATTAAATTGAAAGGCATTTGGTCGCGACTTTATTTGTCACTGTTTTGATGGGTTACCTTTGTCTTCCGTAGTTTTCCTATAGAAAGTTCGATGTAATCTTCACTAAGCGACTTTACCTGTGTTCCTATTTAGCCAAACGTCGTCAATGACTTGACCTATCACCCCAAACGACTCGGTCTCCACGACACTCATAATGTCAAGGTCAAACACAACTTCCGGTCCGTAAGGTCGACCTTTGTAGACACGGTTGGCGCCGAACGCTAGCGTGGTTGTCATGTCCTGGTCGAGCTTCGTTACCAACCTGTTGCGGGTTGTCGTTGGGTCAGACTGACCTGCTACAAAAGAGTACTCAACCCTCACTAGTTGTTGCCTGAAATTTGGTAATCAACACATTTTAATTGCCCCACTAATTTACATCACTTCGTATGTTACTGTTAAAATATGTTAATTGAAAGTTTACTAATACACAGATAATATGTGGAGATGTGTTGTTGAAGTGAGATGACAACACATATAGTACACACCAGTTGACGCCAAAATATTTGTCTTCCTCGTCCCAGGTAAACTTGAAACAGCAGGCTCCACCTATGGAGATGTGACGTAATTAGTTGACCACACAGAGAGACCATAACAGAGAGACCATAATAGAGAGACCATAACAGAAAGACATAACAGAGAGACCATAACAGAGTAACCATAGTGTAACCATAACAGTGTAACCATAACAGAGTAACCATAACAGAGAGACTATAACAGAGTAACCATAGTGTAACCATAACAGTGTAACCATAACAGTGTAACCATAACAGAGTAACCATAACAGAGAGACTATAACAGAGTAACCATAGTGTAACCATAACAGAGTAACCATAACAGAGAGACCATAAGAGAGTTAACTGAAAATAAGTCTGGTTCAACTGACGACAAAGCTACACTGGACACACTAAACTGGTTGTGTGACGTCATACCACAAGTGGACACAACTCACCTGGCTCTGATTGGCTGCTGAAGCTGTTTTCAATCATCCGTGACAGCTGCTCGCGATCCGCGATGGGGCTGGTGAAGTAGAGTTCGCCTGAAACACACAGCAATACCGTAAGTTAACTTCAAGTTGAAACAGTACGAGGAGGTAAAGATTAGGCTAGACTTGGGGTTAGGACTTGGGTTAGATTTTCACACGGTACAGTAGTGTTGGACTGACCTGTTATGGGCAGCTGTGATTTGGGTACGGTTGTTGTCAGGAGTGTGGGCCTTGGGGAGGCTGTGGTCGACCCAGGAATTGGTGCTAGGGAAGATAGGGGCGTGGCCAAAGATGACGAGGGCGTGGTTAATGTGGACGAGGGCGTGGCCAAGATAGATGAAGGCGTGGTCATTGTTGATGACGGCAGCAGCATGGTTGGGTTCACTACAGCTGTCATACTAGTCACGTGATCCGATGCTTGTAAGGACATACCGGCTCCCATGCTATTCATGTTGTACATTGAAGCCGTTGGATTTATACCGGCTCCCATACTATTCATGTTGTACATTGAAGCCGTTGGATTTATGGGCATACCGGCTCCCATGCTATTCATGTTGTACATTGAAGCCGTTGGATTTACAGACATACCGGCTCCCATACTATTCATGTTGTACATTGAAGCCGTTGGATTTACAGACATACCGGCTCCCATACTATTCATGTTGTACATTGAAGCCGTTGGATTTACAGACATACCGGCTCCCATACTATTCATGTTGTACATTGAAGCCGTTGGATTTACAGACATACCGGCTCCCATACTATTCATGTTGTACATTGAAGCCGTTGGATTTATACCGGCTCCCACACTATTCATGTTGTACATCGAAGCCGTTGGATTTACAGACATACCGGCTCCCATACTATTCATGTTGTACATTGAAGCCGTTGGATTTATGGGCATACCGGCTCCCATGCTATTCATGTTGTACATTGAAGCCGTTGGATTTATGGACATACCGGCTCCCATACTATTCATGTTGTACATTGAAGCCGTTGGATTTATGGACATAGCTGGTGGTACTCCGGCTCCCATACTATTCATGTTGTACATTGAATCCGTTGGATTTATGGACATACCGGCTCCCATACTATTCATGTTGTACATTGAAGCCGTTGGATTTATGGACATACCAGGTAGTACTTCGGCTCCCATACTATTCATGTTGTACATTGAAGCCGTTGGATTTACTGACATACCGGCTCCCATACTATTCATGTTGTACATCGAACTGTAACCACTTGCATGCAGCGAGCTGCCCTGGTGCCAGGAGAATAAAGGATTCAAATTATCGAATGTTCCAGAGCTTGTCCCTGTGGTCATCGCCGTTGACGTTGGATGTATCATGTTATCTCCGGACTTGTCATTCATGTCATATGTCATGTAGATGTCATACCTTGACATTGGCGAGACCTGGCCTGTCATCCTGTTGGCTGTCGTCGTCTGCATGGAAATGGAGAAGGTAGTTGACCCGGTGACCGTGTCGATGACCTCACAGAACTGGCCCATGTTTCCCCGGGGGCACAGGCAGAAGCTGCCCAGCGTCTCGTTGATGCAGACCCCGCCGTTGAAGCAGACGAAGTTCCCGCATTGTACGATGGGGGTGGGGAACCCGGGGGTCATTGAGCTGGAGGGTCCGGTGGAGGCTAGTGTGGGGTGGACAGTAACAAGCTGCAACATCCCAGATTGTGATGGCTGTAACATCCCAGATTGTGATGGCTGTAACATCATTGATTGTGGTGGTTGTAACATCATTGATTGTGGTGGTTGTAACATCCCAGATTGTGATGGTTGTAACATCATTGATTGTGATGGTTGTAACATCCCAGATTGTGATGGTTGTAACATCCCAGATTGTGATGGTTGTAACATCCCAGATTGTGATGGCTGTAACATCCCAGATTGTGATGGTTGTAACATCATTGATTGTGATGGCTGTAACATCATTGATTGTGATGGTTGTAACATCCCAGATTGTGATGGCTGTAACATCCCAGATTGTGATGGTTGTAACATCCCAGATTGTGATGGTTGTAACATCCCAGATTGTGATGATTGTAACATCATTGATTGTGATGGTTGTAACATCCCAGATTGTGATGGTTGTAACATCCCAGATTGTGATGGCTGTAACATCCCAGATTGTGATGGTTGTAACATCATTGATTGTGATGGTTGTAACATCCCAGATTGTGATGGCTGTAACATCCCAGATTGTGATGGTTGTAACATCCCAGATTGTGATGGTTGTAACATCATTGATTGTGATGGTTGTAACATCCCAGATTGTGATGGTTGTAACATCCCAGATTGTGGTGGCTGTAACATCATTGATTGTGATGGTTGTAACATCATTGATTGTGATGGTTGTAACATCATTGATTGCGATGGTTGTAACATCATTGATTGTGATGGTTGTAACATCCCAGATTGTGATGGTTGTAACATCATTGATTGTGATGGTTGTAACATCCCAGATTGTGAGGGTTGTAACATCCCAGATTGTGATGGCTGTAACATCATTGATTGTGATGGCTGTAACTTCCAAGATTGTGATGGTTGTAACATCCCAGATTGTGATGGTTGTAACATCCCAGATTGAGATGGTTGTAACATCATTGATTGTGATGGTTGTAACATCCCAGATTGTGGTGGCTGTAACATCATTGATTGTGATGGTTGTAACATCCCAGATTGTGATGGTTGTAACATCCCAGATTGTGATGGTTGTAACATCCCAGATTGTGATGGTTGTAACATCCCAGATTGTGGTGGCTGTAACATCATTGATTGTGATGGTTGTAACATCCCAGATTGTAATGGCTGTAACATCCCAGACTGTGATGGTTGTAACATCCCAGATTGTGATGGTTGTAACATCATTGATTGTGATGGTTGTAACATCCCAGATTGTGGTGGCTGTAACATCATTGATTGTGATGGTAATGACATCATTGTCTGCCATGATATTACATTCACTTCCATGCTGGTGCCAGAAATAATGTTGGTGTTTAGTGGTGGTGTTGCTGTGGTTGTAAGTTGTCCTGTCGTGACGGCTGTATTGCTTGAGATCGAATATTTCACTGTTGCAGTTGTATCTAAAGAGTCATATGGGAGAGAAACAGAAACAGACATAAGGCCTTGAACTTGGGTCGATTCCAGATGTGAGGCTGTCGCTTGACTTCCCATGATGCTAAATGCTGACCTTGAGTTATCTGTCAATGACGTCATGAGTTGACTGGCTAGACTTCCTGTTACGGTATTTTGATACCCCAGCGATTGAGATCCGACACCGTAAGATGTATCCCCATAGCGGGTCTCACACCGTTTACCCGTGTACCCTGCCACACACTGGCAGACGTACCCCGTGGGTTGGTCCCAGCAGGCGCCGAACTCCCCACACGGGGCGCCAGCACAGGCCAGCACCTCGTCCTGACAGAACCTCCCGCCGTAGGGGCCCCTGCACACACAGGTGCCGTTGAAGCAGGCACCGTTGTGTTTGCAGACGACACCCAACACTGGACACTCGGGGTCCACGTCTGCTGGTACAAGACGCTGGTCACAGTCAGCACCGCCCCAGCCGGACATGCAAACTTTTTTACCAGAGTCGGGGTTGCAGAAGTAATGCCCTTTGTTGGAGTTTTCTTCAACACAAAACTCGGAACAGTTCAAGCCGTAGAAGTTTATTGTGCAGTTTGGGTTAGTCGGGTTACTTGACACGGGAGTTTCGCAAAATTTGCCGATAAAATTACCCGAACATAAACAAATGGCATCCGATGTTCCGTTTGGTATACAGATGCCTTGGTTTAGACAACTGACGATGTCGCAGGGGTCTATAGGCAGAAGGGGTGTAGTGGTCATCTGACCGGTCGGGTCAACGGTGGTTCTCATGTCCTGCTCGCAGTTGATGCCGGAAAATCCCGGCTTGCAGGTGCAGGTGTACTGGTTGATGAGGTCGGTGCAGACGCCGTCGTTAAGGCAGGGGTTGCTGTCGCACTCCAGGATCTCCACGTGACACAGCGAGCCCGTGTACCCGGGCTGGCAGCAGCACGTCGCGTTCAGGCAGGCCCCACCGTTCCGGCAGACACTCCGGGGGCAGGGGACATCCAGCCTGACCGTCTGGTCACGTGTGCTGCAGTCCGGACCCGACCAGCCGAACATACAGACCTTCTGACCGGTCAACTCGTTGCAGTAGAACTGACCGGTCTCCTCCCCGCATTCATACTGCTGCCGGCAAAAGACCTCACACTTGGGCCCGTAGTAGTTGACCGGACAATTCCGGTTCGGCGCTACCATGACCTCACAGAACTCTCCAGAAAAAATCTCTGGGCAGATGCAGAAGGCACCGGTGGCATCTTCCTGACACGTGCCCCCGTTCTGGCACGGGTTGTCCGGACAAAACCGTGTCGGCGTCCGGCAGCGGTCGCCGGTGAAGTTGCCGGAACAGCAACACTTGCCCAGGAAGCACTGACCCCCGTTGTCGCAGCCACAGGTGGGGTCAACCCGATCCCGCACGGTACACCCCGACCCCTGCGTCCACCCGGGCAGACACACCCTCCCGCCCGTAGCCGGGTCGCAGGTGTAGTGTCCGGTACAGTCGTCTGCCGGCTTGCAGTAAGTCTGGCACTTCTCTCCGTAATAGTTGCCGTAGCAGAAGCGGGGAGCGACGGCCGAGGATGACGTCAGAGGGGCGGGGGTGGTGATGGGGATTTCACAGAACTCGCCATTGTATCGGTCGACATCACATCGACAGTAAAATGACCTGCGGAAGACAGCAGTTCTCGGGTGATAGAGGGAAATAAGCAGCGCTAAATACACTGTCATAATAATAACATGGTGATATGAAATGCCATCAAGTCACATTAAAAGACAGTAACATTAAATAACATCTTTAGATTAAATGACAGTTAGATGAAACGACCTCAAGTCAATTAAAATAACAAAAAAGCATAAGAAATGGCATATAATCACATATAATGACACAGTTAACTAAAATGGCATTGCCTCACAGTTACCTAAAAGGACATGACTTACTCGAATTTCTGAAGATTAAAAGACACACACGTCCCTCCATTCTTGCAGGGGTTGTCCTTGCACGTCTTCGCAACCTGGCACAACACACCGCCATACCTGACAACACACAACCACAAGAAAACGTTTCAAGACGTTGCTGGAGTATTCAAGACATTACAACTAGGTAAGTTCTGTACACTAATGTCATGGACAGGTCAATTGGTCAAAATGATAGTTCATCTGTTTTAAGTCAACACTGTAAATTGAGAGGCTGACCAGTCCTATGCCAAGATCAATATTTTTAAAAAATTGTATCTATTGCTGAATGCTGGAAACTATCCACGCGATGATCGCAGTGATATAGAACTATTTGACTGCAAATTGATTTTCTGGATTATCATATAACATCAATCCCAACTGTAATGGTCTCAATAACGTCAGAAAGATCTGATGACGGACTGAGCTAATGATGGACGGAGCTAATGTCTGAATGAGCTAATGTCTGAATGAGCTAATGTCTGAATGAGCAAATGTTTGAGTGAGCTAATGTCTGAGTGAGCTAATGTCGGACTGACCTCTCGGAGCAGTAGCACGTGAACCCTGTGGGTTTCTTCTGGACGCACGCGCCGTTGTTCTGGCAGGGTGAGCTCAAGCACTCGTTGACGTCCTGCTGGCAGAAGTCGCCCGTGTAGCCCTCGTCACAGCAGCAGTAGTAGGAGCTGGTCCGGTTGCCATAGGTGACGCATGTCCCGTGGTAGGAGCAGAGGTTGGCTGGGGGAGGAGCAAAGGTTAGGTGTGGGTGAAGTAGAGGTTAGCTGGGGGCTGAAGTAGAGGTTAGGTGGGGGTGAAGTAGAGGTTAGGTGGGGGAGGTGCAGGGGTTAGCTGGGGTGGAGTAGAGGTTAGGTGGGGGGTGAAGTAGAGGTTAGCTGGGGTGGAGTAGAGGTTAGGTGGGTGTGAAGTAGAGGTTAGGTGGGGGAGGAGCAGAGGTTGGCTGGGGGAGGAGTAGAGTTTAGCTGGGGTGGAACAGAGATAAGCTTTGGGAGGTGCAGAGGTTAGCTGGGGAGGAGTAGATGTTAAGGGAGCAGATTGGCTTGGGGTACTCTAGGAGGTTAGTTGAGTAATGTGTTCTTTCATTTCAAAATCAAAACCCATTTTGATATTTGATGTATGTTTAGTGTTTGCTTTAATGCTTGAAACGTCAAAATATTTTCTCTACACCAATGGAAGTGTCGTAAGTTAAGCCAGAGTGTGGCTGGTCTAACTTACCAGAGCAACCTTGGTCTAACTCACCAGAGCAACCTTGGTCTAACTCACCAGAGCAACCTTGGTCTAACTCACCAGAGCACCCTTGGTCTAACTCACCAGAGCAACCTTGGTCTAACTCACCAGAGCAACCTTGGTCTAACTCACCAGAGCAACCTTGGTCTAACTCACCAGAGCAACCTTGGTCTAACTCACCAGAGCAACCTTGGTCTAACTGACCAGAGCAACCTTGGTCTAACTCACCAGAGCAACCTTGGTCTAACTTACCAGAGCAACCTTGGTCTAACTCACCAGAGCAACCTTGGTCTAACTCACCAGAGCAACCTTGGTCTAACTCACCAGAGCAACCTTGGTCTAACTCACCAGAGCAACCTTGGTCCGAATTAGTTTTGACGTCACAAGATCTGCCTCCCCAGCCTGGCTGACAGATCTTCTCTCCCGTGATGACGTCACAGCCGTAGTGACCACTGCAGTCGTCGGAGGGAACACAGTTGACGTCACAGGTGTCGTTGTAGAAGAACAGGTCACATCTGGCCATTACCGACACTTGCAGCCTGCGTCAGATCAGTTGAGATGTACACACAGAGTGCAGGTAAATGTATTCGGTACGACACGATTGTCTCCCCTCCACCCCCCGGTGAACGGAAAAAAAGTCACAGGAAAAAAAAAAGGCACAGTTTTTGCTAGGAAAAAAGTCACAGAAATAAAGTCACAGAAAAAAAGTCACAAAAATCGTTTAAGAAATATTTTGATTTATTTGTTAAGAATTGTAAAATGTTATATGTTTATTGTTGTGGGTTGTATTTTTTATAGCATAAATTATTTATAGACGTTAAAAGCATTATGGTTTATAACAATTGTAAGAAAAAATACTCCAAGATAATTACACAACAATCTCAACTTCCGTTACGTATTTAGTTAAATACGTGGTAGAGAAGTTAATTATAAAAGAAATTTAGGCACATTTTTGTGTTTTGCATGTTTTGCCGTAGGCTATTCTATGGTCGGCCTCTCCTCAGTAGGCATTATCCGAGCATATTGTCTATTGTTGACGTTTATGTGTCAAAGACAGCCTTTGAACATTGTCGGCTTTCTGTTTTGATCCCATGCTTTGTTATATAATGAGCGTGATAAATGCGGGCAGTAAAGGTGGTTGAACTAAACATAACTATTGTTGCCATGAGTTGAGGGCAGCAAGTCAGATGAACTTAACATTTCACGGTAATTTAATATTGGTATTAAAAAAAAAACACGATGAAAACCGTGGACTTTAAAGCATTCTTTTAAATGCTACTAATCTTAAGTTTAACATAATTACAATCTACATACTTCATAGTAAATATTTTTAGATGAATTATAAAAATTCCTATGCGTATACAGCCTACACACATTACATTACATTTAATTAATCCTAATTTAATTTCCAGTATCTAAATATTTTATACATAAAAGTATTAATAAATATCATGCAAATATATATTTGTGACTTTTTTTTCCTGTGACTTTTTTCCTGTGACTTTTTTCCTGTGACTTTTTTTCTGTATTTTTTTTCCTGTGTTTTTTTCCTGTGACTTTTTTTCCTGTGACTTTTTTTCTGTTTTTTTTCTGTGTTTTTTTCCTGTGTTTTTTTTTTTCTGTGACTTTTTTTTCCTATGACTTTTTTCCTGTGTTTTTTTTTCCTGTGACTTTTTTTTCCTACAATCCCAGGCCCAGCCCTCTCCACCACTTGCAGCCACTAGAGGCAGCCACAGGTTGGACACTGAAAACCTATCCAGACTTTGATCCATTGGATGGCAGGACGGCCCTGCTACCTTCTACCCACCTAGACGGCCTTGCTACCTTGTACCTACCTGGACGGCAGGATTCTCCTGTTACCGTTGACGTTGAACTGTGTAAAGCCCGTGGGGGCCATCTTGTCTCTAGCAGGGGACGCCAGGGTGTAGTTGAACTGGAGCGTGTCAACCAGCTGATTGCTCTGGGTGTCCTTGTCGTACACGTAGACGGTGGTCAGCACTGTGCCCTGCAACATTGGACACAACATTCAGCTTGGACGGGGGAAGAGGAACCTAAGGTGTAATGTTGCAGGATGATGAAATAATAAACTGAGATCATCTAAATATCTGTGTCTACTTCTCTTTAACATCAATCTTGGAGCAGAAACTTACCGGCCATCTTTTGACCATCTTTTGACCAACTTACAGGCCATCTTTTGACCAACTTACCGGCCATCTTTTGACCAACTTACCGGCCATTTTTTGACCAACTTACCCGCCATCTTTTGACCAACTTACCAGCCATCTTTTGACCAACTTACCGGCCATCTTTTGACCAACTTACCGGCCATCTTTTGACCAACTTACCGGCCATCTTTTGACCAACTTACCGGCCATCTTTTGACCAACTTACCGGCCATCTTTTGACCTACTTACCGGCCATCTTTTGACCTACTTACCGGCCATCTTTTGACCAACTTACCGGCCTCTTACCGGCCATCTTTTGACCAACTTACCGGCCATCTTTTGACCAACTTACCGGCCATCTTTTGACCAACTTACCGGCCTCTTACCGGCCATCTTTTGACCAACTTACCGGCCTCTTACCGGCCATCTTTTGACCAACTTACAGGCCATCTTTTGACCAACTTACCGGCCATCTTGACCAACTTACCTTCCATCTTTTGACCAACTTAACGGCCATCTTTTGATCAACTTAACGGCCATCTTTTGACCAACTTACAGGCCATCTTTTGACCAACTTACAGGCCATCTTTTGACCAACTTACCGGCCTCTTACCGGCCATTTTTTGACCAACTTACCGGCCATCTTTTGACCAACTTACCGGCCATCTTTTTACCCCTATGAGGGCGGGATTGCTGTACCCATCAGGAAAGATAGTGGGAAAACTAAAAGACGATTCGTCTGTCTCGAGGCTACCCAGGTTCAATTCCGCTAGACTGCAAGGCGCGCCGGCTCTAGAACAAACAAGCAATTTCATGATGTGGCAATTTTCGTAATGGGGCAATTTTCGTCATGGGTAGTTTTTGTAATGGGAACAGTTTTTGTAGTGGGCAGTTTTTTTTTTGTTTTTTTTTTTTCTTGTTTTTTTTTTATTTTTTTATTTTTTTATTTTTTTTTTTAATTTTTTTTTTTGAAACGTTTAGTGCAATTAAGCATCTCTTATTTAAATACTTGGGCAGGATAAATTCGGGCAGTTTTTGGCAATTTTTTGTGTGTGATTCAACAGTAGCTTCTACGGGGCAGTTCTTGTAAAATACAGGCATATGATGTTAACTAAGTAATTTCAACTTACACCTGGTTGGGTCTCGGTCCAAATGTTTTTTTCTGACTAGCCTACTTAAAGTAACACACATAGAACCCATCTATGCAGAATGAAAAGATTCACACAAGAAAAAATAAGCTGATTGACAAGTATTAAAATGGGTGAGAAACGCAAACCTCCTTTAGCCACTGTATACAGCGCTACTTGTTTTGCATACTAATGTTCCTTATGGCGTACGTCTGTCACTTCACTTCGCCTGTATTAAATTCTCTTTACAATTTTACAGATAAAGTTGGTTAAGATTCATGTTTGGTTTCAGTGCATCAGTACTAATCTACGTCGTATGTCGCTTCTTATGATCATCCTTTTTTACTGAACTGAAGAAAAAGCTTTACTTAATCTTGCACGAGTTGTCTTCCTTAATTAAAACATTCTGAGTTAGTTCCCTTTATTGGGCACTACATGAGTATTAATAGGGACTATTTTTTTTTTAACTCCGCGCATGTTTTGTTTTAAAGTAGTGACCCACCACACTGATAGTACTTTGTCGTGAGGCTTTGTTGGATTAATCAATGGAAGTAATTTAAAATACATTTTCTTTGTTAAAGGAAGACAAAAACCTAAGACCGCCCACGGAGTAGCTAAGATTTTTAGACTGCAGTTAAAATGTAATATGTCAAGCCGGTTACTTTAGTTTTGAGTCCTTACATTTTAAAACGTTCATAAACTTCAAGTTGTGTTACATGTGCGTTGTATTTAAGGACCTATGTACTAAACGTTTCCGTGAAACAATGGATTCCACGACCAGCAGTTTAAAATCCCATCCGTGCTATAAATAGATAGACTAGTACACATACCAGAGGCAACGGATTAGAGGGGTGGTTGTGGTTTATTTTAAAATCAGTCAGGGGTGTTTGAACAGATTCTATTTGTCTTACGTCATGGCCGCCATATTTGCGCAGGGGGTTGGGGAGGGGTCACGTGATGGTTGAGTGAATCACTCTAGGCTTGTCGGGGGTTGTACCTGTGCGTGCATATTGACCAGGAGGCTTGGTTCACTGAGCTTGCATTCCCTATAGGCTGAGCGGGGGTTCGGGTTGGCGCAGATTCCAAAATCACAAAATTTACATAATCCTCCCATAACTAACTTCAACTCTTTTCTTTAATTAAATTTTTTCTTATTTCTTTAAGTTTCTTTTTACTTTGTTAATGGCCAAAAAAGCCAAGATTAGCTGCATAAGTGCTAGCGTAATTATTAGCAAAAATAATGAGTTTTTTTAATATAAAATTACTCTGATGTTTTAAACGGTGTGGTTAGCGTACAAAAATGCACTTCTTTTTAAAAATCGTTGTTATACTCACAAGAATAAATTCACTCCCTTCCAAAATCAAAATAATTTAATTCAAATGTATGCAGGTAAAAACAAGATTTTTTATGAGAAAAAAGTCTAAAGACCACTCACCCCTCCCCGATACACACGGTTATGCTGTAGTCGCATCCCTTGGTGCAATTTGCCTCCCTTAGCTCGCCGTCGCAACAAGTGCCGTCTTCTTGCAGACTACCCGGGTTCGTATACTGATCGAATTTTAAAGAAATCTTCGCGGAACCTTCAATCTCCAGAGGACACTGAAACAAAAAATTGTATTTAATAAAACTCAATTGAAATAACCGAACGACTTAATAAATTTTAAATCAATTAAAAAAAAAAAGAATAAAGCAAGATTTAGCTCAACTGAACTGTCTTACATATTCTTACATGGTGGAAACTGAATATAAAGTTTGTGGCAATAGAGGCGAAAGGTTCGGAGAATTTGCAGCTTTATCAAAATATATAAAATTATCAAATTCTTAAGGTGTTTTAGAAACCTGAAATAAAGTACTAGTTTTGTGTTTCCCGGCAATCGCTCCAAAGATGACATAAACACACGCACAGGACGTAATACTTCTATATGAAATTTCGACGATCGAAATGAAACGATACTCAAGTTATGAAGTACACACACAAACACACACAGACGCACACATACGGACAATATTGCAAAAATGGTGGGGGTTTTTTTTTTCAAAAAAAATTTTTTGCACGATTTCAAAATTCACTCCGATTCTGAATATATGGGAAAGTAAAAAAGGAATATATATACTTTTTTTTTAATGCGTAGCTTTAAGTTCAATGTCATAGCACCCAAGTGGCCGATATTGTTGAAAATTTTGTTCAAATTATTTTTATTAAATATTTTATATTTTTCAGGTAGTCGAGCTTTCCGGGTTTTTTTTTGTTCCTACTGTGGTTATATAACAATAAAAAGTGTGTTTCTACTGTGGTTATATAACAATAAAAAGTGTGTTTCTACTGTGGTTATATAACAATCAAGGGTTGTTACATTTGTAAAGTTCTCTGAACATGTCGAGGCCAATGGTTTTCATGAAAATAAAAAAATATAAAATAATTTTGACGGAAGTTTGGCTCGACAAATGCTGAAATAGAATAAACCGGGAGTGATCTCCCCTAAACTTTCTCGAATATTCTTATATAAAATAACAGGGGATGGGAACTCGGGCTATAGACATGATTTTTAATCCATTTTAAATACTTTAAGTTTTAAAAATAGAATAAAATGTCGTAGACAAATTAATTGCACACCAAGTGAACGCGAATAAAAAAGCGCATAATAGTGCGCAATATTATTAGTACTTTTAAAATTTACATTAGTTTTTTGAGAAATCGGAAGTAGCGTAAATAAGTACTTCCGGTCAACGAAAAATTCTCAAAATTTGACAGAAGGTAGAGAATTAGATCTTTTACTTACATATCAAATTTCATCTATCTATCTGAAATAGTACTCAAGTTATAGGCTTTTGAAAAATTCAAAGTAGAAAAAGTACCACTTCCGGTTATCCGAAATCGCTCAAAAGTTGATACGGATCTACGATTTTGATAAAATACTTGTATATGAAATTTCATCAACCTAGCTGTAACGGTACTCAAGTTATCGTGTTTACACACGGACACACACACACACACACACAGACACACAGACATACGGACAAGATTGCAAAATTATGTTTTTCCGTATCAGTGAGATGTAAAACGTCGAGATTTGCAAAAATCTCGATTTTTTTTTTTTGCACGATTACAAGACTTTCTCTATACTTCGTATATACGAGAAAGTAAAAATGTATGGCGCTTTAACTAAACACTGTATTTTTAATCACTGCATGGTTAGTGTCTTACCATTGAAACCTAAACCCCAGTAATTTGGACCTAACCCTAAATCCAAGTAATTGGGACATAACCCTAAATCCAAGTAATTGGGACCTAACCCTAAATTCAAGTAATTGGGACCTAACCCTAAATATAACAAAACTCGACAACTTACATGAAGTATAGCGACCATAAGCGGGAGGATTATCCACATAAATCTCTTAATCCTGACATTTGGCGAAGTAAAACTTCTAGGAAACATGGTATATAAGTCACAAGAAAGTTTTCCCAATTTATTATCAGGAAAGTTGGGAATCCTGAATTAATATTTACAGCAATCGCCTGAATCTCACAATTACATAAGTCTGCATAAATTACGTTCAAATACTCAGCAATAATTAACTTTTAAAAACGACTAATTTATGTTTAAATAAATTCACTTTCTATACTGAATTAACTATTTTTAAATTTTTAAACTAAAAAGTAGAAAACATTTCTCATGTATGTTCACGATATTAGCGGCACCTTATATACCGACACGCTAAACGGTCTATACAAATGTCATGTATCCATGTGCTGGCGCATTAATCTCTAATCCAAAGACAAATAAGTGCAGTCACAAAGTAGTACCAAGTGCTTATTTTTCGCCATCTCCCGTTAATGGGAAAGCAAAACGAACGCAAGGTGACGCTCCTTCGCTTTTGTTAGCTAAAGGTTCGTTTGTCTGTGTGTGTGTGTCAATGAGCATTGTGTCTCTGTGTGTGTCCACTGTGTCTGAACAATATGTCTATGTGTGTGAGTAAAGTTCGTGTATGATTATTGTAAAAAAAAAATGTGAACACGTGAAGACGCAAAAATTAATACATTTATTGGTTACATGAATTCGACACAATATTAAAATTATGGAAAAAAACATAAACGTATCTATGTGTGTAGACAATGTGTCTGTCTAGACAGTTCACTGTCATCGAACCTGCCCAATACACCTGTTCGGGTATGCCCGTTGTCTAAATTTATTTCAGTCGTTGACTTAGTCAGGTAGCTATTTGTTCACTGACAGGCAGTGGGGTGCGCAAATAATCTGTTATTTAAATACATTGGTTGCACCTCTTTCTCTGTGAGACTTGCTGTCGATTTATACATACACACATACACACACGCGCATATATATATATATATATATATATATATATATATATATATATATATATATATATATATATATATATATATATATATATATATATATATATATATATATATATATATATATATATATATATATATATATATATATATATAGGGAAAGATGGGTCCAAAAGTCACGGGGCAAGTTGACAAAAACCGCATATGGGCATAATTTGTTGATTAAATTTCGAAACTATTGCTAAGATCCTTACACAAATGTTAACTTATCGTGGTAGAATGAAGCAACTCTTTATAAGTGGAATTTGATTTTTTTTTTTAATAAATGTTTAATTAAATTAAATAACGTTAATTAAGATGGAGAATTGTATAAGTCAATCTATTTTTAGAATACTTGCAAATAGTAAGTCTAAACACATTAAGAAGCGTTTATTTAAGGCAATACTCTACCCCAAAAAATGTGTTTGTTTGGGTTAATTAGTTAATTAATTAGGCTCCTAAATTAATTAAGTTGCGACTATTGCCAACTGCCAACGCAAGGCGTGTGGGTAACAAATGGTGCGTCTCTATAACCTCTTTACACAACCCGCGTCTCATAAAAATCGTGAGAGTTACGGTTCTTGCTCGGCCTGTCCCGCGTTCTTTACCCTAAACGTTTTCATCGATGGCGTTCAATTCAAGGTGTTTATCTAAGTAGCTGTTTCGGCTCCTCTGTCAACAGCCCACTGTCTTCAAGCCGTTATAAACCCCCTCCCCCCCCCCCCAACGGGCGTGAAATCGGAGGTATCCGGGATGTATCGGTGCACATGGGCTGAAAGCGTGGTCCCTTTACACGCCGCTCCCTGGAACAACAGCTAGGATGGTCAATTCCCACCCCACATACTGACAAGGAGAGGTCCCCTCCCACATGATACGGTTATAAGCATTAATGCTTTTCTATTCTCTACCCCCCCCCTCCTATCAGTCGATTTAAACATAAACATATATACAATTGTATACAATATACGCCTGCAAGAAGCGGTGTTGTTTGTTTTTTTTTACATATTCTGAAGCAGTAATAGTATTTGTTTCTACCCCCCCCCCCCACGTCCCCCACCATTAAGCAAAAACTGATCCCAACCCTCCAAAAGTTAATGCCAGAATCATGTTCTACAATGCGAATATTTCACAACTTTGTGAACAAGCAGTTTAAAAATTGACATTCTTATTTTAGGATGCGCGCTGAGTTTGTCTTTGTGTTGATTCCAGTATTTGAACGAGTCTGCTAAAAACGTCATACCACCCCCCCCCCCACCCCCACACACACATAAAACCTACACATACTAACAGGCCCGTTCGTGGGTTAACCCACACTGTGTAAATTTGCAGCGATTAGCCACAAGCCGATCAGAACGTAAGAGCTTACCCACCACTGACATTTTTAATCTCTAAGCGCAGTGTCAATAGTTTTCAAAAGTTACAATATGAACAGAGCTTTCACTGAACTCAAGTCATCTGACGCCACTGATTAAACTGAATCTTTTATTGGTAGAAATTTATGTTATTTGAAATTTATAAGCGTATTTTTATATGGGAATTTCATCACCAAATATTTTGAAATATTTTATTTCAAACAAAACTGAATATTTTTCGTAGAAAAATAATAAAGTGACGCGTTCAGTAAATTAAAAGAGACGAAAATTTACAATGATGTCAGTAAAATCAAGATGCCTTGGTAGCTTTTGTGAAAACATTCGTTTTATTAACCAAATTAATTATAAAAGTAAATAAGCTAACGTTTCGAACATGGCCTAGTCATATGAATAGATAGGTAGTCAGAGCTATGCCCAGCCATCTTTACTTTCACTA
This sequence comes from Physella acuta, assembly GCF_028476545.2. NCBI lineage: Eukaryota > Metazoa > Mollusca > Gastropoda > Physidae > Physella > Physella acuta. Next base: position 131,374 of record NW_026732587.1, on the reverse strand, counting down.
ACGTAGGCTAACATCAGGGCTTTGTGGACTCAGACTGAGGACTAAGATTTGAACACAAGATTTACGGGTTTGCAGTCGTACGCTCTAACAACCCACCACGCAGTCTCAATATTAAATTACCCTATTTAAATTACAATTGTTTTTAATAACTCACTGCTACACTCCAGTACGTATCAAGATGTTTATTGTACACAATACAATAAACACAGAATGTATGTTGCGAAATTTGTATTTGTATATTGTTGTCAATGTTTTATGCGCTGACAATATCTCATGTCATACTTTAGGAAAGAAGTACATTGATAGTATTTCCCAGCTACATATCACTCATGGAATGGCGTGGTCGAGAAGCAAAGCCCACGAATAGTTCTACGGAGTTTGGGTTCGAATCCCCGCGAACAAGGCTCAAATGGCTACTTGAGTAGACGGCTGGGCCTTTGTAATGCTGGCACTAAAGACATAGGAGCAACAGCTCATTACATAATTAACATAAAAATATGATCCTACGTACTAAATTAGCATACCCTCCTAAGTCCATGTACATAACATGTATTAACTTAACCAAGTAGGCTACATGCAGGGCCTATATATAACAATATTATCTTATTAATTGTTTTTTACAAACATTTCCACTAAGATTGTGTCGAATCTGGTGATGTTGCTCTCTGTCATTCAGTGCTTCAATGCAATCATTTTTTAAATAATTAATTACTTGAATAATTCACCCGCCCCACACGCCTCATACGATAACAAAGTTCACCCACCCCACACCCCTCATACAATAACATCACAAAGTTCACCCCACACCCCTCATACAATAACAAAGTTCACCCACCCCACACCCCTCATAAAATAACAAAGTTCACCCGCCCCACACCCCTCATACTAGAACATCACTAAGTTAACCCATCCCCAACCCTCATACAATAACATCCCCCCCCCCCCCCAAACGAAATACAACGTATATAAAAAATATATACTTTTACCTCTCCCCCGGAGAATAAAATCTGCCCTCCCCCCTTCAAAAAAATCATTCAAGTGCCCCCCCCCCCCCCCCGCGCCCCCCTCCCCACCCCCCGGAGAAAAAAAAGTCTGCAAGAAACACTATCTGAATGGTTGAGGTTTAGCGGCCAAACATAGGAAAAGGGTCTATATAATAGAAGTAGGGTCAAACTTTAGCCTGTGTGATCTACAAATCCGACCAGTGTTTCTTTCAGACTTTTTTCCCCGGAGGAGGGGGGACTCTTCTTCTTCTTCTTCTTCGTTCTTAATTATTAGTGTTGAAGGGGATCGAGATTTATCTGCCAGTGGGTTTGAACTCGAGACTTTGTTCGAATTTATCAACCATGAGCTTTTTGCCGACTCGACCACGTCTCCAACACAATTAAGCGTTACGTGTCAACTGGTTATGCGCCATTGAGGCCATTGACTCCGATTTCAGCCTGCTTTTCTTTTTGGATTTGCTTCCATAGCCTTTGTCCAACCAAGAACAAACTACAAGGCAGCAGTTGTTTAATTTTGGAGTTGTCTCTCGTAGAAGAGTGGCTGTCCCCAGCTAACGAGCCTCATCTGGCCGAGGGTTCGAACTCGAGACTTTTTTTGGTATAGCAACCATGAGCTTTACCGACTCGACCACGCCGACCACTGGAGGGGGGACGACTTGAAATTTTCGGGTGGTTTAGCCCCCCCCCCCCCCTAGGAATAGTTGCCTAAAAGAGACTCTAAATGCGACTTTTGTCAAGTTTGAGCTTTGGTGCAAGGTTTAAGGGTATGACTACGACTTTATTTAGTATGAATGTGCTATAACTACGTATAGATCAAGGTTAAATCAGGCCAAAATTCCAATTCTGGATAAAAATCCGTTTTCAATTTCAATTTTCGTTTCTGGTTAAATTTGAAATTGAGGTGGTGACTTTGGTTTTGGTTTAGAGAAAATTACAACACTATCAGTATTTCTCCCTCAACGGTTGGTCAGAGAGAGACTTGCTAATCCCCAGAAATATCAGATAAGATTCACTAATGTATGTTGTGTTGTATGTTAGGGGTCGTCCATAAATGACGTCACGCTTTTTTGGACGATTTTTACCTCCCCCTCCCATCCATAACACACCGTCACAAAAAGCCAGACCCCCCCCCCAAAAAAAATGACGTCACGCCTCAGCCTACAACCCCCCTCAAAAATGCAGTTGAATTTTTTTTTAAACATTCTATATTTTTCCAAAATCTTGTCTAAAACTCAGTCAAAATAGAGTATTTTAATCAATTCCTATTAGAATCTACAATTTTTTAAAACAGTTTTCTAAAACGCGAAATAACGTCTAAAATTCGTTTTCTAACATTGCTTTTTTATAATGCAAAAGTGTGACGACGCACCATCTGAACCCCCCCCCCCCCCCCCCCCCCCCCTCCCCGTCATCACACACCGTCACAAAATTACGGACCCCCCTCCCCCTACGAGTGTGACGTCATTTATGGACGACCCCTTACTAGTGAAATGAACTGTGAAAATTAACATGTTTATAAGCATAAAATGTAAATTGATATGGGCCTAACTACCTATAGTTTTTTGTTGTTTTATAAAAATTCCGTAGAGACTTAAAATGTATCCTAAGCCTAAGCAGTCTAAGTCTAGCATGATCAGCTGATTGAGTTGGCCTATTTTGGCATTGAGATTAAAAGCTGTTGATAGATCTAGATCTCAATAAAAATGAGCGTACAATAAAAATAACACACCCCTAAAAGGATAAAATAAAATTTGTGGTTAAACTAAAAAGTTTGTTCATATTTTAATTACGGTCCATTTACTAGATACAAAGCACCTATTTTATAATATTGTTTCACGTTCACGTACATCAATTTATGGTTTTTATATAACCCAAATTCACCGGCGGAAGTAGGAAAGTCCAAAATTGCTTTCTCACCTCCGTTGACTGCTTCTATAAATTAAACAAAACATTTTATTGTTGCTGTAAATTTGTTATTCGTTAAACCTATAAAATGGCAGCCACGATGAGCATAACTTCTGCTGGTAATTACATTATTCTTCTAGATGTTGGCTAATCTAATCTAAAAATGAAGAATCTAGGCCTAATATCATAAATGGAGGCCAGCGAGTTGACGAGATTCCTTCTATAATGTTGTTGACATGGAGTAAAAACGTGATTTTTAGATTTAGACCGTAAAAAAAATAAAAACTTAAGCCTAAAATTAATTTAGAAATTTTATATTTTTAGAATAAATGCTAGATCTAGATCTATACTATAAAAGTTGCAAATCCAGAGAACTTGAAAATAATTTGTTGAGTTTAAGGCTACATTTCTATTTATTTTTATCAAGCCTAAGTTATAACCGGATGTTTCACTTTCGTAAGACAAATATTGATTGGCTGTACAGTAACTTAGAGATCGATAACTATTTGTTTACAAAACTTTACAGATCAAGTTTTTAAATTACAATGCAAATTTAAAACCCCATGACCTAGTTTTCTATTTTTAGCTTACAATGTGTACAATAAAATCAATGGCGGCCTATCCAATAGCAGGATGCCATTGTTTATGTCGCCATTACACGTGAAAACCAAATTGTTTTTGCTTTTTTTTTAAATTTTATTTAGTTACCGAAAATATTAAAAACATCAAATACGTCCAATCTTTAGTAAAGTCCAAAAATAACCAGAAAGACAGGATTTTATAACCATATTAATTGTAACTACGCCGTGCAAGATTTTTAAATTAATTTATGCACCTCTCAAATACCTTTGAGACTTTTCTCGCTCGTGTCCATTTAGGGTTCTTCTTCTTTGCTTGGTTCCACTTCTTGGCTTGGTTGTCACTGGACCAAAATGTCAAAAGATGACACAGTCTTTAGCTTGGACAAATCTAATCTAGATCTAGTGTAGTATTTATTTAACTCTTTTATTTTTGTTTTGTTGAGTTAGTCTTTAAATCAGTAGTTCTTCACCTTTACGAGCAACCAAACCCCACCAGTTTCATATGCACATTCACCAAATCCTTCTTATTCTTAATATTTTTATTATTTTTGTCCGCCACAAAATCCAATTGTTAGTCATTTGATATGAGATGGGTGTGTGAATTGTGTGTGTCTGTTTTGACCTCCGCTGAACCCCTGAGATAATCCTTGGTTAATAACCACCGCTCTAGTTTGTAATTTAGATCTATATGATGATTTACTGTTTTAGTAAGTTAAACTTGAGGTAATGACTAAGAAAAAAATTGCCACGTTAAAAAATATAGCCTATATGCCTTAAAAAATCTAGGGTTTCTTGCTTAATCTACACAATTCACAAATTAACAATAGACTGCATCAAATCAATCAACCGTTGACTTGGAAACTAGAATGGACGTTGGGTTGTTAAAAATCCTTCCATTATTGTTGTTGACATGGAAAAAAAAATATTTTGTCAAAGTGCGCTAATAGCAGACAAAAAAAAAATTTAACTCATGGGCCTAAGCTGAAAATTGTTTTAAAATGTAGCCTACTATTTTAAGAATCAATGGGATAAAAGTTGTTAATTTAACCACTACTCTAAAATACAGTGGGTTTTTTTTTTGTTGTTGTTACATTTGATTAATCTGCCTGTTTTTTCATAAGAGTATATTTCTTCCCAACCAAAAAATTATTGAAACTCTAGCCTCTCCTAGCTTGGATTTAGCTGTTCATGAAGTTGCCAAGATAATCTATTGCACTCAAGAGACAAGTATTGATTATTTAATTAGTTGTCTAACTTACACATTTTTAAACTTTATTTTCAGCCGGGGTGATATCTCTTCTGGATGAACCTGAGCCACATCTAAAAACATTTGCTCTAAATAAGTTAGACAACATTGTTGATGTCTTTTGGGCTGAAATTTCAGAGAATGTTGACAAAATTGAAGTTCTTTATGAGGATGCCAGTTTCATATCCCACCAGCTCGCAGCCTTAGTGGCTTCTAAAGTTTACTACCACTTGGGAGCATTTGAGGAATCTTTAACCTTTGCCCTCGGCGCTGGACCCCTTTTCAATGTAAATGATACATCAGAATTTGTTGAAACCATCATTTCTAAATGTATTGACCATTACACTAAAATGAGAGTTCACAATGCAGAAGTTACTAATGAAGCTGATAAAAAGGAGATTGATCCAAGACTAGAAGCTGTTGTAAATAGAATGTTTCAGCGGTGCCTTGATGACAAACAGTTCAAGCAGGCGGTGGGCATAGCCCTGGAAACAAGAAGAATAGACATCTTTGAGAAGGCCATCACTCTGGCTGATGACGTACCCAGCATGCTGTCCTATGCCTTCAAAGTCTGCATGTCTTTGATACAAAGTCGCCACTTCCGCAATACCATCCTTCGTGTTTTAACCAATCTGTACATGGGACTTGGTACCCCAGACTACATCAATGTTTGCCAGTGCTACATCTTTTTGGATGATGCTCAGGCTGTTGCCCATATCCTAGTGCAGCTCACCAAGGGAAATGAGGACAGTGTGCTCATGGCCTATCAGATTGGGTTTGATCTGTATGAAAGTGCAACCCAGCAGTTCCTTCAGCGCGTGCAGGCAGCCCTGCGGGTTGCCGCCCCTGCTCCAATATCTGCCCCTCCTGCTATGAATACAAAGAAGCCAAGCAGCAGCACAGAGCTGAAAGAGACAGAGACCCCAATGGAGACTGACGAGAGTAGCGTGAGCCCAGATCCTAAGCCAGTGAAAGATTTGAGCACTTTGACTGAAGATGAAAAGCGTCAACAGGAGCGCATTGAACGCTTGCACACAATTCTAGGAGGGGAGACTAGTATTTTTCTCCGCCTCCAATTTTTAATTAAAAACAACAAAACAGATATGCTAATCTTAAAGAATACCAAGGACGGTGTCCGTAACTCTGTGTGCCACACTGCTACTGTCATTGCCAACTCATTCATGCACTGTGGAACAACATCTGACCAGTTTTTGAGAGACAACCTCGAATGGCTGGCAAGAGCCACAAACTGGGCCAAATTCTCGGCCACGGCCAGCCTGGGGGTCATCCATAAGGGCCATGAGAAGGAAGCTCTAAATTTGATGTCACAGTATCTGCCTAAAGATATGGGGCCAGGGTCATCATACTCTGAGGGTGGAGGGCTGTATGCTCTAGGTCTGATCCATGCAAACCATGGAGGGGAGATAACTGACTATCTCCTAAACCAGCTGAAAGAAGCTTCCACTGACATGGTCCGCCACGGTGGGTGTCTGGGGTTGGGGTTGGCTGCCATGGGATCAGCCAGGCATGACATCTACGAGCAGCTCAAGTTCAACCTGTTTCAAGATGATGCTGTAACAGGAGAAGCAGCTGGTCTAGCTATGGGCCTGGTCATGTTAGGCACCAAGTCCTCTACGGCTATCACTGATATGGTGCAGTATGCCCAGGAAACCCAGCATGAGAAAATCCTTAGAGGCTTAGCTGTTGGCATAGCCCTCACTATGTATGGTCGCCTGGAAGAGGCTGACGCGCTGATCGAGTCACTTATGAGGGATAAAGATCCCATCCTGCGTTGGTCAGGCATGTACACCCTGGCCATGGCCTACTGCGGGACTGGAAACAACCAGGCCATTCGCAGACTGCTGCATGTCGCTGTGAGTGATGTCAATGATGATGTACGCAGGGTAGCCGTCACCTGCCTGGGTTTCCTCCTGTACAGAACCCCAGAGCAGTGCCCCAGTGTTGTGTCCCTTCTGTCTGAGAGCTACAATCCTCATGTTCGTTTTGGTGCTGCCATGGCCCTGGGTATTGCTTGTGCTGGCACTGGCTTAAAGGATGCTATTGGACTTCTTGAGCCCATGACCAATGATCCTATTAATTATGTCCGCCAAGGAGCACTTATTGCATCAGCTCTTATCCTGATCCAGCATAACGAGTCTACCTGCCCTAAAGTAACCCACTTCCGTCAACTGTATGCTAAAGTTATTGCGGATAAACACGAGGATGTCATGGCCAAATTTGGTTCCATTCTGGCCCAGGGTATCATAGATGCTGGCGGCCGCAACTGCACAGTTTCGTTGCTGTCTCGTACAGGCCACACCAACATGGAAGCAGTGGTGGGTATGTTGGTCTTCTGTCAGCATTGGTTTTGGTACCCACTCACCCACTTCCTCTCACTTGCGTTTAAACCATCTTGCATTATTGGACTGAATATTGATCTCAAGATGCCTAAGGTTGAGTTCAAATCCAACGCCAAGCCATCCATGTTTGCCTACCCACCAGTTCTTGAAGAAAAGAAGGATAAAGCCAAGGAAAAGGTATGTAGGCTTCTTATTAACAGAATTTAATAGAGAATTTTCAAATCTTTATTTTTTGTAGCTCATTTTAAAGTTATGTTTGTGTCAAGTTTTGCTTCTTACAAAAATCTTATAAATGGACTTTTCATCAGACTGTAGCTGTATTACATAGTGTTGTAAGGATGTTTTATGTATTAAAATAACACTTGGTCACACTGCAACTATTACAATTCTATAAAAATTTATTATGCCAAGATAAATTGGCTTTTCTTGTATGTATACACCACAGTCAGTCAGTTTAGATTGAATTCCTTGAAAATATTACCTGATTGAATTCTTCCACTTATTTGTTGATCAAGTGCAAAGTGCAAGGCTACATATCTTTTTTTTTTTCTTTCAATCAAGCTTTTGAATGTTTATATTTTACTTATACGTTACAGGTAGAAACAGCAGTTTTATCCATCACAGCCAAACAGAAGAAGAAAGATTTAGAGAAGAAGAAAGACTCTCAGACCAGTGTTGATAGCATGGATGTTGATGAAGTTTCATCTAAAAAGGAGCCTGCTGGGAAAGATAAAAAAGATAAAAAGAAGGTGTGTTGAAGATAATTATTTCTCAACTGCCTTGTTCAGAACAATTAAAAACTTTATGTATTTTAATTAATGAATTTTTTTATGTTAATCATTGTATGTCTTGCAGGAAGCCACATCCTCAGATAAAAACAAAAATGCAGGAGAGGACGAATCATCAGAATCTCTGCTCACAGAATCTATCACAGAAAAGAAAGAACCAGAACCAACTTTTGAGATTCTCTCCAACCCAGCCAGGGTTATGAAGGTAGGTTTGGTGTTGTCCACATTTCATGGAACCAGTGTAAAGTATTAAACCAATGTAAAGTAACCACCACCATTAGTCTGTTGATGGTCTCACACTCCTCATCTGTCTGCAGGCCCAGCTGAAGGTCCTGACACTGGACACCCTCAGGTACTCTGTGGTGAAAGACTTGTCCCACGGTGGCATCATCATGCTGAAGAACAGCAAGCCAGGGGAGCAGGAGGACATTGTGGAGACAGTGCAGGCGGGCGGCCCTAAGGCTGAGGAGGAAGAGGAAGAACCTGAACCCCCAGAGGCATTTGAGTGGACAGAGGATTAGGTGCTTGGGGTGTTTAGTTTTACAGTTTTGGTTTTATTTTCAAGCATACATCCCTGTTGGGCTCATATCATGTCCATTGAATATTTTGTTTACATTATGGCTGTTTTGGAGACAATAAAACTACAGGCAATTGATTGGTCTTGTGCTCAGCTTCTGTTGGTTGCTTATAAGGTTCTGAGAAAATTGTATTTATTTCAAACTTTTAATTCTGTCATACTAGTTGTAGATCCTCAGTACTGGGTCTAAGTGTATGTCAGCCTCTAGGGGTAGGCTGTGACTACATCTAGAGTGGAGATGATCTATCCTTCCTATTTCAGATGATCTAAAGCTGTCATTTATTTTAGTATTGTTTTCATTCAGTCTCATTGTTTTTGTTGAATACCAACATTTTGTCCCTAGAATGGGTTGTAGTTGTGCTACCATCTTAATGAGGATTATACCTATTTGTTGTTTATACTATGTATGCTCTTCTCATTTTTTTTTAAAAACCTGAATATTCAAACATGTCTTAGTAGAATTGTATGAGGTCAGCCTCTTTTGTCATACATTGCTTAAGACAAAACTCAAGTCAATTTACCAGAATGTTTATTGATTGTATTAAAAAAGATTAAAAAGCAAAAGCTGTTTAATTTTGTACAAGTGTGAGATGAAAAGTATGATTGAATTGTTACAATTGTCATTTAAGATATTTTAGTGGTGACATTGTGATCAAGATTGAACATGTACAAGTAGGTTAGTTCGATGAAATTTTTTCTATAGCATTAGGTTTTATGGAAAACTTGTTTCAATTGAGGTATACAAGTAACAAGTTACCTATTTAGGGTATACAACCATCTTAAACCGTCAAGTTGTAGGACAGGTGTATCAACCTCTAAGCTCTGCCACAGTCATTACTGTCATGGTGGACAGGGACACAGGGCAAAGTTCCTGTAAACCGTCAGGAATGGTGCTGAAATTGGCCTATTAGTGCTTGGATTTTTAAGAAAATGTGTTTTTTAAATTAATCTTTCCAGTTAGTCAATTTGTTATATTTTGTAAAATGGCCTGTGACTTGGTAGACTTCAGTGTTGTCTTTGATGAAAAAAAAACACAGTATGAAAGTTTAAGTAGGGAGAGAGAGAGCTTTCATGATTTTCTGCTTGGATACAGCCAGTCAACACCTGGCTGTCCAGTATTTAGAATTAACGAGAAATATGTGATACAGGTATTTACATTTAGGCAGATAGTACTAAATCAATAGTTCTTGTGGTGTGTTGCCATGGTGACAGCCAGCATCTTATGGTGTATGATGTGGTGTGGTCAAGCTGACAGCCAGCATCTTATGGTGTGTGATGTGGTATGGTCAAGCTGACAGCCAGCATCTTATGGTGTGTGATGTGGTATGGTCAAGCTGACAGCCAGCATCTTATGGTGTGTGATGTGGTATGGTCAAGCTGACAGCCAGCATCTTATGGTGTGTGATGTGGTATGGTCAAGCTGACAGCCAGCATCTTATGGTGTGTGATGTGGTATGGTCAAGCTGACAGCCAGCATCTTATGGTGTGTGATGTGGTATGGTCAAGCTGACAGCCAGCATCTTATGGTGTGTGATGTGGTGTGTTGCTATGGTGACAGCCAGCATCTTATGGTGTGTGATGTGGTATGGTCAAGCTGACAGCCAGCATCTTATGGTGTGTGATGTGGTATGGTCAAGCTGACAGCCAGCATCTTATGGTGTGTGATGTGGTATGGTCAAGCTGACAGCCAGCATCTTATGGTGTGTGATGTGGTGTGTTGCTATGGTGACAGCCAGCATCTTATGGTGTGTGATGTGGTATGGTCAAGCTGACAGCCAGCATCTTATGGTGTGTGATGTGGTGTGTTGCTATGGTGACAGCCAGCATCTTATGGTGTGTGATGTGGTATGGTCAAGCTGACAGCCAGCATCTTATGGTGTGTGATGTGGTATGGTCAAGCTGACAGCCAGCATCTTATGGTGTGTGATGTGGTATGGTCAAGCTGACAGCCAGCATCTTATGGTGTGTGATGTGGTGTGTTGCTATGGTGACAGCCAGCATCTTATGGTGTGTGATGTGGTATGGTCAAGCTGACAGCCAGCATCTTATGGTGTGTGATGTGGTATGGTCAAGCTGACAGCCAGCATCTTATGGTGTGTGATGTGGCATTGCCAAGGTGACAGCCAGCATCTTATGGTGTGTGATGTGGTATGGTCAAGCTGACAGCCAGCATCTTATGGTGTGTGATGTGGTGTGTTGCTATGGTGACAGCCAGCATCTTATGGTGTGTGATGTGGCATTGCCAAGGTGACAGCCAGCACACTGGACAGTGTCATGATGACTGTAGTGGACGATGTAGCTTTGCCTGCCCCGCTGTATAGCGTGTACAGTGTCCTGGGTTTCCTGTTGGGCGCTATGCCGGCGTCGTACCTGGGCGGGCAGTCATCAAACAGCCTCTCTGTCTCCGTCAGCTCCAGGTAGAGCCTGGCCCCGTCGATCTCGTAGCTCCTCGAGTTCTGGTTCTTGGGGCAGCGGGCAGTCTCGGCTCTGGACAGGGCGATGTCCGTCCAGCTGATCCGCTCGTACACCCAGCATCGGAACTTGGAGACGGCGTCCTCCTCGTCGTACGTCACCAGGTAGGACTTCATGTCCTCCAGCCAGTAGCCCGCGCAGGTCAGTATGTGATCCGGCTCGTCGTACTCCCCAACCGGCCGCCCCCTGTAGTCCACCGTCTCGCAGTAGGAGGCGTCGATCTCGATCTTGCTCAGGTCGCCGTCACACGATTTGATCTCGGACACGTTCAGCAGACAGTTGATTCGATTCCGTGGACTCAGTGTCACACCGCGAATCCTGGTATCGTACAGCTGGTAGAAGTCGTTCGAGTACTGCCTGAACGAGTACCGGCCACCTATCGGGCAGATGACGGGAGACGGGGGGTTCTGTATGAGAACTTCGTACTTCCAATCTACGTTGTCTCGCGAAAAAGTCAGCCATTGCCAGCTGCAGGTCTCCTTGAAGGAATCAACCAGGAAATCTTTATCGCGGTTTCGTTCGTCTAAATTAAACGGCAGTTTGACTGATCGTCCAACGCGGTATCGAACAATCCCGTGATGCCGCGGTACAAGATCGAAGCAGACGAGACTGATCTCACACCTGCCCACGACGACCTTGGACATGAGGTAGCGCGTGCCAAGGTTGGCTTGACACGAGAACCAGGTCTCCTCGTAGTCGAACTGACTCATCATGGTCCTGTAGTAGATGTGGCTCTCGTTGATCCACACGTTGGACGCGAACTGGATCCCCTGGGTGAACCAGGTCCCTGTCAGGTTCCTGGGCAGGGTGCATTGTGGGAAGGTGAAGCTGGTCTTGGGCGGGACCCGCCTCAGTACGATCCTGATGGGAGACTGCTCCAGGCTCTTGAGGTTTCTGCAGTCGCCAAACCTGCTGAGGCCCCAGCGTATCGTGTTGTCTGTAGTGTGTTGGTCCCTGGACAAGATAACCATTTGTACTCGCTTAATATAAACAGCTATATATATATATATATATATATATATATATATATATATATATATATATATATATATATATATATATATATATATATATATATATATATGTGTGTATGTATGTATGTATGTACGACTGTAACACAGATTTTACCTGAGGGTCATGAGACACTTGTACTTGTCTTGAATGACACCTGTCTCATCATGTACAAGTCCAACGAAGGTGTACACGTTGTTGTTCATGTACGCCACCCAGGTGCCCATACATTTGTACCTGAGTAGAACATAAGAGGTAAGTACCGGTACAGTGTAGAACTTAACACTTAAGACGGTGACAGCCTACATAGACCTCGAGAAATTTACTGTAAGCCAAGATTTTTTAGCGGAGAAAGCCCAAACCCCAATATTATTTTTCATACATATCCATTTATTCTTTTTTCTATGATAAAACGGTTTAAAAAAAAATCTGCATGTATTTGAATTCCTGAAATATTCATATAGGCCTACATACTCCGTTGTGAATATAGCAAATCTATGAAAAATATCCTAATGATTTTATTCTATACTTCACCGTCATTATTAGAGTGGAAAAAACGATTGCTGTTTCGATTTGATGCTTTGTACATAAGCTGACTTATATTAAGAGACGTATTTTACACAAGTAGGCTAATACATTGTGTTTAAAATAATGTAGTTGGCACGTATTTTCTCATTTTTTACTGTAAATATCGCGTGAGTAGGTGGGATGTTTACCTGATCGTCTGCCTGAAGCTGGTCTGGACGTCTGGGCAGATCCTGAAGCTCATGAGGAAATCTTTGTTGTCGTAGTTTGGTGAGCCGGGGGTCTGACAGGCCTGGAGGAGATTCTCGCTGTTGTTGCAGATCCCGCCCCCTGTGGGGCAAGGCTATATTTAGACATCTCTGTAACAGTGTGGTACTTAACTCGACCCGGGGGAGGGGGTCAGGCCCATGACTTTAGGCCAAGCATTCCTATTTTTTAATTTTTATGGAAGTATAGTCTAACAATCTGTTTGGCATTATTATAAAAGCCACTAATCTGAATGCTTGCTTTGGACTTTCTATTCTAACCTCCATAACTCATAATTAATGTATAAATGGATACGCAAACGTATTGTGATATAAATGACAAATTTAAATATTTCAAGCCAAAATAAAATAAAAAAATTTCAAAAAGACAATATGGTATACATTTGTTTTAAAACAAGGTTAGGCAAAGACAACCATTGCGATATTGGCCCTAAATCGTTGATTTACTATGCATCGTCGCATGAAAAGATAATTCACCTTACATACAGGGCATACAGTTGAATAGAGTTACTCGCCTTTTTCATTGATCTCATAAGAAAACTGAAAAAGTCCTTCAATACTTGATATGCAGTCCATGACAGGACTGACTTCTTCTGCAAAAAAAAAAAAAAAAAAAAAAAAAAAAAAAAAAAAAAAGCAATAATAGCAATAAACATACTGTAAATAAATGTAGGCAGCAATAAATGCATACTCCAATATATAAATGGACACCCACTCATATTATCCTACGTGAAAAACCGTTTCCAGAAAAGCTAGGCGGACGGCAACAGGACGAAGAATTGGGCTGTTCCAGCACCCATGCTGCCAGACCGCTAGAACCGTACTTTGACAAGATACACTCATCAACTCTACCACCCGCTCGAGCCGTACTTTGACAAGACACACTCATCAACTCTACCACCCGCTAGACCCGTGGATTTTCTCGACGCTGGTGCCTTTAATGCTACAAGTTTGGGGGACAGAGTTTCTTCAAGGCATCTATTGGGATTGGGGCATTCCCCCCCCCCCCCCCCTCCGAAAGAAATGGAATTTATATAGAAAATAATATATACTTTTACCAGTGTCCGCCCCCGGAACATTAGTCCGCCACCCCCTTCCCAAATATCAAGCGCCCCCCCCCCTCCGGAGAAAAAAAAACTCTAAAAAAAACACCAGGGATACGTGTGTCTATAATAATGCAAGGGTGGGGGGCTGGTGGAGGGGGCCTAGAATGACTTGATTTAAGAAAAAAAAATGTAAAAAATGACTTGCTGAACATGGTGACCAACTCAGCGTGCTCAGTCACTTCATTGATTTCGCTACATTTGCTGATGTCTGCTTCAGTCATGCAGTCACCTGGAACATAGCGCAGTCAAATAATTGTTTGATAATGATTTCATTCGTTGCTTCTTTCTACGTTAAATCATACACATATTAAGCCGTGTAACGGCCTCTTTTTAAAAACATTGACATAAATGTTTCAATGAACTTTTAAAACGTATTTTTTACTTTCTCGTATATACGAAGTATAGAGAAAGTCTTGTAATCGTGCAAAAAAAAAAAATCGAGATTTTTACAAATCTCGACGTTTTACACCTCACTGATACGGAAAAACATAATTTTGCAATCTTGTCCGTATGTCTGTGTGTCTGTCTGTGTGTCTGTGTGTCTGTCTGTCCGTGTGTAAACACGATAACTTGAGTACCGTTACAGCTACGTTGATGAAATTTCATATATAAGTATTTTATCAAAATCGTAGATCCGTATCAACTTTTGAGCGATTTCCGATAACCGGAAGTGGTACTTTTCCTACTTTGAATTTTTCAAAAGCCTATAACTTGAGTACTATTTCAGATAGATAAATGAAATTTCAAATGTAAGTAAAAGATCTAATTCTCTACCTTCTGTTAAATTTTGAGTAATTTCCGTTGACTGGAAGTAGTAATTTACGCTACTTCCGATTTCTCAAAAAACTAATGTAAATTTTAAAAGTACTAATAATATTGCGCACCATTATGCGCTTTTTTATTTGGCGTTCACTTGGTGTGCAATTAATTTGTCTACGAGATTTTATTCTATTTTTAAAACTTTAAGTATTTAAAATGGATTAAAAATCATGTCTATAGCCCGAGTTCCCATCCCCTGTTATTTTATATAAGAATATTCGAGAAAGTTTAGGGGAGATCACTCCCGGTTTATTTTGTATGTATATCGAATGTAAACAATAACGTTAAAACTTAATTTGTTTATATTGTAAGATGTATATTGATATGTAAACAATAACGTTTAAACTTACTTTGTTTATATTGTAAGATGTATATTGATTTGTAAACAATAACGTTTTAAACTTACTTTGTTTATATTGTAAGATGTATATTAATATGTAAACAATGACGTTTAAACTTACTTTGTTTATATTGTAAGATGTATATTGATCTGTAAATAACATCCAGGCACATGTAACAGTTGGCATTTGTTCTGGGGAAAAGACATTAAAAAGTTATTAATTAAAACGTTTGATTACAGATAAAAGATATGTCTCATATCTACTTCAGACACTGTGGGTGGGGGGAGAGGGAAGGGTGGGGGGGGGGGGGGGGGGTTTACAGGCTGATTTAACTGTTTTCTACACCACTTGGGTGACACCAATTTTTTGTATGTTAAGGGATAGTGGTGCAGTAGCTGATTTTGCTTGTGGTGCGACGTTTAACAATCACTATATATATATATATATATATATATATATATATATATATATATATATATATATATATATATATATATATATATATATATATATATATATATGCCTATATGTGTGTGCATGTGTTGTGTCACACACAACAATACATTGTTTAATCCTACCCATAACACAACATGATACCTTAAGCGTTGCTTGAACAAACACATACTTACGTCTTTAACAGAATGGTGGCGTTGACGCCGTCACTGACCACTTCCGGCTTGTGCAGGATCTGCTGGTAGCACTGGACGCCCTCCCCCCACGTGCCGGAGGTGGCACTGATGATCAGACGGGTGTCCGTGCCGGAATCCCGATGGTACCAGGAGCCGTCGTAGTAGTTGGGGAACTGGCACACTCCCACGGCAGCTGAAATCACGGTGTTTATTTACAGTTGGACTCGATTTCTATTTATAGAATCTACATGTTTAATTTGTGTAACAGATTTCATGAGCCATAAATGCTTTTATTATTTTTATAGTTTTTTTTTTAGTTTTTTTTTTTAGTTTTTTTTTTTTAAAGGAAGTTTTTTTTTCAGTGTACTAAACAGTTATAAAGTTTTGAAGATTTTCAATATTTTTTTAGCCGAATTACAACATATTTACCTGGCAGCTGGAGAAAAACACTGAGAATCACCGTGGAAATCACGCTGGTCAACTTCATGGTTAGTTCCACAGGTTCCCTCTCAATGGGACATTGTTGTGTTGCCTGTTGGCTTCAGAGGGTGAATAAACTAATGTCTGTTAGTTTAGTCAAACGGAAGATGAATCACCTAATGCCTGTTAGCTTGGTCAAAAAGAGAATAAATCACCGAAGGTCTTCTGGGGAACAGAAGATGAGAATATAATGTCTCGCGACTTGCTCTAAAAATCCCGCGCCTTTCTGTACTCACCTCAAATTAAGGCCTAATGAATACAAACCAATGACAACCTTTTATCAAAGTCAGCCTGCCATTTTGTTTTTCCCTCTCAACAACTCTACACATTCAACAACAAACGTTTGAATCTACACATCCAACTAACGTTTGAATCACCACAGATAACAAAGGAAAAAATTATGCACGCTACTAAACTTGGCCAACGTGTGCTAAAGATAAAATCATATCTTGGCCTGTTGACCCCTGGGTGTTGATAAAACCAATTAGAAATCATAATAGTGTCGGGGGGCCGGGGCTAGTTTTTTAAATACATCAACTGGAGATATTGAAACACATTTCAACTGGCTAGGCTATTATTTTTTCCAGCTAGTTCTTGATATTTCGTGTAACTATTTCAAGCCCAACAAATTATATACACGATATAGTAAAGTTGTAGCCATCATTTAATTAATTAGATTTAATTCTAACGGTAATTTTCAGATATAGAGCTGGATTCCTATAACAAAATACGGTTTTCGGTTTCTTGAATGAGATGAGTCTTTAGAATTTGAACCAGACAACACTGTCTCTGCTGTTGCTTTAGAATAGGTCCCTTGAGATATAAACAAACATGGTACACTTGGTTGAGTTGCAATGATGATGCTTGCGTGTAATGAACATCGAGAAAAACATGGTTCTTTAATATTTGGACCATCTTGATGGTAATTACTTGACAGATAGACATGGATGTACCGAGTGAAAGTTTTCAAATATCTCTGACTAAAGCTCAAGCATTCTTGCTGGTATTCCAGCTAAAGCTCAAGCATTCTCGCTGGTATTGGATGTTTTCCCGAAGTTTTTAGGTTTCTCTGGCCCTTTATTGAACAAGTCCAACACCCTGACCGCTTTGACAGTTTGTTTGCTTACATTGGTACTACAATCAACCCAAGATCAAATTGTATGCTTTGGATGAATTTGACCCCAGCCCATCTCCACGAACTAATCTAACGTGAGCGACTTGTTTTACCCCACTTACTTGATTCCCCCCCCCCCCCCCCCCCCCCGCGCCAACCAAATTGAATGACTACTGTTTTAGCCAACCACTGACTTGACCCCCCCCCCTCCCCCTCACACCAAATTGAATGACTACTGTTTTATCCAAAGTTTAAAAAAAAAAAAACAACTCATTATCTCTACACAGTAACCTCTAGATAAAGCGCCATGTTTAACGAGGTTAAGGACTTCAAGTACTGACCAGTGGGATGTGGTTTGGCGTGTGCTCATTGTTTCAGCAACAATCATCAGTGACTGGTGAAGGATGAGCGATTAAGGTAGGTCTGAAAACTTACAGCAGTCTTTAATATCTCTACATCAAACTAAAACATTAGGTAGGTCTAAAAACTTATAGCTGTCTTTAATATCTCTACATCAAACTAAAACATTAGGTAGGTCTGAAAACTTATAGCAGTCTTAAATATCTCTACATCAAACTAAAACATTAGGTAGGTCTGAAAACATAGCAGTCTTAAATATCTCTACATCAAACTAAAACATTAGGTAGGTCTAAAAACTTATAGCTGCCTTTAATAAATTAATATCTCTACATCAAACTAAAACATTAGGTAGGTCTGAAAACTTATAGCTGTCTTAAATATCTCTACATCAAACTAAAACATTAGGTAGGTGTGAAAACTTATAGCAGTCTTAAATATCTCTACATCAAACTAAAACATTAGGTAGGTCTAAAAACTTATAGCAGTCTTTAATATCTCGACATCAAACTAAAAGGATGAGCGATTTAGCTAGGTGAAAACTTATCTTAGTATTTTAAAAGATTTTTTCTGCAAACTAAAACATTTCTAACATGAGTGATTAAGGTAGGTCAGAAAACTTATAGCTGTCTTTAATATCTCTACATCAAACTAAAACATGATATATTAGACATATGTTAGCATTGCGATTCTATGAGACATGTTGGGACTGATTTTGTCTATCACGGAGGTTCTGTCAGACATTATGTCATTAGCTTAAAAGGCATGTTCAAATGACAACAGCTAAAAAAGAAAGCAGTTGTCAAGTACAACTTGTTGACATTACGATAGTACTATTGGTGTAATTGTTAACTTCTGTCATAAAACTTGTGTCAATGTTGACATAACAATGTACTTAAGTACTTTAGAATTGTTAACCTGTTACTGTTAAAATGCTATGTAACCAAAAAAAAACCAACAGCATATTGTAGCTTTTACATAACTTTATTCAGTAAAATATGTATTAAAAACATTATAATGATATGGAATGCGAACTTTGAATCTAGTTACCGTAGAAACCATCATACAAAATACCAGAACATTTGCTGCAACAAAGCTTTGAAATGGGGGTTTTAACTGATGGTAGAATATCTCTCAAAACTCATTATGCATAAAAATAGTAACAGAATAAAAAATTGCTACGAATAGTTCAGTTTAAGAGAACAAAAACTTTACAAAATATATTTTTGAAAAGATAACGCATTTTTAAAATCCAAATGTTGATTGTATTAAAACTGAACCAACCTTGAACAGTTTTTGAAGAAAACGTTATTTGAACGAGGTACTTAAAATGCTGATTGACAGCATATGAGAAAAGGGACATAATTCTGACAGCAAAATTTTAGACTTTTTGTGTATTTGTGGATGGGCGGAAAAAATAAAAATATGCATGACATTTACAGATAACCCCTAACAACATTTAGGGATATCATACAAAGATTTGCATATTTTATATACACATTATAACACTCATTTATTCAAACAAAAAACAAGGCACAAATTCTTCTCATCACATATTGATAGCAACTCTACCATCAAGAATAAAATGTCTACAAGCCAATGTTTAAAAAAATATCTAAGATGATAAGATTTACACCAGACAAAGTGGAGCAGCTGACATTAAAATCAAATTTTAAATTGTGGTAGTTACTTTTTCAAACTCAATGAACTTGAACCTTGACCTAGCAGCTCAAGCTATTCTTAGCCTTAGTTTACTGTACAGAGCTTACATTACAATGATCAAAACGTATTTTATAGCAACAAGGGGAGTTAACTGCCTTTATTTACATCTAGTAAAGACTGAATTCATAAAGTCATGTCAGGTATGCTGTAGTGTGTTGGAGATAACAAAACATGGTGATGAATGAGTATCCATTGGTACTGACAGTTGAGCACATGGATGGTACAGATGGGGGCGGGTGGGGGGGGGGGGGGGGGGGAATCAATATTTACAGACACAGTGAGTGGCAGAAAAAGATCTCTCTCACACATGAAAACATTTGCATGTTAATGGATGATTACACAAGGAAAAATTAATTTCTTAAAAATATTAATAGAAAAATAATTATATACAAAATTCAGATCTAATCCAGCTTAAGATTGTACACGTATGTGACTGTACACCTATTTACATTTCATATAAGTAATACAGGTGATATAAAATTGTTGATTTGGTCAATTTCACTGCACTCAAGTAGCCAGATCAATTATTTGAATCAGAGCCAAATTTTTTCACACTTCAGAGTTTTACACACATTGCCAGCCACACCTCATTTACCAATCTCACATGTAATTCAAACATTTACTCACTCTAGCTAGACTCACTTCATCAAGATGTGTGTGACTAGCAGAACTATGAGAGTATTCAACAAAACAGCTACAGGTACCATTCTAGCTGGGCTGCCACTGAGTACATAGATCACAGTGGGCTTTAGGTAAGGGTTAAGTCCTGGGTCAAACCTCTGGGGGCAATCATCATCTGGGAAGTTATTGAGAGGAAATGTTTACAATCAGTTTTACTAATGGAAATTAAATGTAATCTATTGATTCGGCTAAACAGAACATTAAAAAAAATATAGGCCTAATGCTTTAAAAAGTTTATTTTTTTTATAGCAAATAATAATTTGCTTTAAACTAACTACACTTTAAATAAAATTGTAAAAACTTTATTTTTAAACTGAATTGTATTACAATAAAACTTTTAAAAAATCATTACATTTCAAACTATTTATAATTTTGTTTAGTTATAATATTCTTGGCTATTTAAGAAATTCATATTTCTTAATGGTGATTTTTAAGTGTACTACAAATTTTTAAGACAACTATTGTTAGAGTACCACTATTGTTAGTGAGATATTTTGATGGACTAGTGAAGTTTGGCACAACTGAAGTGAGCTGTTTGTATGAAAAGTTGTACTCACATAGCCTCTCACTTTCTGTGAGCTTCATGTTGAGGCCAGTGCCCTCTATCATGTAGCTCTGGGAGTTCTGCTCACGTCTGCAGCGGGCAGTCTGACTTCTGGACAGAGACAGGTCGGTCCAGCTCACACGTTCATACACCTGGCATGAATGATATGACATCATTGTATGTTAGCACCAAATTATTGTTTGGTTAGAGTTATCTTGAGCTGTACATAAAAAAACCTCTTATAACCAGATCCAGACCCACCAAAAGTTATGAAAAGATTAGACAGGACCTACCCAACAACGGAATCTTGAGATGGCGTCTTCTTCATCGTATGTGACCAGGTAGGACTTCATGTCCTCCATCCAGAAACCCACACAGGTCAAAATGTGATCAGGCTCATCTGTGCAAGGTAAATTCATTGTTGATGTTACATTCACAACAGACCATAGTCAAATGTACTCAGGGCGAAAATCAACTCATAAAAATGTAATCAAAACTGAATCTATTAAAGGTAAGGTGC
The DNA here is from genome assembly GCF_028476545.2 of Physella acuta. Taxonomy (NCBI): domain Eukaryota; kingdom Metazoa; phylum Mollusca; class Gastropoda; family Physidae; genus Physella; species Physella acuta. Next base: position 110,326 of record NW_026732587.1, on the reverse strand, counting down.
GTCTACAATGCCCAGGGTGGTTACTAAAATTTCCAGCAATTTGATGCTGAGTTATGCAATAACCGTATTGACCATCCCATTATCCTCTGTATGTACCCACTTCACCACTGCTCTCCCCTGCCCTAACCACAACACTGACTCAGACACTTACCATACTCTCCAAGAGGCCTGCCCCTGTAATCAACACTCTCACAGTACTCCTCATCCACCTCAATCTTAGACCTGTCCTGGCTGCAGGATTTGAACTCTGAGACAGTGATCCTGCAGTTGATGGAGTTACGAGGTCTGTCAGTGACACCACGGATCCTGGTCTTGTATTTCTCTAGCTCACCATTGGCATTCTGGATGAAGCTGTACCTGCCCCCAATAGGGCAGGACACTGGTGAGGGTGGGTCCACTAGTAGACACAAGTTTTTTCAACAGTTAGATAACCAGAGGGGGAATGGTTTGGTCTCATTATGACTGGCTGACACAAGTTTTTCAATAGTTTGATAACCAGGGGAATGGTTTGGTCTAATTATGACTAGCTAGATTCAAGTTTTACAACAGTTAGATAACCAGAGGGGGGAATTGTTTGGTCTAATTATGACTAGCTAGACACAAGTTTTTCAATAGTTTGATAACCAGGGGAATGGTTTGGTCTAATTATGACAAGCTGCATACAGATTTTAAGTCATATAATAAACTACTGCACAATGGTTAAGTCTATAAGTATATAATTACTTGAAGCATAAAGGTACAGAAAATAATCATTAGCTTTAAAACAATACGTTGAAATGCAATCTAAAGAAAAAGATTTTAACTAAGGCTAGTAGAACACTATCACTGTACAATAATACTATGAAGATTTAATATCTGAAGTTTGACATTACTGTTGGTTTATTTGGACTAGTAAAATGGACTAATCTGAAGGTTTATATTACAGTTGGCTTACATAAAGTTGAACGTGTAAGCACTTACTGATCAGGACTTCATACTTCCAGTCTGTATCATTACGGTTAAAGGTGAACGACTGCCAACTACAAACTTCACGGAACTTTTTGGTCATGAACTGCGGGTCTGCTATTTCTTCTGGTGTTAGACGTGAAGGCTTACCTTGGGTGGACAAACAAAACAAGAAGTTATGGCAAGGGAGACAACTAACTTAGAAGGTAAAGAACTGTTAATAAATAATAAACAGAAACACAAAAAATGTATTTCCCACCACGAGAAATTCAATTTTTTAAATTGTTTCTTACAATAGAAGTTTTTTGAGAATAAATTGATTAAAAGTCAGGTGAGCATTACAAGTTATTAGCCATGGCCACAGAATATTTTACAACACTCAATTGTGAACTTAAACATCCACTAAGCTAATAGCAAAACTAACTTATAAATTAATTTAAATGACTACAAATAGTAATAGTATTACAAAGTCAAGTAAATATCTACAAAATATGTTTAACTCACCAACTCTGTACCTGACAATTCCATGGTGTCTGGGCAGGATATCATAGCACACAAAGTCAACCTCACTAACGGACAGAAATTTATAGTTTAAACATACAAATCTCACTAAATGTCAGAATGTTTCAAGTGTATAAAGATTTCATAACAGGCTAAAAGTTTATCAAGATTTGAAAACAGAATAAGTAATAAAAGTACTTAAACATTGTAGGCCTAAATCAAACAAACTTAAACTTTAGGAGAGCGTATCTGATGAAACTGACCATGTAATGTACTTGGCCATGACCAGTATAAAACTTATAAAGTAAGAGAGCGTATCTGATAAAACTGACCATTTGCCCACGATGTACTTGGTCATGACCAGAATAAAAAGTAAGTGTATCTGATAAAACTGACCATTTGCCCACGATGTACTTGGTCATGACCAGAATAAAAAGTAAGTGTATCTGATAAAACTGACCATTTGCCCACGATGTACTTGGTCATGACCAGAATAAAAAGTAAGTGTATCTGATAAAACTGACCATTTGCCCACGATGTACTTGGTCATGAGGTAACGGGTCCCTAGAGTCTGCTGGCAGGAGAGATACGTCTCTTCAAACTCAAACTCATTCTTGGTGGTGAAGTAGTGGATGTGGGTGTCATTGACCACCACGCGGGACATGAACTGGATCCCCTGGGTGTACCATTCACCTGACACATTCCTCGGCAGGTTGCACTGTGGTGTGATGTATGGTGTCAGGGGAGGGACTGAAAGTGTCCATATAAAAATATTTAATTATCTCACTGAAACTTTCTATCTGATATAATATTAGGTTAACAGAAGATGCATTGAAACTTTTTTTAAGTCACCTGTAACTTAGATTGTTGGGTATTATAAGGACATTTTATGTATATTTTTCATTCTTAGAATGAAGGTGAGGACATAAAATAAAAAATCTTTCAAATAAGCAAATTAAGGATTTTTCTGACAGATGTAATTAAAAAAATATCTAAAATACAAAATTAAACAAATGTGGATTAGCCTGGCTTGTCAGTTACAATAATTGCAAGATTACAATAGGTAATCTTTAAAAAAAAAGAGAGAAAAAAATTACTTCTTCTGAGGACAATTCTGACTGGAGCTTCATACAAGCTGTTGAGGGATGAGCAGTCAGCAAATCTGGACATAGCCCACCTAATAGAATTATCTGCTTGCTTTTGATCTCGATTTGTCATCTAGAAAACAGGAACTTAATATGTAGTTTATTGATTTAAATTAAAAGTAGCAAAATCTAACAATGTAAATTAACAATAAAAAAAGAATTTTCAAATGAAACTTTAACTAGACAAAAAGAGAAGCTGATGAAAGAAGTGCCACTCATTTTATAAGTGCACCCTGAAATTCAACTGCCCCAATTTTACCAACCCTAAAAGAAGGAATTTTAAAATCCCCGAACCTTATCATCATCACTTGATAAATTAACTTTACTATGTTTTGATTGCTTTTCAATAGTTGATAAACATCAAATCTAGTACACTGTATTTAAATGCCTTAAAACAATATTTAAGCAAAAACTCTAACAGGTTGTGCACAAACACAGTAAAACAAAAATTACAAAATTATGGCACAAGATTTTATTATACTCTCGCATGATTTTCACCTATATAATTCTCTTTTTACCAAATAAATATAAGGAGAAAATAATTGCTCATGTAATCTCTACTGCATTTACCATGCACTTGTATTTTTCCCTAGTATCCTTCTGTACTGTATCAGCAATGGCAGAAAATGTGTAGCCTGTATTTCCAATAACAGCAAACCAGGTACCCATACATTGGTAGCGAATAGCTGAAAGTAATTCATTACAACTTATTACCATCAACTGTGGTGTTTAAACTATAAAATAATGCAGAGATAAAATATTTAGTTTGAAAGTATACCTACTTAACATTTGTATGAAAACTCTATAAAAATTTTATATATGAAAACCTACTTAAATTTTGAATAAAAACCTAAATAAAGTCTATATGTGAAAACCTACTTAAGGTTTGTATAAAAACCTACTTTGAGATCTTGAAGTCTGCACACTAGGACACCTGGCGTATGTGATCAAAAACACCTGGTTGTCAACATATGCTGACCCTGGGTCCTGGCACGCCTTGAGGACACTGTCTGGGTTGTCACAGATACCACCACCGCCCCAGCTGACTTCATACGTGAACTGGTACACGCCTTCCCAAGTCTCAATACAGTTCACAGTCTTTAGTGTTTGACCTAAAAATAAAACAAGTCTCCAGGTGAGTAGAGGTGGTTATGTATAGTGGTCAACTGTCCAGTCAACTTAAAAATTGCATGCATAAGGATACAAACTTCTAGGGAATTAAAACACACACAATGAGTTTATTTTTAAACTATTTTTTTAATTAAATAACAAAACTAATTAGTGCAAATAAAAAAAATTAAAAATAGCTTATCCGTTTAAATAAAATAATTATCTAACATGATGAATATAACACTAAATAAATAATTATACTAGGCACTAAGTATATATTAATGAAGTTTAATGTGTATGATTTCTTGCTATTAAAGCAAATAATTCTCTGCTCTATTTCAAGAAAAAAAAATGAACCTACGGAAAAGTGTTGTCAGTTGGTCTTGAGATGGAAGTTGGTTGACACCTTTACACATGACTTTGAAGTCAGTTTCTGTTGTGAAGCAGCTACCTGAATAAACGTGGCAGTTAATTAGCTAATGAGCTTTTTCTTATCTCTAGCATTGCCAAAAAATGTACAAGAATACTATGTCGACATATCTAAATCAAAACATTTCTCAATTATTAACAAAACCTATTAGCCCTTATTTAAAATTAAAATAGCAAAAAAAAAAAAAAAAAAAAACACAGCTAAAATTAGATATAAGACAATGCAACTCTTGCATACATTTTGTTTGGTTAAGTTTGAAAACAGTCAAATTTAGATACTACACTTACTCTTCCTGTACTGAAGAATATTTGGAGTTCTCCATAGAATATCAACACACATAAGACAGTTGTCTCCCCCCCTGAAGATAAAAACAAACAATTGATCTTAAAGCTTTTCTCCATATGATGAAGTGCTATTAACTATTGGATTATCATTTATTTGTGTAAGATTAATTAGCCAAACATTCTTTAAACAGCTTTAAGAAGGATGAAAATATTACAATAGTATTTAAATAAAATAAAACTATTTAAAATTATTACTTATTACTTCGTTAAGACAGATTTATCAAGTGACATTAAATGAATGATCTCTTCTTCTTCTTCGTTCTTAATTATTAGTGTTGAAGGGGATCGAGATTTATCTGCGAGTGGGTTTGAACTCGAGACTTAAATGAATGATGAATACGTAAATCTAAGCCAATAAACAGATTGATCCTCTATGTTGTTTTGCCCATCTCAATAAAGTCAATTGTTAATATTTCTGAAAATAATTCATTTATTTCAGGGAAAAGCCCAGAATTTTTGGCTTATCAGTAAATTACAGTAGACTTCCAGGAATCTAAGGAGGCCAAAACAGTAAGCTTTTTATCACCTGTGCACCATAAAATATCTGTTATCCTAAGTTTATACATATATTTAAGTTTTACATTAAGTAAGCAACACTAAAATAAAATGTAACATGAAGCCTTACACTGCTTTCTTCATCAGCATGGTCATGTTGACACCTTCCACAAACTGGGCCTCTATTGGATGCTGGTACTGTTTCAGGCAGATCATGTCACCCCAGCGGTCTTTGGAAACTGGAGTAAACACATCGGCACCAGTTTCCATGGAGTACCAATCTCCTAAATATGAATCGTGTATTGGACATCCTGCAGCTGATTGAGCTATGGGAGGAGAAATGGTTGCATACAAATTAATCTTTGTAATCAATGTGTAGTACTCTGTAGGTTTAAAAATTGTGCACTTAGAACACTAAACATTAAATATTTCTAGTATTACTTTAGTGTTAAATCATTTTCAAGTTATAATTTAAATTTAAGAGTTAGGTTTAAAGACAGATATGTTTGGCCTATAATTGTTCTCTATTACTCTTCACTGGCCAAAGCTGCATACTCCCCCATGACTTATCAAAGGCTATCAAAACACAACCATTCTATTTCTAGTTTCATAATTCTTATTTGAAACATAAATGATGCTTACTACTGAACCGATATTGGGGATGTTATAGACAAAACACCAGTAGCGTAGCTAGGGGGGCGGGGGGACACATGTCCCCGGGCGCCAACCTTAGGGGGCGCCAAAATGGGTTGGAAAAATAAATTGAAAAGTTGAGGGGGGTGCAAATCGAACCTTTGAGGGGGGGGGGTGCAAATCGAAAAGTTTGTCCCCGGGCGCCGGGAAGGGTCGCTACGCCTCTGCAAAACAGTTTTTTCTGTTTTTGACTTAACAGGAAAATGCAGTCTCGAGTCTGTAGAATGATTGGCAGTGATTTGTTTAAGTTTGAAGTTTGTTATGGATCTAGGTCTAGAGATCTAGATCTAGAGACCTAGACCATTGCAATTATTTTTGTAAAGGAATTTATTTATGTGTAAAAAAGAATACAATTATTCTTTTTCTTGTCTCACACACGATATTAATAAGACTAACTGGCTCTAGATATCTAGATCTAGATCTACCACTATTAGTAGATATAGAAATCTAGTACAGTACAGGTAGAGCACAGAGGAGTTTCTTTCAGGCATCTGTTGTGCGCCCCCCCCCCCCCCTACCTTCTAGGCAAAACAGGGGGAAAAAATATAATTTATAAATTATAGTGTTCAGTTCATAAGTAATACTTCCTTATATTTGTAAGCCTAGGCCTCTAACTTGAAATCTAGATCTACCTGAGTAGACCGAGTTTTTTATGATGCTTCTCAGAGCTTCTCGTTCTCACTGTTTGGTTATTTCCGGGTTTTGTTTCCAGTGTTTTAAAATAATTTAAGAATTTAAAATCTTACGAAAAGATACCCAGAAAAACAGCAAGTACACTAAATATCAGTGCAAAAACAGTTGATGAAACAAATACCTTCAGAAATTCTAACAGTCCCTGCCAGCAGCACCGTGAAAACTAACACGGTACCTATCGCTGTTGACGCCATCTTAAAAGTTTTCCCCCGTGTCCCCTGTCGCCAAACCGAGGCTGACATTCAGGTGTGTGACACAGTTCCAGTTGAATAATTCCTTCTGAAACACAAGAGCAACTGTAGTCGGCCAGCCGATCCTACACGGTCGGCGGTTGGTTTGTAAATAATGTTGGTCTAAATCATCTAAATGTCGTATGTAAACTTAAAACCTAAACAGTATTTTCTTTTAATAATAATGTGAGAACGCAGGCCTACAGGATTAAGAGAAACTAAGAAATAAAAACTAATGTTAGTATTAGTTTGTTTTTTTTTATTTGTATGAAACTTTAATAAAGGCAAAAAGACAGCTAATAACTAGATCTATAAACATTACAGTATATTGCGCACTAATCTAGTTTTGATACAACTTTACAGTTTAATATAATTTTTTTCGCGAATTATTATACGTATGCCTAATAACCGTTTACTTGATAAGCAGTGTTTCTTTCAGACTTTTCTTCCGGGGGGGGGGGGGGGGGGGAGAGGGGGCGGACACTGTTAAAAGTATATATTTTCTATATAAATTTCATTTCGTTCGGGGGGGGGGGGGGGGGGGGGGGGGGGGGGGGGGGGGGGGGGGGGGGGGGGGGGAGCGGGTAGACTCTCCTCGGGGGTAGGGAGGGGGGGAGCGGGAAGAGATGCCTGGAAGAAACACTGTTGATAAGTAACTTGATAAGTAGGCCTAACTTAAAAGCAAAAAATCTCATCTGATATTTTTTAAATTAATAAAATAAAAGACGGAGTGTTTGGAGTCTTTGTTTTTAAGGTTTTTGTTTCAATTTGTTTCGGTTCCTACAAACACATTTCCAGAAGCGGTGTTTTGGGTGGCAAATTGGGCGGTTACCCCGGGCCCCCGCTCTTGACTGCTCAGCCCCCCAGCGATCAGAGTTTCTTCCAGGCATCTCTTCGGGGGGGGGGGGGGGGGGGCTTTGCCCCCCCCCCCCCCCCCCCCGAAAATTTTTTTACCGCCCCCCGAACGAAATGAAATTTATATAATTTATATAGAAAATATAGGGCCTATACTTTTAACAGTGTCCCCCCCCCCCCCCCCCCCCCGGAGAAAAAAGTCTGGAAGAAACACTGCAAGCGATTTCTTGCTCTATGTGTATTTCGTGACTTTAAAATGAAGTACTATGTGCAATACGGAACGGATATTCACTTCTGATTCATGTCCAGAGTTTCTTCCAGGCATCTCTTAAAGTCTACCGCCACCCCCACCCCCCCCCCCCAACGAAATGAAATTAATTTAGAAAATATATACTTTTAACTATGACCGCCCCTCTAGAAAATTTTAGTACGCCCCCCCCCCCCCCCCCCGTTCATGTCATTCTTAGCAGCAAGTAGGCGGATCTTGCTACAACATCTTTATCAAAACGTTTGTGTGATATCGTTATATCTTTAACCTATCCTTATCAGTTTCTCTAGGTGAGCGGGTGGTAATTGGCGGGGTGTAATGCTCTATTGTATTTACTGGGGGGGGGGCTACAGGGGGCTATTGACGAGCGGTAATTTATAACAGGGAGGGTAATGTCCTGCTACGATATAATAATATAAAAAAAAAACCCTGAATTTGACCAAAGCGGCTCTCCGTGTCAACCACCGCCTTATTATCAGCGTGTAGGCCTATACATGTTTAAAAAAAAAGATTGAACTAACAAATTAATGAGTTAATTTTAATTTTATTTTATTTGCTATACAAGAAACCCATAGGTCGGGCCTATGCTTGCTCGCTCTCAACGAAAAACTGAACGCGCTGCTCTATTGGACGGCTTGAAGAGTCGGGAACATCTAGGGATGTAAGCATTAATTGTATTACTCCATTGAGACTAAATAGCCGTAGAAGCAGAGGCGTAGCGAGGGGGGGGGGGGGACGGGCGGGGTGCGGACCGCACCGGGTGACACCATTTAGGGGGGTGACACCAAGGCAAAAATAGCAGGGTGACACCATTAAGTGCCACACCGGGAGACACCCAACCTCGCTACGCTAATGGGTAGAAGTTATGGCTTGGTAACTCGGGTTAGGACTGGCCATAGGGCTGTAGTTAGAGGTCTTTGCTAGACGCAGTTGAGTGGTGGGGGAGGTAGCTAGCTACAGTAAGACGTGGCTTGCTAGCTAATTTTATGGCTGTTCACTAGACACAGTTAAAAGTGGCTTAATATACGCAGACTGAGGCGGCGAATGTAACCAGCACACAACAATGGAGTTATGATTCGTCTTAAGATCTGTTGTTCAGGTTCAGTGTATGTACCATAGGAGGTCTGCGAGTTGGGTCGGTATAGCTTATAGGTGCTAACACGAAACATCCCGAGTTCGAAACCCCAGGCAGATGAGGTTCGATAGCTGGGGACAGCAACTCATCTAAGAGAGAAAACTCTAAAATTAAACCACTGATGCTAACTCGGCATCACTGGGTGTATGACCTTCCAGTAAAGGTCACCGGCCAGGGCGCAAGAGTTCTCAGATAAACTTCAACGGCCACGTGTTCGTGAGCAAGCCAGGTAGGGCGAGCCACCTAGGTGTAGATGTGCTATAACAACTATGTGAAGATTTGGACAACAACAGAGAATTAATCAACAAAATGATCAGTTATATAATGTGTTTTTTTTAATTTGCAATTATTGCAACAAAGACAAATCGCATGATCATAAGTACTTCAGTTGTGATTATCGTTCTTGGTCATCACCACTTCAATTGTGATTATCGTTCTTGGCCATCACCACTTCAATTGTGATTATCGTTCTTGGTCATCAATGTTTGCTGATACAGTGATATGGTTAATTCTAATACGAGAGCCGATGGCAGGCAACTAGTAAATACTGTGATAAAAATAATGAAATAGATTGTATGCCTCTTCTTATAATTATGCTCACTTGTCATTCTTGTCACCATCATTGAAAATGAAGGCGATAAATCCTAGATTCTCTACTATGGCAGTTAATAAAATGTCGACAATAATATTAACTAACGATGTTGATAGTAACTTGTATGTATTGTAAAGTATTTTAGATCTATCTGGCCGTAACAACAGTCACTGATACTTAAACATTACATATCTAGAGTTTTATGTATTGCTCTTTGTGATGTTGTGGGCATCTAGCTGCATATAATTAGTAAACGATTCTCCATGTCATTAAGCTCAAGAGTCATATTTTATAATTTTTTGTCATTGTGAATAGATAGTTCCCATTGAGTAAGGAAATTTTAGAAAAAAAGAAATGATCCAAAGTATTTTCTGAGGTCAGTGAAGTTGGCTACATTTTAAGAGACATTGTTTCACACTTTTCCCATCACTTTCTAGAAAATGAGAACCAGACAGCTCTTCTGTGATTAGTGCAGCAACTTTTAAATGGCTTTATTTCAAGGGGAAAAATTAAAAAGTAAAATAAAATACAACATGAATAACCATCAATCATTTCAGCTTACTGCTGTAATTACATTTATTATCAAATTTTTACAAAATACAATTTGTATCACATCAAACAATTTGTTTACATTTTACATCACACCACACATTTTACAAAATGTATACAATTTTACATCACTCAATTTGTAGCAGACCACATATTTTACAAAATGGATCGCATTTTACATCACACAGTACAATCACAGACTGAAAATGTAATAACTAAACCAAGCTGGTATCAAACAAATAATTTCAGCTGTAGCAAGTTGTTGAGCATCACTCTATATACCACACCAACCTATTGGCCTACAAAAGTCGTGCAGAGATATACAGAGGAATATCTGTGGCTAGAAGCTTTATTACTTTATACAATCAACTACAGAAAAACTAAAAGAGCTTTAAAATTCATATAATAGTTATGATTCAAATAAAATGAGCAAATAACATGACTAAAACTTGGAGATCAATATTAAATTATTTCATTCAAAATGGTATTAACATTGTTTAGTTGCTGCTGTCCCAGAATGCAGTTGTTGAAACTATTTTTTAAACTGCACAAGATAACGTAAACAGACTTGTGCTGGATCAGAAACAATGTACTCCGTCATGATGCTGTTTGTTATGTGACTCGCCTGCGATGAGTTTTGGGCAATGCTCACACCTGTCATCAAAGAAAGTTTCAGTAAATGTGTAACTCTTTTAAAAAAATTAATATCAAAATTTAATTCTACGAGCACAGTTAGACTAGGGTGAAGTTACCTGAGGGTAAGATGAACCAATCCGATGGACTGAAGCAATATGGATGACTTTGGACAACAACAGAGTTGTAGGACTTGTCACTGTTTTTCTGTGCATTACCTGCCCTTTGTTCTTTATAGTAGTCTTTTATTTCCCCTAAAGCTACCTGTTACATTAAAGTGATGTAAGTTGACTAAAAATAATGGTGAAAATATTTTTAAAATAGAAAGTTAATCACAAATTTCTATCTGCAACTGAATTTTGATCTTGGCAAATTTAAACTGACTGCTATGATTCAGTTAATTTAAATTGCTCTTCAGTCAATGGAGAAAAAAAAATTATTTCAATGATCAAATGGCAAATAAATTTTGCTGGTTGGTATCAATAGATACAAAATATTGGGTACTGTTTAAAAGTGGATTGGCTAAATTCTAACACATGTCAAACGTGAGGTCTATTTGTAAGAAAAGTTTTTAGACACTCTGCACTTTGTGGATCATTTTCTACCATTGCCTAATAAGCCTACTGAGTTATTTTAAGGCAAATTTTAAGCTACGTTTAGCAAGTGATTATGTCATCTACACATACCTCACACAGTAACATATACATGTTTCCTGAATCTGACCACACATAGCTGGCACTTTTATTGAATGAATCTGACAAGTAGATGCCCTGGAAAAATAAATTTTCCGTTACTATCCTCACATATTAAACAATACATGTACAATTTTTTTTAAGTGTGTATATTGTGTGAGAATGAGGAAACTAAAACTTAAACTTTTAAAAGCGCAGTTAAAATAAAGTTTTAAATGTGTAAAGTTTGTTTACTTTTCCGTAGGCCCAGCCAGACATTCTGGCCTCAGGTGGAGCCACCAGCAAGCCTCTGTTTAAAATACTCAGCAGGTTGCAAGTGTTGCTCCCATGCCACAGTAGACGCCTGTTGCCCAGACCAGTAGCCTTTAACCTTTGCTCCTCACCTTGTCTGTGTACTTTGTAAATGCTGTTTACTTTATAACCTGGAGTAAAATAACACATTGGTATTTATTCATAAGTCTGTAAAAAAACAACTTAAATTGAAACCAAGAAAATTGATAACTTTTCTGCGTAAATAAAGGGAATATTTAAATTAAGTAATTTCCTACCCAATATGATTCAAATGTGTATCATCTAAACAGACATTATTTAAGTTTAAGAACAACAAAACAGTTGAGTTTATTTTGGCCTGATTAGTTAATGGATACATTTGAGAGCAATTTTAATTTGTATTTTACTCTAGTAGACAAAAACAGAATAAAAACATGCAAAAATTAGAGGAAAAATCCAAGGAAACAAAATTAGAAAAATAAAATACCTGGACCAGTTAGGTAAATATATTTAAGAATCATTTGAGACATGGCATCATCCTGGCTCATCATCTCCACCTGGCAACCCAAGCTGGCATACACGTAGTCCACAGGGTTGTACTCTGTGAACAAAATTGATATTCAGACACTGTCTTTATGAGGCTTAACAATAGCTTAATGCTGGAACTAACTAGACATGTGTTATGGGAGAACTGAGGGTGATTACAGTTGTTATTCACTGTTTGTTCTCATTATCTGTGCATCCTTCTTGGACAAGAAGGTTTACAAAACCTCAGCAAACCAACTACACACTTAAGCAGTATGCTGTATTAAACACGTCTACCTCATCCTTAGACTAGCTTTCAACTGCACAAGCAGAGCTCCCCTCCATTTCATATGCCTGGCATGTAACCTAGAGTGACCGGAGAGGGAAGGGCATATGTGTTCATGTCTGATCACTAATTGAATCTGACATGCCATCAGGCCCCACAGAACTGTGACATTGAAATTATGCTATATTGGTAAAACAGGAGGGAGGGGGAGTGAATGGGATACCAGCCAACAAAAGTGTAACTTTAAACCAAGAAAATTTTATGGGGATGGTCAAAAATAATTTTAAAAAGATAGAAAACACATTAAGAAGAAATAGTTTGATCTGTGTTGACAATTCACAAACAATATTTGACCTGTTTTAAAGTGCATGGCTGCCAAGAGCATCTTACAGGCCACCTCATAATCAAGGAGGTTGCTGATGCTGTACATCTGGCCCATCAGTTTTTGACGTTTGTCCAAAGGTCGGATCTTCTCATAAGAAAAGTTTTTACAGGGTAGCAGATGAAAGTATTCATTGCTTAGTTCTGCTATCTGAGGACAGATATTGGTTAAAAATGGTTACTCTCTCTCACATCTTCCTCTATAATAGGCTTATAATATATATAATTAAAATAAATATATTTATGATATTACTTTTTCTAAATTTGCTTGGTAAGCTTCCCTCAGTTCCTTCTTTTCAACCTCTGAGTGTGGTGCTGACCTAAATTCTTCTACCTTGTCAACAAATTTTCTGAAATAATAAATAAAGTTTTCTGCATAGAATTAGAACTATAATTTGTTTTAAAATAACTGGATTATGTTGTTTCTTTTTGTTATGAGCACAAATAAAACAAAATCAACATGAGGTTTTCGAAGCGATTTTAAAAACTTAGATCTTTCACCCCACCAATTTTATATCTATTATTGAAATCAGTCAAAGTTTTTAACTTACTCTATTTGTTCTAGAAGCTCTTTCCCTCGCAGTAAGGTCTCTTTGTTCAAGTTGCCAAATGTCTGTGATTGAATGTTCAGACATTTGGTCTTGTTGACAGACAGCTGCATCTCCTTGGGGTTCATCTAAATAAACAATAAAATAAAGTCATTTAATGGAAAATCTCTAAACTTGTGTCATATCATGGAATAATCTCTAAACTTCACAAAAGTTTTTAAACTTGATAGCAAGACTTACTATAGTTTTGATGAGCTGATAAAGCAAGGCTTACCATAGTTTTGATGAGTTGATATACATATTTGGGCAGAACTGATGGAGTACTGCTAGTGAGGTCAATGTCAAGGTCCTTCTGTGGGGGTTGAGTTTTCCTGGCGTTGTCTTCAACAAGCCTGTACTTGTTTGGTTTTCTTTCAAAGCTGAACACAATTTCATACAATGTTGACAAAACATCAGGCAAACTTATACATAACAAACAGCTGTTGTAAAAGTACTTATTCTTTCACCATACTACTAAAATATACTTTCATTATCACCAACCTACTAAAATGTATTCATACTGTCATCAAACTTATTAAATGTTCTTAAAATTGTCTCCAAACTACTAAAATGTTCATAATATCGTCACCATACTACTAAAATGTACTTAATATTGTCACTTTACTACTAAAATGTTCTTAATATTGTCACTTTACTATAAAATGTTCTTAATATCGTCACTATACTACTAAAATGTTCTCAATATTGTCACTATACTACTAAAATCTTCTCAATATTGTCACTATACTACTAAAATGTTCTCAATATTGTCACTATACTACTAAAATGTACTCACTTCTTGATGTCAATCCATTTATTCCCACTCTTCTCTCTAAATATTTTCATGAATTCCTTCACCGCCTGTTCCCTATCAGGGAATGGTGTATGCTGGAACTGACCTTTGTCCTCTATGCGACCCCATCTTGTAAACAAAATATACAACGATTTGCTGGGTTGAAATACAAGCTGAAATAAGAAAGAGTTTTTAAAATTTTAGATTTTCTAAATTGAGTTTTAAAAATAACAAGAGAAGAAATATTTTTTAAATGGGTTAAACAGGAAAACATATTTTATAACAGCCATCTTAGTAACATTATACAAATTTTTTTACATTTATTTCAGATGTAGATAATTGGATGATTAATTAGATCTAGCTAATAGTAAAAGCGATGCACAATATACTGGCTATTCAAAACTACATTGAAGCACACAGAAAAAAAAATCACCTGAATTTGATAAAAGTTGTATAGACCCCATTCTCCTTGTTTGACATCAACTTTTGTCAGAAGAACATCATAGAATAACCCAAGCTGTTCATCTTTAACAAGCTCCCTGAAAACAGAGGGAATTGGAATTTTTTTTTATAAGTTTTGAATACGATCAAACACATTTTTTAAAAAAATAGCTAAAATAAATAAAACTTTGAAACTAAGTATTTTTTTAAAAAATTATTTCAATTTATAAATACTGAAACTATAGATTAGGTGTTTATAAATTATAATTTTATAATAATATTCATTCCATCATATTTATAGTTGTAAAAGGTGAAAGTTAGAAAATGTTTTCTTGACAAACCCATTTTTGATGTTACAGTTAGAATCCACTAGGTGGAGTTCAGTGTCGTCCACATCCATATTTAAATCATGCACTTGTAAAACTTTGTCTGCAGCATCTTTAAAATCTGGTACATTTTTTAGTGAATGAGGTAAATTATCCTTTATATGAGAGTCTCTTTCAGTCCTTGCCTTCTGTAAATAAAATTTTAAAATTCTGATACATTTTTAATGTGAAAAAACACAAAGAATTTTACTATAAAACAATATGATTGCTGTGTTATTGTGTTTCACCCAAGCACAATTAATCTGCTATTATTTTTTTAAAAGAAAGAAATATAAATAAATACATTATTATTAGGCCTATTAATAAAATATTTAATTTTTAAAATCATTTATCTAACAACATAAATATAATTTTTAAAGATGGAAATAATTTCAACTTTTATAAATTTTATTAAAAAAGAATAAAACTCCTTCACAAATGAGAAATTATTTAATAAACCAAACTTCAGTAAATTTGTTTACCTTGTTTTGTTGTGTTAAATTGAAATGCATTCTCAATACATTAGCCACATTATCTGCCCCTGTCTTCAGTGCCAATTGATAGGGGTTTAGCCCTGAGAAATCTACTGTCAGTTTAGCACCGGCCTTCACCAGCACAAAAGCAATTTCAGCATTATCAAAAGTGCCAGTGGCATGTGTCCTGCAGGTGTAGTGAAGTGCTGTCCATCCTTTGTTATCTTTGTATGCCAGGTTTACATTGCTTGTCTTCTTAACTGGCCTAAATTCTAAATTGGAAACAGTATTTTATTAATAAATCAGTCATTATTGTGGTACAAATATTTAAAAAAGGAAATGAGCAAAGAATTATAAACAAAAATTATTTTTTAAGGAAGCAGCAAGCAATAATTAATAAGGTCTGTTGCCAATGAAGTCACTGTAGGAAGATAATTTTGCATATAAAATTACCACGTATAAGCATCTATATATATAATTCTCTTCTGGGAGATGCTAGAAAACAAGCTGTAACCGCGCTCCCTACCTCCCCACCCCTACATGGTCTGGTGAGCTGTGGTTCACGCTGTTTACAAGCAGAGCTGGGTTTAGTGACGGCTATTAGGGGCAGATAATTTAGTTTGAAACGATTTTAAACTATGGGGAGGTAACTAAGAAGAGGCTGCTTTCACGAGGGGGGGGGGGTGTAGGGTAGGGGTAGTATCGTCCTTAACGACCTACTGATAGTGTTTTAAAGCAAATATTTTCAGTGGCAGCATTGGTTCTGTCAAATTCACAAATTATGAATTACTGAAAAGTAGAAAATAAAACAACTAAATAGCGGCGTATGATATGCCGCGGGTCGGCTTGTTTGTCTTATTTTGAATCCATCCATATGGGACCAACAAGTATGGTCTATGAAATAATTTTAACTTACATTGCTGTTATCCACATCTTCATCTATATTTTCTTTTATAACCAATGTTATAATTACTATTCATTATCGAGTAGAAATATAATTACAGTATCACAAATTATTTCAAGTCTTTAACATCAAACCACCTGGGTTAGAAAACCACTCACCTGGATTCTTCTGGTCATCATCGCTGTTTTGCTCATCTTCATCCATACTTTCCTCATCCTCTTCCTCACTGCTCTCACTACTCTCCTCGGTCACCTTTAGCTTGAAGGCAGCTTTTTTGTTCCAGTTTTTGACCTTCTTTGTGGCAGCTGTCTTTGTCTCCTCTGGTTTATTTGGGTCAAACTCATAGTTCAAAATCTGCTTGACATGATTCACTTTACCCTGTGCATGAACGTTGGGAAAATAGGTCAGTTAATATTTTCAAGTGTTTTCAATGTTTTTGATGAAACAATAGAAAATTTCATTTAAACATTTGATTGGTCGGTAGACACCTACCTGAATAACTGCATGCATGAGTGGAGAAATATCGTCTCCATCTGTTTTGTTGGGGTCGGCTCCTAGTTTCAACAAACTTTGTGACACTGTGAAGCAGTTGCAAGATATGGCTGCAATAAGTGCAGTGGTCTTGTTGTCTGGATAGCTATTGGAAAGAATTAAGCCATAAAACTGTTACCACCACAGTAAATGTTTACATTGAAAGATTTATATTTAAGACATAACATATTTCAAGTTATAACTTAATCAAATCAAACTTTTTATAGAATATCAAACAAATGACAAGATAAAGAACATTGGCATAAAAAAAAATCTAGTACAAACCTTTGCCAGTAGTCAGGATCAAGTTTATTGTTTCCACTAACAAGGGAAGCAAACTCTGGGTTTAAGGGGAGGTCAATATGCTGGTTAATGTTTATTCCATTTTTAATCATCTTTTCCAGAAAGTTCCTGAACAATAAGTTAGTAACAGAAAGTTTGTCAATCAGGCATATTTTAAAAAGAAACTGAAAAAGTCACAGTTATTTACAATGTTAATATTTTGTATTGTAATTTGTAACATTTTAGGTAATATTTTAATTACTACATATAATTTATAGACACAATAATTTCTTTCATTGTAGTATTAATAAGTTATTTTCTTCAATTAAATGTACCAAGACTTACCATGTAGGTCCACATATCCCCTTTGACTGGCACTTCCATAGAGCAGCTGCTAAATATGACCTCTTAAAACCATCTGTGTAGTTTACATTATACCCCTTGTCCTTTTCTAAATGAAGCAAAAATATTTTAGTCTATAAGCATTGGGGCAAAAACCAAATATTTTTTTACACTCCAATCATATACATAATTAATTAATATAAATAATTAATTAATATTAAATGATTAAGTATTATGTAACATATACATAATTAATTAATATAAATAATTAATATTAAATTATTAAGTATTATGTAACATATACATAATTAATATAAATAATTAATATTAAATGATTAAGTATTATGTAACCTATACCTGCTAAGAAATCAGCTAATGCAAACATTCTGTTCAAGACAGCATAAAGAATGGGAGAGCAGTTAAACATGTCAGGCTTTTTCACTGAAACACCTGCAAGTACTAGGAACTCAGCAATCTGGAACAGTAGAAACAATGGTCATAAAATAAAGCACTAGCCATACTTATCACAGCAGCCTGTTTATGTATCAAAGTAAATAGTTAATACTTTGATATTTTACTTTATTAGATAAGTAAAATGTTATATAGTTTAAGCCAAATTGTCTACTAGTTTAAAAAAAAAGATATTCCATAAGTTTAAACAAAAACAACTATATTTTAAGCATCAGGTTTTTAAAAATACTTTATTTAAATATAGAAGTGGGCTTATATTTTTTCCCCTATAACTATTGCCTTTAAATATTATGTTAGTTGATTAACTATGAGATAGTTAGAACCTTTATTATGACAGGAGCATCATTCACTGCAACATTTTCACAGCTGAGAGCTAAAACATGCAGCAAGTTGCGCTCGTGTTCTCTAAGCTCTGTCAGAATACTCAGGTTGGTTGTAGTGCACAGCAGTCGCAAAGCAATATTGAACTTGCAGGATTTTATGCAAATCTGGAACAAGAAATAGGTGTATGTTATCTTGTTCACATAAGCTAGTTTTTAAACAACATAATCTAGCCAAAATAAGGGTAACAAAGGTGTCTAACCCTAGGCCAGTATTACAAAAAGCCATCTAACCCTAACCTAGAACTTACAACAGTAGAATCTAACCCTAAAATAGTACTTACAACAATGGCATCTAACCCTAACCTAGAACTTACAACAGTAGAATCTAACCCTAAAATAGTACTTACAACAGTGGCATCTAACCATAACCTAGGACTTACAACAATGGCATCCAGTTCACTCAGCCCAGATCTGCTTTGATCAGCTTCAGTAACAAACATGGCCACACCATTCAGGCTGTTCTCAATGGCAGCCTAAAAGAACAGTGTAACATAAAAATAAAATTCAAATAAAATTTGGAGGTTTGAATCCACATTAACTGATAACTTTTTCAAATTTAAGAATAAAGTTTCTGTCTTCAAATAAGCAATTACATGCATTAGAGAAAAAGAAAGTAATAATTTTACCTGATAAAGTGACAAAGTTTTTATACTTTCTTCTTTCAACACATTTAGAGCAGGCTTCCACTTCCATATCTCCTTTTCAGCTAAAATACAAATCAGGACACCTATTTTTAGAACACTTTAACATCTAACAGAGCAAGAAAGTAAATAATAATTATAGATAGGTGTTACCAAGGCAACAAATTGTAGTAATACACAATTTCTAGTAACATTTTTTTTTTCAAGTGGTGTTTAACAACAGATATTGGATCAGTAAGTAAAAAATGTATTCTTTATCACTTAATGCATTCTTTTAAAACAAGCATACACAAATGAACTTTTAAAGTAAATATAGCAAATTATTTAATTTCATTAAAAAATTATGATTCTTACACAGGAGGAGGGGCACTGGATGACACCATTTAGGGGATGACAAAAGGCAAAAAATGAAAAACATATTTAGAAGAAAATGCTTTTTCCAGATCAAACCCTACATGGGGGGGGGGGGGGGGGTCACAATTGTAGTTACCTTCCTCTTCATCTGCTTGATTCTCCTTGAGCTTTTTCTTTTGAATTTTTCTTTTTTCTAGTTCTTGTGAAGATATAACTGCAACTTTAGACTTCAGATTGGCACCAGACTGTATCAATGTTGTAGCACAACTTTGGAAATAAAAAATATGAGCTAAGAAGTTAGAAGTGATTTTAAACAGCTAATAAGAAAATATTTTATCTATTATTTCATGATTGAAGGTAATATAAATTTTAGATAAACAATGTCAATGTTGATTAAATGCCAAGTCTTTCTCTAATTAAAATACATCATGAGAATTTGAAAAAAATATTTTTAATTTACAAAATCATTGGCATTTTCTTTTAACTTTCTTCCAGTTAATTGTAAATAACGATGTAGGCTATACCTATATTACCTATATTAGAAATGAAAGCAAAACTAGATGACTAACCCATCATGTTTATTTTGTACTGCTAAAGATAGTGCAGAGTTACCATCTTTATCTTCTAGGTTTACAGATAAGAAAACCTGTCAAGTTTTAATTGCAACATGTTACTTCAATGTATCTCTGCATTTATGCAATTGTACATCTTTAGTTTTAATGCTTTTATAAAAAAATATTCTGACAGTAGCATCACACAAGTGTGCCGCCATCCACACCAGGTGACACCCGACATAGTGACATCACAGAGACTTTAATTTTTTAAAATTGTCATTTAACAGAGAGATCAGCTGTACAGAATTATCAAAATAAATTAATTTAAAAACGATGACCAAAAACCAAATGTTGAGATTGGTTTGAATTTTCTTCACTAAGAACAGATATTTTTAAAGAGAACAGATTCAACTTGACAAGTGGGTTTACCAGTGTAAGATACATGCAACACATTGTTGCTCCATTTTGGGCAGCATAATGAAGGGCAGTAAATCCACGTCTGTCTTGCTGATTGATCTCCTCTTGGCTCATGTTTCGACCAATTAATTTGACTAATTCAACAGGATCCTTAGTTTCATTTGTTCTCCAAATATTTGCTGAGTAGCTGTTTAAATAAAAATATTTATTTTAATTTGTTAAAAAAATTAATGCTTCATTTTTTAATTTCATTTTACGATTATTATATTTAAAGAAGAAAGTAAACATTACTAGAAAAAAATGTTGCTTGTTACACTGCAATTACCGTTTTCCTTTTTTAAAAACATAATGCAGTGCTGTCCTTCCATAAATATCAGCTGATCCGACATTTACACCCAGCTGGATGAACTTGACCTCAAGTTCATGACTCTGGTTTAGAGCACCATTGTTTCCCCTGAATGACACAAAATGGATTGTCATTTATTATAACATGAACAGTACAATGATTTCATAGATTGTCATTTATCACAACATGAATATTACAATGATTTAAAAGATTTAGTTGTGTGACTAAGTTTTTTATAAGCTTACGCTTAAATGAAAGGATACATGTAAATAACTAACAGCATACACTTTCATGACAGCATATATAGTTAACGTATATGATAGCATACACTTCCATGACTACATACACTTACACAACAGTATACAGTTATGATAGCATACACTTACATGACAGCGTAATGCAGGACTGATCTTTTCTTCTCATCCAATGTGTTGAAATTGAAATCTTTTTTTTCTTGAAGTTTTCTGACTATTTTTAGTAGATCTAAACAACAAATTTAAATTATATGTTATACAAACTAATTAAGAGGGTTATTTTTATATTAATGGCACTGGTTCTTGTTTTTAGCCATATTATTTATGGTAAGCAATCTACTGGCTTCAAATATTTAAAAAATCATTCAATAATATTCTGAAAGTAAGTTAAGAATGTAATAGCCAAAAGTAAACTTCAAACCTAAAATATAAAAATATTTCTTACTTTCCCTAGCCCCTGCGTGAGCTTGTTTGGTAAGAATATGCAGGAAAGTCTGTTTGTTTTTCTTAGAGACACACTTGGTATCACAACCTAACTCAATCAATTTGCAGATCATTTCTGTTTCATTCTTTTTTTGCTGTTCATTGTAAGATACAGGATTTTCAAACCTATAATTATAGAAATAAATAACATAACAAGTTGGTTAGTTGCAACTACAAACAGAAACATCTATTATAATGTTTGTATCCATTAAACATGAAACATTATATTGGATATTAAAATATGACTTGTCCCTGAAATTAAATTTTAAATAGAGGTCTGCAGCCATGAACTTCATTAATAAATATGCTACAGCAGTAGATCTTTATTTTAAAAGGCTCCAATGGAGGCGAGCGAGTTGACGAGATTCCGTCCCCAATGTTGTTGACATGGAATAAAAACGTGCTTTTTAGATTTAGACCGTAAAAAAAAATAAAAAATAAAAACTTAAGCCTAAAATTAATTTAGAAATTTTATATTTTTAGAATAAATGTTATAAAAGTTGCAAATCCAGAGAACTTGAAAATAATTTGTTGAGTTTAAGGCTACATTTCTATTTATTTTCATCAAGCCTAAGTTATAACCGGATGTTTCACTTTCGTAAGACAAATATTGATTGGCTGTACAGTAACTTAGTGATCGATAACTATTTGTTTACAAAACTTTGCAGATCAAGTTTTTAAATTACAATGCAAATTTAAAACCCCATGACCTAGTTTTCTATTTTTAGCTTACAATGTGTACAATAAAATCAATGGCGGCCTATCCAATAGCAGGATGCCATTGTTTATGTCGCCATTACACGTGAAAACCAAATTGTTTTTGCTTTTTTTTAAATTTTTATTTAGTTACCGAAAATATTATAAACATCAAATACATCCAATCTTTAGTAAAGTCCGAAAAAAACCAGATAGACAGGATTTTATAACCATATTAATTGTAACTACGCTGTGCATGATTTTTAAATGAATTTATACACCTCTCAAATACCTTTGAGACTTTTCTCGCTGGTGTCCATTAGTAAATAATACTAATAGATGTTCTTCCCCAAAGTTCTTAAAATTTGTGTACATACCTCAAACTGGCAAACATAAGGGGATTAACCATCTCCCCATCAGGTTCATTAACTATGCTTCTGATGTTCTGATTAAAATCACAGTTGCCTTTATCAGCCTAAAACAAAATAAATAACTTATTTTAAGAAATGCCTAAGCAATCATATTTGGGAAAGCTAAATTTCGTCCATATATAATCTGTTTCAAACATTGTAAATCTAAGTTCAATACACTAGGAAAGATTCTAACCATGAAGTCAAAAAGACTGGATTGGTAACTCTGGATGCAAGTGGATAGTGGTGTGTTTCCATATTCATCTACCAAGTTTAAATCTGCACCACGATTGACTAGCTCTTTAAAAATTTGCCCTGACTGTGCAGGCTCAATAATGTTGAAATCTTTGTCAAAGAGAGGGTCTTTTTTCAGCATCACTATGTGGGCAGATGTTTTTCCAGCTAATGAAAAAATATAAAATAATTATCTGATTTATAAATTATAATATTTTTTAACAGTTAAATAGTCTTTACAAGTGAATAAAATATTTTATTTAAAAATTGTTTTACTCTCTGTAAGAAACTGATCCAAAAGTTTAGTTACCAGTATCTTGTGATTCCCACCATAGAGAAGAATTTACTTCAGGCTCATCTTCTTCATTGAAAAACTTTTTCTGAACCTACAGCAATTAAAAGTAAATCATTTTATTATATTAGAAGTAACAAATTAACTTGCTTTGTAATATCAAGTTAATTTTCTTAAAGATATGACAATTATAATGCAAAATTTTTCTTAATGTTGCACTATTTCAAATTTGTTTTCTATATAAGGTTTTATTTGTAATTTTGAAAATATCTGCATTACCTTTGCATTTACATCTGCATCAAACTCATCCACTAATCTTTTGATGAAAGATCTCACATTGTCCCATTTCGCTTTCAAATTTTTTCTGACAGCAATTTCTGGGTCATTTGAAGTCTGTTTTTTTTTAAAAATATGATAGCAATGATAGACACATTTTTTTCCCAAACTAATAAACAGCATTAATTTTTTTATGTATACTATGTGAAATTTTAAAAAGATTATTTGGTAAAATATAATACCTTTCCTTCAGAGATTACTCGACAGGCTAAATGCAAGGGAGTGAAGCCATTGCAGTCAACATATCTGGTCATTGTCTTGGCTACATCTGTGAACTTCTGTTGTAGATAACAAAATTAGTTGGTAGAGATATCAGAGCCTATAGATGTCAGCAAGAAATCTGTCCTATGACAAATTAATATGATGGCTTAAACCACACACATCATTTAAATTTGAGTTATACAATCTAGACAACTTACATATTTTTTAATTAAATTCAATAATTTATCCAAATTGGCTGGATCTAACCAAATATGTTTTGCTATTTCATGCAACACAGATGTAGAGGGGTCTCCTGCTGGTGGGGCTAGAATCTGACACCCTTTAGACAGGAGAAAGTCATAGAGGGGAAGGTTCCTCACCTGTGTGGACAGATAAATAAATAATTAGTTGATTTGTTTCTTTTCTTCTTTTTTTTTTACAAAAAATCATGTTAGAGTTTTATTAAAAATTAAGCTAAAAGTAATTTGAATTTTACATCTCAAAAACAGTTTAAAATTTTATCAGTTTTATCAGAACCAAAGTAACAAATTTATTTTTAAACTAACAATTTAAGATCTAATTTTATAATAATGGAAAAAATTACAGATGTTAAAGCTATCATGACAGCTGTGTTGCCTTGTTTATCAACGGCATGAAGGTCACAGCCATGCTTTAGCAGAAGCTCAGCTATAGCTATACTTTGCTTATATGCCTGTGCCTGGTTTAGAAATGACATAATAAACACAATAATACTTCAAAATATTAAATTAAAATTAGATTAATTGCTAATATCAACTGGTGGCACATTTTTAGACATTTGATTAGGACTAATTAAAATTTACTTTAACCTGCAATGTTTATTGTTTACTATTTCCTTAATATTGTGTTTTAATAGCTTTTTTTTTAATTAGCCTAACATCATGTTAATGTTTGACTTTTTTTTTAAAATTAAATTTTTTTTTTACTGAAATTGATTGTTGCAAAATTATTTTATTTTTATATTTCATTACATTTCATTATTTTTACTAAGGGGACATCCATAAAAGATTTCAATTTGAAGATTTTTACATCCCCTTTACCCCCTTCATCATACATTGTCCCTGAGGTGATGTCACTCATGTTACACCTGAGTCTTACACCTCCAGCCAATTGGTTGTTTTTATGAAATAGAGGTTTCTATTTAAAATATTAACTAAATTAGGTCAAATTTAGGTATATTAATGTACTTTTAAAAATCTAATGATAATAAAGAAGTGCAAAGGTTGAAATCTAAAATTAAACATACCTTTACTTCACTTTCCTCAGAATCAACATAAGCATCCGCTAAATAGTGGAGCTAGATAAATAAAATTATCTCAGCATTACAAACAATTTTGTTGAAAAATTAGTTTACAGCAGTTTTTGTAAATGATGAAATGTGGTTTTAGCAAAAATGTCCCCAATCTCATAAATAGTATTACAACTTGAGACGACCATTTTTATCAAACCTTTAGTTGTCAATATTTGGAAGGTCACTTGTGTGATTACAAGTTAGTTATGTATAACTTAATTTAAATGGTAATATCGTAAAGATGTGTTGATTATCTTTGGATTTTACAAAACTTTTCTGTGGGATCAGTCAATATGTCTGCCCTGTATTGCTACAACAATATTTTTTTT
Source organism: Physella acuta (assembly GCF_028476545.2). NCBI lineage: Eukaryota > Metazoa > Mollusca > Gastropoda > Physidae > Physella > Physella acuta. Next base: position 85,105 of record NW_026732587.1, on the reverse strand, counting down.
AAACTACTGAAAACAATCAAAGTAGTATCTCCTTAGTTTACAAGCAAGCAAACAATTTACAAAAAAAATGAAAAATAAAGAGTCTCAGTTTTTTACTTTACATTTGATAAATACGTATTTATGACAAAACGTACTGGAGTACGCCCTTCATTATCTTTGAGCGTGCAGATAGCGCCCTTCTCTTCAATCATATATTGTATCTGATCCCAAAGGTCTTTCTGTGTGAGATCACTTGAGCAAGCATGAAAAATCAAGGTCACACCTGAAGAAGGAAATTGCTCTTTATTAAAAAATTTTCTTCAATCCTTTTAAACGAAAAATTGTATTTTAATTATTAATAAATTAATGTTTCTTTAGCCTATGTTTTTATTTTATTTTAAAAAATTTAACTTTAAAAAAAAAATTTAGTTTATAGACTTTATTGAAAATAATTAACTAGAGAAGAAAACCATTCTCCATCTATTGCTTGAAATTTAAAAAACCCTCAAATATATAAACAAATATATAAACAAATATATAAACAATCTACCATCATCATCAGTAAAATTGATGTCTACTTTGTCATGGCATAACAGCTCCTGCATAATCCCAACTTGGGCCTTCAGGTAGGCAATGTTGACAGGTGTTAACTAAATAAAAGAAATTTTTACTCCATTAATGCTTGCAAGTTTGCAAGTTTTTTGAGAAACATTATTTTAATGTCATATAAATGTAATTTCCATGAAATAAAATTAATAAGTAATAATTTATAAACAAATGCTTATACATGACATTTTAACTGAAAGTTTATTTACATATTTAATGATACATATCAGTAGTTCAAATGTTACTTGACAGTTGATATCAAGTTATCTAAGACAAATATTTTAATCGGAAAAGAATTTATGTAATTTATTTTTTTTTAAATTGTAGATTGTTGAGTTGATTCAAATATAGAAACCAACCAAAATTGTACCCAGCAGAGGTAATGCAAACCTTGAAAACTACTAAAATTGTCTGAATGTACTGTGAAACCAACCTTCCACATGTTGCTGACATTTGGGTTGACCCCTGACTGTAGGAGAAGTTTGGTGGTGAAGAACCAGCCATATGCAGCCGCGTAGTGTAGGGGTGAGTTGCCCGAGTTGTCAGGGTGCTCACCACTGGCCCCAATGTTCAGCAGGTAGGACAGGACGCTGGTGGCCCCGTTCATGCAAGCATGGGTGACTGCTGTACGCTCCATTCGATCTGGGGGACCAAAACAGAACTCAGTTTACTTATAACTTATAGTTCTACAATGTCAGATTTTAAAAACCAAGTCAAAATGAATAAGCTATGTATTAGATAATTGACCAGTCTATCAGTGCAAGATCAAGTACTTATATAGTAACAAGTTCTGACAATTTTAATCAGTAACAATTTGTCTCCCCTCCCGACAAGAGTTATGCTTGCTCACCTCTTTGTTCCACTACTGCACCATATTGAACCAAAAGTCGAACCATTCTCAAATTTCCTTGAGCTGCAGCTATCATTAAAGGAGTTGTCTGATTTTTTGATACATTTAACTTAGCATTGACATCTGCTCCATACTTTAACAAGATTTCAGCCACTTCCTTTACATGGAAACAATGTGTAAAAAGTAAGTTAAATATGATTTTAAGCAAAATAAAGGAATTTACAATTATTTTTGTCTTATTTTAATGTAATTAAAGTAGACCATATAAAAAATGATGAGCCAAAAATAAGAAGAACAACTAACCACAAACTGATATTCTGCTGCCAGATGAAGAGGAGTTTTATTGTAATTGTCTCTACGGTTCACTCCACCCACCCCAAACTGGGCAGCAAATGGATCCGTCTGATCTAAAATTTGATAATACTTTGGCTACATTTCACTTGCATTATATTTTAAGTTTAACTTCAAGTTTAGTAATTTATAAAACATGGCTTGTATATTACAGGCATTCGATACAAAATTTATTTAGAATAATAACTTGTAATGTTGAACATTTATATAGAAACAATAACTTGTAATGTTTAACAAGCAAATACTTTTCTGAGCCTCTTGGAGAAGTAATTCAACATTCTGTGGCCTGTTTGCTTTAACTGCATAGTGTAGAGGGATAAGCCTGCTTCCATTTGTATCATTGGGATTTCCTCCCCTGCAAAAAAAAGAATTATTTTTTTAAAAATTTAAATAAAAAAATAAAAAAACAATTATTTTTTAATCTAGAATCTAGAGATTTTATTATCCCAATAAAAACAGTTTGGAATAAAAACTTTGAAGCCAATTAGAACTTTTAAGCAACAAAAATTCTAATAATTCATTTAAGGAATATTGTTAAATAAGTTTCAGTGTTTGGTTTTAAAACTTTTAACATGGTTTATATCATAGACATACAGGTGTCTTAAATTTTTGACAGCATTGGAGATACAGTGTTTAGAAAAATATCGTTTTTTAACGATAACTCACTTTTCCAGCAAAAGTTTTAGGTTGGAACTTGAGCTGCAAGCTGCTGCAAAATGGATTGGTCGATTTCCTTTTGCATCAACAGCATTGAAGTCAGCATATACTGAAAGTAGTTTTTCTAGATATTTGCTGTTTGGGTTGGCAGCAGCACAGTGGATGGGAGTCAACTTTAAAGAAAGAGATATATTAGACTTTTAAGTACAAGAGTTACAATTATATTTTAGTGATATTCATATTTGGACATAATACTTAAATGGGAAATTATACAGACACCAGCTCATACTACATAATTGTACATAAAAATAGTGAAAAATAGTGTAAAAATATTCAAGAACATGTGTTATTAAATATGTAAAGATGTTGAGCATCCATAAATTTTGGTCTTTAGAAAATTTATTTTCACTTTTTAAAATTCATATTTATTTAGTAATTTTAGCACTGATATCTATGGTTTTTAAACAGGAAAGATGTTTAAAATTAGAACCTGGGTTTAAATTACCCGAGAGCAATTGCCTACCTTGTAAACTTTTTTACTAACAAATCTGATGGTTGACGGTGAACATCCAGTAAGTTCTTCTGTTGTAAAGAGGAGAACCTGCGAATTGAATAGTTGTAAGATTATTCCTTTAGTTGGATGAATTATCAAAAAATAAATAGTTGTAAGATTATTCCTTTAGTTAAATGAATTATCAAAAAATAAATAGTTGTAAGATTATTCCTTTAGTTGAATGAATTATCAAAAAATAAATAGTTGTAAGATTATTCCTTTAGTTGAATGAATTATCAAAAAATAAATAGTTGTAAGATTATTCCTTTAGGTGAATGAATTATCAAAAAATAAATAGTTGTAAGATTATTCCTTTAGTTGGATGAATTATCAAAAAATAAATAGTTGTAAGATTATTCCTTTAGTTGGATGAATTATCAAAAAATAAATAGTTGTAAGATTATTCCTTTAGTTGGATGAATTATCAAAAAATAGATAATTGTAAGATTATTCCTTTAGTTGGATGAATTATCAAAAAATAAATAGTTGTAAGATTATTCCTTTATTTGAATGAATTATCAAAAAATAAATAGTTGTAAGATTATTCCTTTAGTTGGATGAATTATCAAAAAATAGATAGTTGTAAGGTTATTTATTTAGTTGGATGAATTATCAAAAAATAGTTGTAAGGTTATTTATTTAAATGAATAATAAAAAAGATAGATATAAATCACACTAAATTACTATTGAATAGAAATGCTTTTATTTCAAAGTAAACATGGATATAAAATAAAAATTTACTGTCTCACTGTAATAAAGTATAAAGAATTATTAGCTGCTTACATCTCTGTAAAGATGATTGAAAAATCTGCAATAACCCTTGAGGTAAGATTCAATTACTTTTCCTGCAATTTGATGTTTTCCTTTCAGGAGCAGCTCATGAACATCTTGAGGATCAAAAACATCCCTCTGTGTTAAAAAATTTTTAAAATCAAATCATTAAAGAATATTAGCAAGTATAAAATTGAAAAGCTTTTATATTTAATCATCAGATATATTCATGAAAGATAGTTTTATCATTAGCTAAGTTTTATGAATATAAAATATTATTTACATACAATTAATATAAACTTAAAAAAATATTTCAAATAGTTACATAAAAGTTTCTTTTGTCATCCTTGAAAAATTTTTCAACTAAGGCTAGCAGAGCTGGGTCTAGGTCAAAACTGGTAACTCCTTTTGCATAATCATTGTCATAATAATCAATGGGATCTTCTGTCTAAAGAGATACAAAGAAAAAATTATTAGATGCAAAGTATATTTGTATTAAAAAAAGAACTGCAGTATTTAAGGAAAATGCATTCATCACTTGTACTAAAAAAAAACTAATCAGCATAAATATTCTAAAAAGTAGTTCTTTTGGTTATTAGACTGAGCAATAAATGATTTTTAAACATATTACATACTTTTGTTAAAGCATTATTTCCTTCCCGGCTCCCTCGACTGGCTGTTATTTTACGAATGAAATGAATTCCTAATGATCGTCGATTATAGCTGTAAAAAATTTATTAGTTTCAAAACATTTTAGTTATTTAAAATATTTATATATTTTTATTCTAAAATATAACACAGTTATGATTTTAGCTTCACAATGTAGTCAACTAATTCTTTTTACCTACCCACTCAAATTTTGCATTTAACAGTTTTTATGTCTTACTTTCCTGTGTTGAGTTTATTTATCATAGTCTTGTCTTCCCTATTGTGACTCCGTCTCTCACTGAACTTTGTGCCGCAGACCTCCTGTAATATCGTCTGAAACACTGCCATGTCCTGCACCTGAGCTGCTGCGTGGTAGGGGGTGTGGGGGTTGTCCAGTGACTTGGGATACAGCTGAGGATACACAGAGTTATGTACTCACATGATTAGGGTTCATTTTAAATTCATTTTAGACAAGAATACTTGTAGATGTGGAGGGATATATTTTTATGTATAAGGACCACACATATTTAATAGTTGAATAATTGCATTTAAATATTTTTCTCAAAAAATATTTTTTAGGCCAACTCGTCATAGTTTAAAAATTTCCTTTTCCATATCGTCAAACACTTCATTTTAAACATTCTTTAGATAATTAAATTTACAAAGCTTGGAGAGGTTTTGAGCTACAAATAACACAAAGTAAAGAGAACAAACTAGTTTAAAAAAGGAATTACCTGATATATTTTGTTACCATCTTTCAGAAGCTTGGTCAAAAGTTTATTATCTTTTAAGTAGATGGCTCTGAAAACCAATCTAGAGTTGGCTACTTTAGAAATATATGGCATCGGTTCTCTGTGAAATAATTTAATTTTTTATTTATTTTTACATCTGTGGCATAAATTATCATTCTACAGGATGTAAAACTATATTTTTTATAATGTGATGTATCAAATATACAGGTGTAAATATTTATTCTGTTATTCACAATTGTAATATAAATTGAAATGATTAAAGGAAAGAGTAAATAAAAGTATTGCTAATTATGTTTTGAATTATTCACCTGGATTCAAAAAGAGGATCAAGCTCCAGCACTTTAATGTCAGGTCGTGGATGTAGCTCAAGGTCTGCAACCTTCTTTGGAGCAGATTTTCTTTTTCTTTCTGTCTTTGCTAATGAATTGAATTTGAATATTATAAAAATTATTTGACAGAATTATTTTAGAAGTGTAATACAGTGTTTGCACTTGTGACAAGTATACTTTACAAGTCAAGAAAAAAAACCTCGCAGCTAGTTAGTATATCTGTTCTTTAGGGTAAATGTTTTCATATAACATTAATTTGCTCAACATTTATAGTATACATGTGGCAAGTGTAAATGAGGTGTAACATTAAATTTCCATCCACAACAATATTTACATTGCTTTCCTGATAAAAGTAACTTACTAAAATTCAAGTAGGCCCTACACTATTTAAAAAGTTATTAGGATATGTTTAAATAATACTGCAATAAGGTGAAATTTAAACTTTAAAAAGAAATCAGAATAAAAACTCACAAGCTTGAGCACATTTTACTTTTGCCAGTTTCTTTGTTCCTGAGCTTGAACTAATCTTTTTCCTTGCATTTCTTTTAACTGTTGACATAAGAGGACCATAGACATACGCTCAATAAAAAACATTTATTTAGGCTATAAATGCACAAGCAGATACACTTTAATAGGAATGCACATGATTTAGATATTAAAGACTGATACAGGTAAAACTCATACTTTTGTCTGATGCCCTCTGGGATGGAGTTTTTTGTAGTCTTGCCCTTTTGACAACTGGCTCTTCAATAAAATGAACTTCCTCAACTGTCAACAAATTTTAAAAAATGCCAGTGTAACAAATATTTATTTATCAATCTATCATTATTTCCTGTGTTTAATTACGTTTTGTTTAATCTGAAACTTAAAATAATAAGCCCAATTAAATACAATTTGGTAGAGAATCTTTGAATCCGAAAAAAACATTTAAACAACAAAGAAAATCTCAATAAATCTTTAAGGAATATTGTTAAATAAGTTTAAATGTTTGGTTTATATATGTGAGACATTTAAGTTTTAGCATCTCAATAAACTTTGAACATTGAGATATCATGTTTAAGTAACTCTGCTCTCTATAACAACATTACCATCATCATCCACATCAGCCAGAGATGCTTTTCCAGTTTCCACATCCTGTGCAAGTTTTAAAAGTTTCTGAATCTCAGTCAGCTGATCTGGTGGTAGTTGATAAGTCACAGAAGACAACTGGTTCAGACTGACCTAAACAAAACCATATTATCATAAACAAGTTTGTAAAGTAACTGATTAAAACATTTTATTTAAAAAAAAAAAAGATTTGACAAAAAATAAAATCAACTGTTGATTTAACAAAAAATAGTGTGTTACCTCTAAAAGAATGCATGCTGGGTCTATTGTATCTCTGTACGTGATCTTGTATGTATTGGCAATCCCTTTTTTACCTTGTGTCAGCCAGTTGATTTTTACCTCCCTTGAATAGTTGTAAACATTACTCCAAGTGCGACAGAGATAAAACTCATTTGCTGAAATGCACCATGTTTGTTTTTTAATTTTAAAAATAGTAAAAGCAATTACAATTTTTAATCTGTAAAAGTGCTTACATTTAGAACAACATGAAAGAAAAAAGGTTTAATTTACCATTTTCAGTGCGGACAGCTAAAATTGCTGCTTTAGGAAACCATAACTTTGTTTCAGTTGTGTTTCCATTGGACAATTTTGAATGTCTTGTTTCAGCATTATCTCCACTTTTAGACTTTTGTAGTGAAGTTTTAGATGGCAACTTGGCAATATTTATCAGGCTGTTAGAGGCATTGACAGATTTATTTTTATGGAGTGAAGCTTTAGATGGGGCCTTTGTAAGATCTGTCTGGCTGTTAGAAACTGATTTAGCCCTAGTTGATGCACTCCTTAATAAACTGGTCTGTTTAGAGATTATTTCTGAGGTCTTCCTCGACTTTTCTTTGGAAACACCAGAAACCGAATTTCTTAAACTTGTTCTGCTTCCTTTAAAATAAAATTAAAGACATTTGTTTTGTAGTTGAAGTTTACAGATTGTTTTAATTTTTTTTCATTAGCTGATTATTAAAGATTGTTTCAATTTTAATTTTCGATATTTTAATTAGCTGATTATGACCTACTTTGTTTAGAAGACTTCTGCTGTATTGAAAGCTTCCCAGAGTTCCCTGTGTTGGTACGGGAACTTCTCCTTGAGTTAGCCAGACTCTCCTGCAGCAGTTCGTGTGTGGACTGTCTCCTGAGGCTGGATATCTCTGCATTGCTTTCAGCTTCAGCTTCTGGCACTTTACTCACGTCTGTCGACTTTTTGCTGGATGACAGCGAGCTGGACAGAGATTTGAGCTAGCAAAAATAATAGAATTGGTTGTTTTTTTTAGAATACCCAAAATTGCATTAAATCTCGAGACTTCTGAAATCCTTACTACAAATATCCTTTGCTATTTTTATTTAATTATTTTTTTTTTTTGCGCGAAAATCTGAAAACATGGGAGGTAATCTAAAATCAGAGACAACTGGTAATTTTTTTTTTATCAGCAAAATCAGATTCCACAATTTTAATATTCTAAATTGAACTCAATATACGCATTAAAATATAAGTCACATGACACATAGATGGCTACAGGACATTACCCCCTGGATATTTCCCCCCCCCCGGACATTTCCCCCCCGTATTTACCCCCCCGGAGCAATTACCCCCCTGTCAATTACCCCCCTGGGGAATTACCCCCCCCCCCCCCTCTCAAGTTAAAATCCTAACTCTAACTAGAATTTTATACTTATATACTACTTTAATCCAAACCTTAAGAAAAAGACCAAAACCTAAGCATCCACCTTAGCCTTAAACTTCACACAAAACCAAAGCTAGACACAACCCTAACCCTAAAACTAGCTCTAACCCTAACCCTAGCCCGTAACCCTAACCCTAGCCCTAAACCTAAACCTAAACCTAAACCTAAACCTAAACCTTAACCTAAACCTGAACCTAAACCTAGCCATAAAACCTAACCCTAGCCCTAGCCCTAAAACCTAACCCTAACCCTAACCCAAACCCTAACCCTAACCCTAACCCTAACCCTAACCCTAACCCTAACCCTAACCCTAACCCTAACCCTAGCCCTAGCCCTAGCCCTAGCCCTAGCCCTAGCCCTAGCCCTGGCCTTAGCCCTAAACTTAACCCTAAACCTAACCCTGTCGGGGGGGGGGGGGTAATGTCCTACTGGGCGGGGGGTAATTGACAGGGGGGAAATTGACAGGGGGGTAATTACTCTGGGGGGTAATGTCGGGGGGGAAATATCCGGGGGGTAATTGACAGGGGGGAAATGCCCTGTTCCCCACATAGATATAGACAAGAAAAAATAATAATGCTTAAATATTTTGGCAATACCACTTATAGCCTACATAAGAAAAAAATGTCATAAAAAAACGTTTTAATAACAAGCTTTTATGTAATAGTTCTAGATCTAGAATCTAGGCGTCTTTTACATTTATGGATGACCCCTAAGCTGGAAAACGAATTTGATTTACTTACAAATGGTAACATTTTTAAAAATTGTAATCACTGCGCAGCAATGTGGCTTCCAAACTGCCGCTGTGTAGTCTGAAGATACATTATAAAGATAATCATTTAGTAACAATATAGATATCATAATGAGAAGCGTTTAACCTATTGCAAGTATACTTGCAGTTAAAAAAACTAATAATAAAAACGATAGTAAGTATACGCCAGTAACTAGAGTTTCCTAAAGGCATCTCTTCGGCGGGGGGAGGGGGCGCTTCTTCCCACCCCCCCCCCCCTCCACTGGAGAAATAACTCAAAGAAACTCTAGTTTTCTGATAAATTGCCGATCAATTGACACGAAAAAAAAGCTCTTATAAATCTCTAATGCCAACACAAGCAAACAGCCTGGTCTGTTGGCCAACATCCCCCCCCCCACCACCGAAAAGACCAAATACCCCCGGAGAACAAATGTCTGAAAGAAACATTGACAGTACTTCTTAAAAGTTAAAGGCACGCGTCAGTAACCATCTCTCAGTAAAAAGCAAATAAAAAATTATTCCTGCTAAAAAGTTTATCTGTCACCTGTTTGTCGAGTAGGCCTAGGCTGACATATACCCCAACTAATCAGAGTTTCTTCCAGGCATCTCTTCGCCCCCCCCCCCCCCCCCCACGAAATTTTTTTACCCCCCCCCCCCCCCGAACGAAATGAAATTTATATAATTTATATAGAAAATATATACTTTTAACAGTGTCCGCCCCCCCCCCCCCGAAGAAAGTTTACCGCCCCCCCCCCCCCCGAAAATTTCAAGTGCCCCCCCCCCCCCCCGGAGAAAAAAGTCTGGAAGAAACACTGCAACTAAGGAAAAATGGATGTGTTTTTTTTTTTACTCATAGAGCCGGAGTCTTGTCTGACAATTTTATACGCGACACTAAGGAAATGTTTGCTCACGCTTAGCTATTCTGTTAACGGTCGTATGCGGGCAGTGTTTCTTCCAGATTTTTATTTCCGAGGGAGGGGGGCACCTGATATTTTCGTGGGGGGGGGGGGGGGTGGACATTGGTAGAAGTATGTTTTCTATATAAATTTTGTTGGGGGCAGGGGGAGGTAGACTTTCTTCGGGGGGGGGGGGTGAAGAGATGCCTAGAAGAAACACTGGGGTAAGGGGTATTTCTTTAATTGTGGGGTGGGGGGGGGGTGATTATTTAATGAATTTGGCTTAACTATCAAATATTCCGGTTTTTTTTGTTTGGTTTTTTTTACACACATAGGCTCAAATTGACTTGTAACAATTAAATAATAATAAAATAAAATTAATTAAAAAGTTTTTGCAGATGGTTACAGTTTTTGTCATAGTAATTATTTTTCAAGATAGAGGAAATATCCCACACCACCGAAGAACGGGAAATTCAGCTAGTATGCTTTATATAATAAGTTAATTCTTGCTGATTTACAGTAAATTACATTTAGGCTGAAGCTGATAGGCCTATAATACTAAAGTGGGAGGGGCACTAAAGGCCTAAAATTTCAAATGCTACGTTGACACGTTTACACATAAACACCCCTTTTTCCCCACAGAAAACAAACATTAATCTTAAGTTATACATTTTTGTAAAAACTTACTTTTCTGACGAACTTGCTTTAAGTGCCAGATTTAAAACAAGGTCCGCAATATTTATATACAGACCTACCGGCAACTGCAGGCGGTGACTACGAATGCTTCGCGGAAACAAGATAGAATACTTGACCTTCACCCTATTTTGTCTATTTAGCGCTTAAAACATGTCTTTAAAATATTCTATGGGAAATATTTATTTCTCCATTCTAACACGCTAAAAGTAATTGTAAGATTTGTTTTAGATTAATGAAAGATTAAGATTTTAAGCAACAACCGATTTGTTAAACATTGGTAAATAAATACAACCCCCTTTGCTTCGCGGATCTGAAGAATGATTAATTTTCTAAATATAGAATCGATTTGACAGCATACAAGCCGTAACACGTCAGTGGGTACGAGTAAAAAGTTAAATTATACAAAGACATTGAATCGATCACTTATTGATCTTCTTCTCGATATTACTGGTACATTTGGCTCAATACTTCTGTCAGACTGGGGTAAAAGAGAATACATTACAGCAATCAAACAGATCTTTGTTCAATCAAAACCTAAATTAAAAAGTAGGCTAATAAGTAATATTGCTGAGCGAATCTATTGCTCGGGGCTATTACACAGTAACCTTATAGTTCTAGTAGACATTTGCTGGGGGGGGGGGTGTTAAAACAACTACTTGAGAGAAGACAGTGGAGAGTAAAAAAGTACCCCCCCCCCCATTCCACCTCATAGCTGTTGTGTTATTCATCAGTGTATGTGCATGTTTACACTAAGCAGTAATTGCTCTACACACGAATGTCATGTTCCACATACAGACCTACACACGAATGTTATGGTCCACATACAGACCTACACACGAATGTCATGGTCCACATACAGACCTACACACGAATGTCATGGTCCACATACAGACCTACACACGAATGTCATGGTCCACATACAGACCTACACACGAATGTCATGGTCCACATACAGACCTACACACGAATGTTATGGTCCACATACAGACCTACACACGAATTTTATGGTCCACATACAGACCTACACACGAATGTCATGGTCCACATACAGACCTACACACGAATGTCATGGTCCACATACAGACCTACACACGAATGTTATGGTCCACATACAGACCTACACACGAATGTTATGGTCCACATACAGACCTACACACGAATGTTATGGTCCACATACAGACCTACACACGAATGTTATGGTCCACATACAGACCTACACACGAATGTTATGGTCCACATACAGACCTACACACGAATGTCATGGTCCACATACAGACCTACACACGAATGTCATGGTCCACATACAGACCTACACACGAATGTCATGGTCCACATACAGACCTACCTACACACGACAAAGACTCATGTTCCACATACAGACCTACACACGAATGTCATGGTCCACATACAGACCTACACACGAATGTCATGGTCCACATACAGACCTACACACGACATAGACCTACACACAGCATAGACCTACTCACAACATAGACCTACACACAACATAGACCTACACACAACATAGACCTACACACAACATAGACCTACACACGACATAGACCCACACATGACATAGACCTACACACAACATAGACCTACACAACATATAGACCTACACATAACATAGACCTACACACAACATAGACCTACACATGACATAGACCTACACACAACATAGACCTACACACAACATAGACCTACACACGACATAGACCTAAACACAACATAGACCTAAACACAACATAGACCTACACACAACATAGACCTACACATGACATAGACCTACACACAACATAGACCTACACACAACATAGACCTACACACGACATAGACCTAAACACAACATAGACCTAAACACAACATAGACCTACACACGACATAGACCTACACACAACATAGACCTACACACAACATAGACCTACACACGACATAGACCTAAACACAACATAGACCTAAACACAACATAGACCTAAACACAACATAGACCTAAACACGACATAGACCTACACACGACATAGACCTACACACAACATAGACCTACACACGACATAGACCTAAACACAACATAGACCTAAACACGACATAGACCTACACACGACATAGACCTACACACAACATAGACCTACACACAACATAGACCTACACACAACATAGACCTACAGTCCTACACACATGACATAGACCTACACACAACATAGACCTACACATGACATAGACCTACACACAACATAGACCTACACACAACATAGACCTACACACAACATAGACCTACACACAACATAGACCTAAACACGACATAGACCTACACACAACATAGACCTACACACAACATAGACCTACACACAACATAGACCTACACACAACATAGACCTACACACGACATAGACCTACACACGACATAGACCTATACATGACATAGACCTACACACAACATAGACCTACACACAACATAGACCTACACACAACATAGACCTACACACAACATAGACCTACACACGACATAGACCTACACATGACATAGACCTACACACAACATAGACCTACACACAACATAGACCTACACACAACATAGACCTACACACAACATAGACCTACACACAACATAGACCTACACACGACATAGACCTACACACAACATAGACCTACACACGACATAGACCTACACATGACATAGACCTACACACAACATAGACCTACACACGACATAGACCTACACACAACATAGACCTACACACGACATAGACCTACACATGACATAGACCTACACACAACATAGACCTTCACATGACATAGACCTACACACGACTGTCATGTTGCACATATTGACCTTCTTAGCCTAATTCAACGTCTCACTTATTACTTAATGTGTCTATGACCGTCGTTTTGGAGTCTCACACTTTTTGTGTATCTGTGATTTCATGTATAGCCTTGCCTGTTAATACTGACTTGTTAATAAAAAAAATATTGTATACATAAATACATGCCTTTTTGTATCTAGCAAACATTTGAGTTGCCTAATTGTTTTTGTCGTGAAATTAAGTCGGTGAATTGTATATTAGACATTAGAGGCTATAACATTTTTTTCTCATTTGATGTGTAACTATGGAAACAACGCTCGGCGTATGAATCTGCTACTTGATGTTTTATTTCATTAAATATTTGTGACAAAGTGTACTTCTATTTCTTTGGTTTAACTGCCGGTTATGTTTTTTTCTCTCTCTAGCAGAGCAGCATTGTTGAATCTTTATCATGCTTCGCACAATTGCTTAAAGTAGTTCATCTTCATTAAGTTTCGAATTTTAAGTTCTTTCCGGCAGAAGAGTTGGGCTTGTTCATCTTCATAATGCCCCTCTCGCGGATGATGAGCTGAGCCAGCAGTTTTTGCCATGTCGCGTCACCCTCAACGGTGTAGTCCTGTGGACAAATATCAAAATCTCTAACACCAGGGGTAAAACTTGTGGACAAATATCAAAATCTCTAACACCAGGGGTAAAACTTGTGGACAAATATCAAAATCTCTAACACCAGGGGTAAAACATGTAATACTGTGGACAAACATTAAAATAGAGATAAAACTTGTATTTAATGTTGCGGTTGGAGCTCCTCTCTTTATGATGTTTTTTATGGTGGGGGCAGAATGGAAATCTACCTTGAGATATTACGTAGTTCATCTTGGGTTAAGTATCTCATAGGGCTATGGTAGCCCACAGAATAGTTTAAATATAAAAATATTGTGTTTCGAGACTTAATGTTTGTTTCAAAAAAATAAAAAATCATTTTAATCGACAGAAGAAAGGTAATAAAGTGACTTAAAACAAGGCTCATTTATACAAAAAAGTTCTCCACAAAAGACGTCACGCTATTTTTAACCTTCTTGTATTCTCTACCCTCATGTTATACGTCGTGGCAAATTGTCACACCTCACACTTTAAATTTTCATCATATTCGTTCTTAAAGCTAAAAACTATTTGTTATGTCATATTTCTTCCTTCCCCATGTAGCAGTAACCCATGAGCCTACCTTGTAAGAAATTGATCTTATTCAAGGACAACCTATCCGCTTACCTTGTAAGCAATGTAGTGACCGAAGTTGAAAAACTTGGGGTTGATCCAGGTGATGACGATTCGTGAGAAAGGTAAAGGTGTCACCACAGCCCTGGATACATTCAAATGGTGGGGTGGGGGGGGCATGATAATTTAATTTATTTCAGTATCATTTCATTAACCAACTAGATACACTGGTTTCAAGTTCACCCAACGTCTAGAATTAGTGCTTGCGGTAAAATTTAGTATCAGTAATTTATGTCAGTTGCGTGTATCCAATCAAGATCTAAGGTCTATGTTAATGTTCCCGCCAAAACTAATGTGTAATGTTGCCGTCATTTTATCAAATTTAATGTTGGCGTCACATTTTAACGTTAATGGTAATGTTCCCCTAAGATTATCACATCGAATGTTCCCGTCCGATTCTTACGAATATGTTAATGTTCCCGTCAAAACTAACGTCGATGTAAATGTTCCCGTCAATACTAACGTGTACGCCGATTTCATGGACTCAAAGACAACGATCAATGTGTGATCTCCCTTTCTTATGGTGAAAACAAAGGGACCGAATCTGAAAAATAAAACAGAAAAATAAACTCTTGTGACAGCTTTAACCACTAACCGAGGAATTTAAAACGTTCGGTGAAAAGATAAGCAAAAACATTGACTCGGCACGGCATTTAAAAAAAAAATATTTTGCCATTTTGTTGATACTTAAAAAAACAAACTACTTAGGACATCATCATGCACTATTTATAGATGTTGTTAAGGAGAGTGGAGTTGTTCCTCTTGTCTACAGATATAACGCATTAATGTAGGGAAACTCGGAGATGGAATTGAAGTTGTTTTGTGTGTATGAATTCTTTCATCTGTAGCAAGTTTAGTGCAGTGGTTTTACATCTTTGGTGACTAGTTACCTTTTTGAATTGATTAGACATCTTTGGTGATATATTACCTTTGTACAGCGATTTTACATTATTGGCAAAGCGTTATATTTAATGATACATTATTGGTGAGATGTTACCTGCGGTTATTCATCATTGGTGATGTGTAACCGAAGTGAATGATTGCACATGATTGGTGAGGTGTTAGCTTTGTGAAATGATTGTACATGATTGGTGAGGTGTTAGCTTTGTGAAATGATTGTACATGATTGGTGTTACCTTTGAAGCCATTCACAGATGGTCTCCACGTCGTAAGATTTGTTGTCAAACTTGACCTGAACTGCGGACAGCGGCAGGTAGTGCTCACTTTTTCTGGCACAACCATACAAGATATGGGGCGAGATGGTTCTAGAAGAGAGATGGTAGAGGATGGTAGAGATGGTAGGCAGGTTAAAGATAGCACGGGAGGGTAGAGACGGTAGAGGCGGTAGGGGAGGGTAGAAATGGTAGGTAAAAGTAGAGATGGTTAGACAAATGTAAATGTACAGAGTTGGGGACAGTACTGTTGTTTGAAGATGCTTGGAGAAATGGAGAGAGATAACATTTAGGAGAAACGAAGTGATCTACCACCTACCCTGGCGGCAAACGTTCCGACAACCTCATCAAGTTTGACGAGAGTATACCTGCAGAGTAAAGGTGGTTAGAGTGACCGAACCTTGGTGCTACATAGCACTTCTATATTAGCCGTACCATTTAACCAGCACCTTGGTGCTACATAGCACTTCTATATTAGCCGTACCATTTAACCAGCACCTTGATGCTACATAGCACTTCTATATTAGCCGTACCGTTTAACCAGCACCTTGGTGCTACATAGCTCTTCTATATTAGCCGTACCATCTAACCAGCACCTTGATGCTACATAGCACTTCTATATTAGCCCTATTATCTAGAGTGACCGAACCTTGGTGCTACATAGCACATCTATCTTAGCCGTATCATTTATAACATCATACGATAATCGTGGCAGCAAACGCTTACAGTTACAGAAAGAGACTTTGATTTCTTTTTTCGGCTTGAAGGATCCTTTGACTGAGGCACCCTCCACTTGACTCATCTTCCCGTAGGCGACCTGTGGGTGGATGGATGTTAGCGTGCAGTCATCGATACATACACACACATACATGAAGAGGATTTTATATACATATATAAGTGCGGGTAAACATAAAGATAGAGACAAAGAAGCGTATTTATAAACACACACATACACACATGATTAGCAGTTATGTAACATTTTTGCAGTTTTAAAGGTGTCTTTGTATTTTAAAACCACACCTATAGTTATTAAAATTCATCATGTATATGTGTGTGTGTGTATATGTATATATATATATATATATATATATATATATATATATATATATATATATATATATATATATATATATATATTATATAGGATACACACATATATATATATATATATATATATATATATATATATATATATATATATATATATATATATATATATATATATATTTATTTATTTATTTATTTATTTATTTATTTATTTATTTATTTATTTATTAATATGGTGTGGTGAGTTACATTAAACTCCCTCGACAAAGACGAGCAATGGTATGGCGCCTTGTTGAGTGTCGTGAAGGGCGTGGCCTCCTTTAAGTTGAGCCCCTGCAAGCGCCCCATCGTGTTGAACGCCTCCCTCCAGGCATTGGCCTCGTATTCGTACAGCTCGATGCTGTCCTGTACCTTGGGGTGCTCCACCCGCGGGCTGAACTTGTAGCATCGTAGCTCTACACCCCTGGGGGTTGTTGAGGGTGAGGGTGGTAGTGGTGGTGATGGTGATGATGTATCGTTTTAACCTAATGTTAATAACCTCCTGATTTGTTGAAGGAGGTGAGGAGGATTATGGTGATGATGATGGTGGCTATGATGGTGATGGGTGATGGTGGTTATGATCGTGGTGATGACGGTGGTTATGATGGTGATGGGTGATGGTGGTTATGATGGTGATGAATTATCATTAATAACCTGCCGATTGTGCTAGTCGCTGTTGAAGAAGGTGAGGATGATGGTGATGGTGGTTGATGGTGATGAAGATGGTGATGATGTATCGTTAATAACCTGCTGATCGTGCTGGTCGATGTTGATGAAAGTGAGGATGGTGGTTGATGATGATGATGATGGTGATGGTGATGATGATGATGATGGTGGTGATGATGATGGTGATGATGATGGTGGTGATGATGATGATGATGATGATGATTATGATGATGATGATGATGATGATGATGATGGTGATGGTGGTGATGATGATGATGATGATGATGATGATGATGATGATGATGATGATGATGATGATGATGGCGATGATGTATTGTTAACAACCTGCTGATTGTGCTGGTCGCTGTTGTAGACTTGAAGACTGCAGTGAAGGATGTGCTCTGTACAAACTTGGCGGATTTCCCCCGTCGTAGTTTGTTACTGACTGAAACAATCAGGGTTGTTACTGACTGAAACAATCAGGGTTGTTACTGACTGAAACAATCAGGGTTGTTACTGAAACAATCAGGGTTGTTACTGACTGAAACAATCAGGGTTGTTACTGAAACAATCAGGGTTGTTACTGACTGAAACAATCAAGGTTGTTACTGACTGAAACAATCAGGGTTGTTACTGACTGAAACAATCAGGGTTGTTACTGACTGAAACAATCAGGGTTGTTACTGACTGAAACAATCAGGGTTGTTACTGACTGAAACAATCAGGGTTGTTACTGACTGAAACAATCAGGGTTGTTACTGAAACAATCAGGGTTGTTACTGACTGAAACAATCAGGGTTGTTACTGAAACAATCAGGGTTGTTACTGACTGAAACAATCAGGGTTGTTACTGACTGAAACAATCAGGGTTGTTACTGACTGAAACAATCAGGGTTGTTACTGAAACAATCAGGGTTGTTACTGACTGAAACAATCAGGGTTGTTACTGACTGAAACAATCAGGGTCGTTACTGACTGAAACAATCAGGGTTGTTACTGACTGAAACAATCAGGGTTGTTACTGACTGAAACAATCAGGGTTGTTACTGACTGAAACAATCAGGGTTGTTACTGACTGAAACAATCAGGGTTGTTACTGAAACAATCAGGGTTGTTACTGACTGAAACAATCAGGGTTGTTACTGACTGAAACAATCAGGGTTGTTACTGACTGAAACAATCAGGGTTGTTACTGACTGAAACAATCAGGGTTGTTACTGAAACAATCAGGGTTGTGCGCTGTATGTGAGCATCATTATATACACATGTATGTGTTTGTGTGCGTGAGTGTATGTATCTGTCGGTGTTTGTGTCTTTTTTATACGCATAAAATTAGTTCAACATAATTTGTGTTTAGCCTATACTACAATTGTACAGAACCTTGGTGCTACATAGAACACCAATATTAGCCATACCATTTAACCAGCACCTTGATGCTACATAGCACTTCTATATTAGCCGTACCATTTAACCAGCACCTTAGTGCTACATAGCACTTCTATATTAGCCGTATCATTTAACCAGCACCTTGGTGCTACATAGCACTTCTATATTAGCCGTATCATTTAACCAGCACCTTGGTGCTACATAGCACACCTATATTTATCTTACTTACAGCATCACACAATAATCCCAAAATGTTTTACCTTTAACCATCGTACAATAATTCCAAATGGGCTTACTTTAAAGTAATCATCACGCAACAATCTTAGAGTAAGTAGCCAGTGCACCCTTTATTTAAACAGTAGATCTATATACAGGAAGTGGGTGGACTAGCTATCACTCAGTGTTTCTTTCAGATCTTTTCTCTGGGGGGGGGGTACACTTGAAATTTT
This sequence comes from Physella acuta, assembly GCF_028476545.2. NCBI lineage: Eukaryota > Metazoa > Mollusca > Gastropoda > Physidae > Physella > Physella acuta. Next base: position 65,654 of record NW_026732587.1, on the reverse strand, counting down.
CGGGGACTAAATTTTCCAGTTGGGGGTGGGACACTGGTAAAAGTATATATCTTCTAGATCTAGATCTATATAAATTCTATTTCGTTCGGGGGTAGTTATAAAAGTGTCCGCACTTTATAACTGCTAAAAAGGGTAACGTATAAAATGTAAGTTTCAAATGAGATAATATAATTTATATCACCTGCTGACATGATGAATGATAAGATGAAAGCTGCTAATTTGATGCCCCCAAATAAAATTATGACTAATAGCGGGGGAAATTAAGGAAGTGACTACTTAATTAAATGTGTTCATTAGCGCGAAGCTTGCACTGGTATCGGTGAGTAGAAGTTCTTGAAAACGCGCATACAACAGACATGATATCAAATCCCCATTGTCCAATGTGGTGTTTTCACTGTGATAAGTTTTTATTATCTTAGCCCTATTGTGAAAGTTATTGTGATCGTCATAGTTACGTGTTAGTGATCTTCTGTGTCGCCCAATTTAGTCGTGTAAGACAGCCAAACTTTAATGTGATACATAATTCACAGGCAAAAGGCCAGAAAACATAGTTGTCTAAATAATTCAAAACCTACAAACACACAGTTGCCTACAAAGTTCACAGAGCAGCAAACATACTTTCTTCTTCATTTTAGTGTTGAACGGGATTCCCCCCCCCCCCCCCCCCCCAACACAATTAAGTATACGTGTCAACGGGTTATGTACCATTTAGGCCGTTGACTCCATAGCCTTTGTTCAACCAAGAACAAACTACAAGGCAGCAGTTTTGGAGTTGTCTCTCCTAGAAGAGTTGCTGTCCTCAGCTGTTGAGCCTCATCTGCCCGAGGTTTTGAACATGAGGCTTCACCGGCTCGACCACGCCGACCCCAGCAACCACACACTTGTCTACATAATTCACAGACCAACAACCATACACTTGTCTACATAATTCACAGACCAGGAACCATACACTTGTCTACATAATTCACAGACCAGCAACCATACACTTGTCTACATAATTCACAGACCAGCAACCATACACTTGTCTACATAATTCACAGACCAGGAACCATACACTTGTCTACATAATTCACAGACCAGCAACCATACACTTGTCTACATAATTCACAGACCAGCAACCATACACTTGTCTACATAATTCACAGACCAGCAACCATACACTTTTCTACATAATTCACAGACCAGCAACCATACACTTGTCTACATAATTCACAGACCAGCAACCATACACTTGTCTACATAATTCACAGACCAACAAACATACACTTGTCTACATAATTCACAGACAAAAAATATACACTTGTCTACATAATTCACAGACCAGCAACCATACACTTGTCTACATAATTCACAGACCAGCAACCATACACTTGTCTACATAATTCACAGACCAGAAACATACACTTGTCTACATAATTCACAGACCAGAAACATACACTTGTCTACATAATTCACAGACCAACAAACATACACTTGTCTACATAATTCACAGACCAGTGTGACCTACTTAGGTCGAGTCAGGTTCTATTTTTATTTTGACATTGTATAATACCTTATATGGAGTGATTGTGCAACAACCGGGGTTTTTCCGCTGACTTATTAAGGGGTCTAAGACATAGAAATTTTCCATTAAGATCTGATTGAATGATTCTGGTCAGATGACTATCCCAACCAATGGCTACATGAGAGGAGGATAATCTCCCCTGTGGCAGAAGTCTTTAATTGCACCGCACACTCGCCACACGTGGCAGTTTACCTTGATCGGGCCGTCTACCTTGATCAAACAGTCTATACCAGGCCGTCCATATTGTCCGGCAATAGATTCTGACCATTTGAACGTGAGAGAACTTAAGTCCTGTGTGTGCTACGCTTTCTTAAGTTGATTTAGTCTTCTAGTATAATATTACTTGTCGCCAAGTAATTCTTGAAGCTATAGCAGTGTTGTGTGGCCTGTGGCTATTTTTTTAGGCAGTGTAGAAATCTGTGATAGTGTTTTTTCCTACACTCTGTAAGTTGGGTTTTGATATTTTATACATTAAATATTTTATCTAGTTTAACCTTGTGTTCTGCCACAACTGTGTTCGCTTATTAAAGGTTGTATGTAGATTGGATGAGTGTTAATTACAATAGTATCACTAGTTTTCCCTAGACATCGAATTCGAGCCCTAGTGTGTCGTTGTGTTAGTGTTCATCCATTTAGGCCGTAAGGCATTTGCATATGACCCCGAAAAAAGAATCCGGGGACGTTCACCTTCTATCTGGCTGATAGATAGGGGACGTTACAAAGTGGGGGCTCGTCCGGGATTTAATCTGTCGTTCCAGTTGTTGGTTATATCAGTAAGCACTAAGTTTAGTTTGATTTGGTTGTTTTTCTATCCAGTGCGCCGTGTTCTTACAGCGCGCGCAAGCCTAGAGGTATCTAGGTCAACAGCCAGACGTGTCACGATAAGAGGTCAAGTACACGGCCCAACGCTCAGTGTTAAGTTAGTGAACCTAGGCTTGTTGTGATTTGAAAGTTAGTGTTATGGAGTCTTTTTTGGCTAATCCCACTTTTGAGCAGGTAGAGAAGTTGAGTAGAAAAGTTTTGGTTAGTGTTGTTAAGGAATTGAAATTGGATTATTCTGTTACGCAGAAGTCAGAGGTGTTGAGGGATAAAATTGTTGTTCATTTTATTAATGAAGGGGTATTTGATGAAAGTTTGTTGGCTGGTGTGTTACTCCGGGAGGAGAAAGTTGCTTTAGAGAAGGCATTAAAAGAACAGGAGTTAGAGGTTAAAATTGCTTTAGATAGGAGGAGGTTGGAATCAGAATTTGGTCAAGTTAGTGATGTTACTTCTCTGGTAGATCCAAAAAAGTTGTCGGTAGGGCAAGTGATTGCCAAATTCGGGAAATTAGTTCCTAAATTTGATGAAACAGATTTGGTCGTTTTCTTTAACTCGTTTGAGAGTTTAGCTAAGACATGTGAATGGCCCGAAACTTCCATTACTGCTTTATTGAGCTCGGTCCTTACTGGGAAAGCTGCAAAAACATACCAGGCACTCTCTCACGACGTTCAAAATAACTATAGTTTGGTCAAGACTGCCATTTTGAAGGCCTACGAGCTGACGCCTGAGGCCTATCGGACAAAATTCCGAACACTCCGCAAGTTACCCACTCAATCATACGTGGAATTTCTCTTTGAAAAGGAGAAAATATTTTCAAGGTGGCTACACTCGGAGGAAGTTTCTGAGTTTGAGAAACTCAGGTCACTTATCCTAAGGGAAGAATTCCTATCGTCCCTGCCTGAAGAGATACGACTACACATACTGGATAACAAGATAATTGACATCCGGAAGGCTGCTGAGTCGGCTGACACATATATGTTGGTGCATAAGAAACCACCAGTGTCAGGAAACCGCCTCAACCCCGTGCTTCCCCTTTTTGGCAGCAATCCTCCTGTTGGCCAACACTTGAAGGCATCACAGTCCAGAGAGAACCCAAGATCAACTCTCAATCGTCGAGCGGTATGCCAGTTCTGCAAAAGACCTGGTCATCTTGTCAAGGACTGTTACAAACGTCGTCAATATAACAGAGAGGTGGTGCGTACTTCTGCGCACTATGCTCTATCCCCTCAAGCAGCCAGTTCAACTAAGAACTCTAGAATTCTAAAGGACTCTAACCCTAAGTGTCCGCAAGAAGGTAGTCAAATCTCCACATATTATGTGCAGTCACATTTTGACTGTTCTCGCCACCATCCAGTTTCTTCAGAGTCTACCGATCTCGAGGGATCGAGAAAAGTTGACTTTTCATCTTTTATTGCCGAAGCCATCATTAGCAAACCAGGTGATCCGTTGTCTCAGCGGAATATCACCGTCCTAAGAGACACAGGAGCGTCACAATCACTTCTTTTGAAAAGTTCAATGGACATTACACCAGAGACGAACACCGGAAATATTTCCATAATCCAGGGAGTGGGGACAAAATCTACTGTCGTCCCTCTACACAAGTTTGCCCTGAAACATCATCTCGTCGAAGGTGAGGTCATTTTAGGTGTGATAGATAGTATTCCTGTCCCAGGAGTACACCTACTTCTAGGGAATGACCTTGCGGGAAGCAAAGTATACCCCTGTACGGTTTCAGACCCTTTGTCAACAGTTCCAGATAATGATAATGAACTGTATCCTGCATGCGCGGTGACAAGAAGCCAAACCAAACAATTGGCTGACACAACGTCTGAACCACACCTACCATCATCGTCAAGAAATTCGACTCCCAAACTGGAGTCTATGCTTCCAGAAAACACAAGCCTGGGCTTACCCCTGAGAATATCTCAGGAAGACATCATTAAAGCTCAACAAGTCGACGCGGAACTCAAAGCAACGGTCGAAAAATCTCTCTCATCTGACGATGGAGAATATTTCTCCGAGAACGGCCTCTTCCTTCGTCGCGCTATACCAGTGAATGCCTCACCAGCCGAACCATGGTTGGGTAAAAACCAGCTGTGGGTCCCTCCACCTTATCGGCATGAAATACTTAAGCTGGCACATGACCATCCAATGTCAGCGCACCCAGGAGTCTCTAAAACGACGGCGAAGATCAAAGAACTGTTCTTTTGGCCCAAAATGAGAAATGATGTGTCGCGTTACTGTAAAAGTTGCACAAACTGTCAGTTGGCCGGAAAGCCAAACCAGACAATTCCTAAGGCCCCTTTGAGTCCGATTCCTGTATTAGAAGAACCTTTTTCTAAAATCGTCATGGACTGTGTAGGTCCCTTGCCTAAAACCAAGGCGGGCAACGAGTACCTACTTACCTTTATGTGTTCAAGTACCCGTTTTCCCGAGGCAATTCCCTTACGGAACATTAAGGCAAAGACTGTAGTCAGAGCCATGACCCGGTTCTTCACTACCTTTGGATTACCTAGAATCGTGCAAACAGATCAAGGCAGCAACTTCACCAGTCACCATTTTCAGGAAGCACTAGCCAAGCTAGGCGTTACCCACATCACCAGCTCAGCCTACCACCCTCAGTCTCAAGGCGTACTTGAGAGGTTCCACCAAACCCTCAAAACCATGCTAAGAACGTTCACTAACAGTAACACCCAATGGGATGAGACTGTTCCTTGGATTATTTTCGCTGCGAGGGACTGTGTCCAGGACTCTTTAGGCTACTCTCCTTTTCAACTTGTGTTTGGACATTCTGTCCGAGGTCCCCTGAAGCTGATCCACGAACAGTGGACAGGTACCAGCGTTCATCCTGTGGAAAACTTTGATGATTTTCACGTTCGACTGAAAGCCGTGTGCGAAATGGCTCACAAGAACTTAAGAAGGGCCCAAGTGAGAATGAAAGGACTGTATGATAAGAGTTCTTGTAAACGAACATTCAATCCAGGCGACAAAGTTCTTGTGCTAGTGCCTAATCTGAACAATGCGTTATCCTTGAGATATTGTGGACCCTTTACTGTGCATTCAAAATTAAGTGATTTGAACTATGTTGTCAATACGCCCGACAGAAGAAAGAAACAGACAGTGTATCATGTTAATTCACTGAAAAAGTATTATGATAATTGTAACAATTTTCATTCCACAGCCAAAATTACTTTACCTGTATGTTCAAATGTTTCTGATGATGTGATACATGATAAATTGAAACCCCCAAAATTGGTAAATTCTTCCTTTTTAGATAATTTGAATGTCCACCTTATGCATTTGTCCACAGAGGAAAGCCATAGATTGTCTCAGTTATTTGAGACATTTCCCTCTATTTTTGGGGATGTCCCCAAAGAAGCGAAGGTTCCACCTCATGATGTAGACGTAGGTGACGCAAAACCCATCAAACAACACCCCTATAGAGTTAACCCGGAAAAAGCTGCTTTGATAAAAGATGAAATTGATTATATGCTCAAGAATGATATCATTGAGCCCAGTTTCAGCAACTGGAGTTCCCCATGTCTCCTAGTACCGAAAGACGGTGGATCTTTCAGGTTTGTGACCGACTTTAGGAAGGTAAATGCGCTCACCAAAGCTGATTCCTATCCATTACCACGGATAGAAGACGTTATTGATAAAGTTGGTCAGGCTAAGATAATTTCCAAAATTGATTTACTTTCAGGATACTGGCAAATCCCCTTATCTGACCGTGCAAAAGAAATATCTGCTTTTGTAACCCCTAATGGTTTTTATAGATACAAACGTATGCCCTTTGGTATGCGAAATGCTGGTCAAACTTTCCAGAGGGTCATTAACTCTGTCATTGCTGACATAGACCAATGTGAGGCCTACATAGATGATATAGTTGTATTTTCTAATACTTTTGAAGAACATATTGTTCAGTTGACTAACCTTTTTAGAAAATTGTCTGAAGTGAATTTTACTGTAAACTTACATAAAAGTGATTTCTGTAAAGCTTCAATTACCTATTTGGGTTACCAAGTGGGAACGAACCAAGTTCGGCCCATTGAAGCTAAAGTAGATGCTATTGTAAGGTTACCACCTCCCAAAAATTGTAAAGAGATCAAAAAGTTCCTTGGGATGGCTGGTTACTATAGGCGGTTCTGTCAAAACTTTTCAGCTATTGCTGAACCTCTTACTGCATTATTAAAAAAGGGTGTTGAGTTTGAATGGTCAAATAAATGTCAAGAAGTTTTTTTAACCATTAAGTCATTTTTATCTAATGCTCCTGTTATGGCTGCACCAAATCTCAGCAAGCCCTTTAAACTTGCCATTGATGCTAGCAACTTAGCCATTGGCTCAGTCCTATTTCAAGAAGACAACATGGGAATTGACCATCCCATTGCCTTTTTTTCCAGGAAGTTAAATGAGAACCAAAAGAATTACTCTACTATTGAAAAAGAAGCTTTAGCTTTGGTTTTATCACTACAACATTTTGAAGTCTATGTCTCTTCTTCAACCAATCCAGTCAGAGTGTTTTCTGACCATGATCCCCTGAAATTTACCTCTAAGTTCGGACAGACAAATCAAAGAATATTGAGATGGTGTTTATATTTCCAAAATTTTAATCTGGAAATTTCACACATTAAGGGTAGTGATAATGTTGTGGCTGATTGTTTGTCAAGGATGTAAAATCTTATTGCACACATTGATCATGTGACATGTTTTGTGGTTCATTAAGACCATACACTAGTGTTGTGTTTTCACATGAAAATGAGTGGTATGATTTTTGATTTTTTGAAAATTCCAATTCTAGTGAATATTTTGTTTATTTTCAGGTGAACCTTAATTAAAGGTGGTTTTTGATTCTATGTAATCTTTTATAATAAAATGTCTCAGATGACTCAATTGATATTGTAGCTAGTCATTGAAATAAAGGTCTTACCCTGGCGGGTTTACCACTTTTAATATCCACATGGAAATATTGTAATACCCTTTTTTGAGGGATTTAGATGTATAATTACCTTTTGAAGGGTTACTTCCCTTTCACCAATTGTAAAAGTTGGAGTTACTTCCCTTTTATGTTCAGGGATATTTTCATCTGGTATTATGATTTTGATTGCCTACATTTGTAAAACATTTTTTTTATTTCATTGCCAGATTGGTTCCTTATGTATGTTTTTGTGGAACCTATCTGTCACTTCCAAAAAGGGAGGGGATGTGACCTACTTAGGTCGAGTCAGGTTCTATTTTTATTTTGACATTGTATAATACCTTATATGGAGTGATTGTGCAACAACCGGGGTTTTTCCGCTGACTTATTAAGGGGTCTAAGACATAGAAATTTTCCATTAAGATCTGATTGAATGATTCTGGTCAGATGACTATCCCAACCAATGGCTACATGAGAGGAGGATAATCTCCCCTGTGGCAGAAGTCTTTAATTGCACCGCACACTCGCCACACGTGGCAGTTTACCTTGATCGGGCCGTCTACCTTGATCAAACAGTCTATACCAGGCCGTCCATATTGTCCGGCAATAGATTCTGACCATTTGAACGTGAGAGAACTTAAGTCCTGTGTGTGCTACGCTTTCTTAAGTTGATTTAGTCTTCTAGTATAATATTACTTGTCGCCAAGTAATTCTTGAAGCTATAGCAGTGTTGTGTGGCCTGTGGCTATTTTTTTAGGCAGTGTAGAAATCTGTGATAGTGTTTTTTCCTACACTCTGTAAGTTGGGTTTTGATATTTTATACATTAAATATTTTATCTAGTTTAACCTTGTGTTCTGCCACAACTGTGTTCGCTTATTAAAGGTTGTATGTAGATTGGATGAGTGTTAATTACAATAGTATCACTAGTTTTCCCTAGACATCGAATTCGAGCCCTAGTGTGTCGTTGTGTTAGTGTTCATCCATTTAGGCCGTAAGGCATTTGCATATGACCCCGAAAAAAGAATCCGGGGACGTTCACCTTCTATCTGGCTGATAGATAGGGGACGTTACACCAGAAACATACACTTGTCTACATAATTCACAGACCAACAAACATACACTTGTCTACATAATTCACAGACCAGCAACCATACACTTGTCTACATAATTCACAGACCAGCAACCATACACTTGTCTACATAATTCACAGACCAGCATCCATACACTTTTCTACATAATTCACAGACCAGCAACCATACACTTGTCTACATAATTCACAGACCAGCAACCATACACTTGTCTACATAATTCACAGATCAACAAACATACACTTGTCTACATAATTCACAGACAAAAAACATACACTTGTCTACATAATTCACAGACCAGCAACCATACACTTGTCTACATAATTCACAGACCAGAAACATACAGCCTACATTTGTCACACACAGGCACCGGTTCACTTTCTAAGCTGAGCTGGGGCTCTAGACAATTCACTTTCTAAGGTGGGCTGGGGCTCTAGACAATTCACTTTCTAAGGTGAGCTGGGGCTCTAGACAATTCACTTTCTAAGGTGGGCTGGGGCTCTTGACAATTCACTTTCTAAGGTGAGCTGGGGCTCTAGACAATTCACTTTCTAAGGTGAGCTGGGGCTCTAGACAATTCACTTTCTAAGGTGGGCTGGGGCTCTAGACAATTCACTTTCTAAGGTGAGCTGGGGCTCTAGACAATTCACTTTCTAAGGTGAGCTGGGGCTCTAGACAACTCACTTTCTAAGGTGAGCTGGGGCTCTAGACAATTCACTTTCTAAGGTGGGCTGGGGCTCTAGACAATTCACTTTCTAAGGTGAGCTGGGGCTCTAGACAATTCACTTTCTAAGGTGAGCTGGGGCTCTAGACAATTCACTTTCTAAGGTGAGCTGGGGCTCTAGACAATTCACTTTCTAAGGTGAGCTGGGGCTCTAGACAATTCACTTTCTAAGGTGAGCTGGGGCTCTAGACAATTCACTTTCTAAGGTGAGCTGGGGCTCTAGACAATTCACTTTCTAAGGTGAGCTGGGGCTCTAGACAATTCACTTTCTAAGGTGGGCTGGGGCTCTAGACAATTCACTTTCTAAGGTGAGCTGGGGCTCTAGACAATTCACTTTCTAAGGTGAGCTGGGGCTCTAGACAATTCACTTTCTAAGGTGGGCTGGGGCTCTAGACAATTCACTTTCTAAGGTGAGCTGGGGCTCTAGACAATTCACTTTCTAAGGTGAGCTGGGGCTCTAGACAATTCACTTTCTAAGGTGAGCTGGGGCTCTAGACAATTCACTTTCTAAGGTGGGCTGGGGCTCTAGACAATTCACTTTCTAAGGTGAGCTGGGGCTCTAGACAATTCACTTTCTAAGGTGAGCTGGGGCTCTAGACAATTCACTTTCTAAGGTGAGCTGGGGCTCTAGACAATTCACTTTCTAAGGTGAGCTGGGGCTCTAGACAATTCACTTTCTAAGGTGAGCTGGGGCTCTAGACAATTCACTTTCTAAGGTGAGCTGGGGCTCTAGACAATTCACTTTCCACACCAACGAGACATAAAATACGACCAAAAACGTAAAAGCATTTTCTTTCAAGTTTATTAAATAAATGTACAAACATAAAAAACGTTTCCAAAGCAATGTTTCAACAAAACTATTCTCATTAACCTTTAGACAAGAATCTGTTCTGTGGCTGGTTTAGGGTAACGTGACATTCAAATGGTGAATCCAACAGTTAGAGAACATTAAACAATATAAATTTTTTATAACAATATTGGAGAGGGACGGATATTTTATCACAGATGTTTGACTTGTACAAGTAATTTACAATGTAGTGGCCACCTTTATGGGGCTACTGGAGGGAATGGGTGGGTTGAATGGACTACTGGAATGACAAGTTTGGGTTGGGTGTGGCCCCCTACTGGAATGAAAAGTTTGGGTTGGGTGTGGCCCCGCACCAGTTGCCAATAAACTTGAGGGTGTCTTGTAGTTCTGGGCTGTGGGACACCTGCAAGTAGAGAAATTGTCCTGGTCAGTGACAGGTGTCACATTACTGTCACCCTGACAGCTGTCACATTTGTCACAAACACAGTTGCAACAAGTGCTAAAATATTTATGAAAATGAAATGTTACAAAGGGTGTCTCCTGGTCAAGCCTTACCTTGGTGGCCATGAGGAGCTTGTTCCAGTCTTCTTTGTTGGCTACTTTGTTTGGGTTCTTGAACTCCAGTTTGTTCCTCAACACAGGGTAACCTGCAGATAGGAAGGGGTTAATTTTACTAGCTGTGCAACATAACCTGCAGACTGTGAGGGGTTAATTTTACCAGCTGTGCAACATAACCTGCAGACAGTGAGGGGTTAATTTTACTAGCTGTGCAACATAACCTGCAGACAGTGAGGGGTTAATTTTACCAGCTGTGCAACATAACCTGCAGATAGGAAGGGGTTAATTTTACCAGCTGTGCAACATAACCTGCAGATAGGAAGGGGTTAATTTTACTAGCTGTGCAACATAACCTGCAGATAGGAAGGGGTTAATTTTACTAGCTGTGCAACATAACCTGCAGATAGGAAGGGGTTAATTTTACTAGCTGTGCAACATAACCTGCAGATAGGAAGGGGTTAATTTTACTAGCTGTGCAACATAACCTGCAGATAGGAAGGGGTTAATTTTACTAGCTGTGCAACATAACCTGCAGAAAGAAAGGGGTTAATTTTACTAGCTGTGCAACATAACCTGCAGATAGGAAGGGGTTAATTTTACTAGCTGTGTAACATAACCTGCAGACAGTGAAAGGTTAATTTACTAGCTAAGCAAGGGAAACATGTATGGCACAACCTTGAAAAACAAAACAAAATTATGGCCCACCCATCACGACAGTTAGAACAAAATTATGACCCACCCATCACAACACAGAACAAAATTATGACCCACCCATCACAACACAGAACAAAATTATGACCCACCCATCACAACACAGAACAAAATTATGACCCACCCATCACGACACAGAACAAAATTATGGCCCACCCATCACAACACAGAACAAAATTATGACCCACCCATCACGACACAGAACAAAATTATGACCCACCCATCACAACACAGAACTAAATTAAGACCCACCCATCACAACACAGAACAAAATTATGACCCACCCATCACAACACAGAACAAAATTATGACCCACCCATCACAACACAGAACAAAATTATGACCCACCCATCACGACACAGAACAAAATTATGGCCCACCCATCACAACACAGAACAAAATTATGACCCACCCATCACGACACAGAACAAAATTATGACCCACCCATCACGACACATAACAAAATTATGACCCACCTGTAACGACGCAGGGCATAGACCTTATGCCTGTATCCATGGCAACCAGAGAAGCCTCATATGTCCCCCTCTCATCTTTAGGAAGGATTTGCTCCACTTTCCTGTCCATAGACACAGCCAGCACCCATTCTTTCACCTCCTCGTGTTGCTGGCTCTGGGGGGTCAAAACATGGGGCATTTAAAGGTTGGCTCAGGGGGTCAAAACATGGGGCATTTAAAGGTTGGCTCAGGGGGTCAAAACATGGGGCATTTAAAGGCTGGCTCTGGGGGGTCAAAACATGGGGCATTTAAAGGCTGGCTCTGGGGGGTCAAAACATGGGGCATTTAAAGGCTGGCTCTGGGGGGTCAAAACATGGGGCATTTAAAGGCTGGCTCTGGGGGGTCAAAACATGGGGCATTTAAAGGTTGGCTCAGGGGGGTCAAAACATGGGGCATTTAAAGGCTGGCTCTGGGGGGTCAAAACATGGGGCATTTAAAGGCTGGCTCTGGGGGGTCAAAATATGGGGCATTTAAAGGTTGGCTCAGGGGGTCAAAACATGGGGCATTTAAAGGTTGGCTCAGGGGGTCAAAACATGGGGCATTTAAAGGTTGGCTCAGGTCAAAACATGGGGCATTTAAAGGCTGGCTCTGGGGGGTCAAAACATGGGGCATTTAAAGGCTGGCTCTGGGGGGTCAAAATATGGGGCATTTAAAGGTTGGCTCAGGGGGTCAAAACATGGGGCATTTAAAGGCTGGCTCTGGGGGGTCAAAACATGGGGCATTTAAAGGTTGGCTCAGGGGGTCAAAACATGGGGCATTTAAAGGTTGGCTCAGGGGGTCAAAACATGGGGCATTTAAAGGTTGGCTCAGGGGGTCAAAACATGGGGCATTTAAAGGTTGGCTCAGGGGGTCAAAACATGGGGCATTTACTGGTTAGTTCTTGGGGGGTCAAAACATGGGGCATTTAAAGGTTAGTTCTTGGGGGGTCAAAACATGGGGCATTTACTGGTTAGTTCTTGGGGGGTCAAAACATGGGGCATTTACTGGTTAGTTCTTGGGGGGTCAAAACATGGGGCATTTACTGGTTAGTTCTTGGGGGGTCAAAACATGGGGCATTTACTGGTTAGTTCTTGGGGGGTCAAAACATGGGGCATTTACTGGTTAGTTCTTGGGGGGTCAAAACATGGGGCATTTACTGGTTAGTTTTTGTGTGTGTGGGGGGGGGGGGGGTGTCAAAACATGGGGCATTTACTGGTTCGTTTTGTTTTTGGGGAGGGTGGTGGTGGTGGTCAAAACATGGGTTATTTACTGGTTAGTTTTTTTTTTTGAGGGGGGGTGTTCAAAACACGGGTCATTTACTGGTTGGCCCTTGGGGTTCAAAACACGGGTCATATAGTGGTTGGCCATTGGGGGAGGGGGGATGGTTTAAAACATGGGTTATTTATAGGTTGGCTTTGGGGGAAGGTGTTAAAATCTGATAGCAATGGGGGTTAAAATATCAGTCAATAAAAACAGACGGAATTAGCTTTCCCTGCCCAGACAGCAACCTACTCTAGCCCAGCTAGTCAACAGCAGCAGACTTACAGTGAGGTAAGCTTTCTCTGGAATTGGGATCTCAAATGGAATGTCTGTTTCCTGGAAGTCACTGTGGTCCAGCATGTCCAGTGTTCCTTCTTCCATGGCCTGCAAGAGCATCAAGCATGTTTATATCAGAGGGATATCATCATATGGATACAACCATTGAGTCACTACCCTCCACCCCCACACCCTTCAAACAAGCTGATCATTTGCAAAGGTGAAAAGTAAATTTTTCTCGTCACTTTATGTGTAGTCAGTACAGTTGCCAGGTATTTTTATAATGTTTCAAAGATGGCTAAATCTTAAAAATTAAAAAAATTGATTTTTTTCTACTTCACCCATGCCTCTGAAGAACACAGTAGAACTATCGTTTTGTGTGGAGCTTTATAATAAATGGTGTAAGTAGTCTCTTTAGCTCAAAACTATTCCTGATAACAAATCTAAGCTCCAATAAACTAGTGGCTAGAGGATGGGGGTCTCACCTCACTGATGTCCAGGTATCTGTTGAGGAAAACAAAGGCCATGTTCTCCCATCCTAGAGACTGAAAGTAAAACATTTCAAACCACATGTTAACATTTCAAACTATATATAGACAAATGAAATTTTATAGAAACATTTGACATTTTATATAAACATTTGAAATTTCATTCAAACATTTCAAACTATATAATATGTTTTAAAATTTCACAGATATTTTGAATTTTATTTCCTACAAACATTTATTTCACATTAAGGTTTTTTTTTAAAAAAATCAGTTTCATAAATCTATCATCTTATACAAACCTGGCTTATTTTTAAAAATTACCAGTCTTCAACACTTAAATGCATAATTTTAAAAACAATATTTAATTTAAGTTGCAGCATTCCTAACACTCTTAAACAAATGTCAGCTTACCTTACACATCATTCCTGCCTCATAGAAAGCCTTATCAGACAGATGAGGTCATCTTACCTTACACATCATTCCTGCCTCATAGAAAGCCTTATCAGACAGGTCAGCTTACCTTACACATCATTCCTGCCTCATAGAAAGCCTTATCAGACAGGTCAGCTTACCTTACACATCATTCCTGCCTCATAGAAAGCCTTATCAGACAGGTCAGCTTACCTTACACATCATTCCTGCCTCATAGAAAGCCTTATCAGCAGGAACAACGTCAGTGTGACGCAGCAGGGAGACTGACAGCTTGCCTGCGATGCTCTCCAGCGAGGGCTGGGCCTGGGCTGCACACCGCACAGCGTAGTAGTGAGAGATGAGCAGCATCTTCTCAAACTCCTCGTGGTACGGCCCATTGGCCTCGGATGTCTTGCTGATGTTTTCACACTAAAACAACAACATGTGTCAACACTTCAAGAGGGGAAAAAGTCTCTATCGTCAATATGGCAATTAAATTATTAACAATTTTGTTATTAAAACTTGTATAATGCAGTACATGAGGAAAAAGGTTGATTTTTGTCTGCGTATAATTAAATTAAAATATCCTTACTAAATCATACAGCATGTCCCTTAACTCTGCCCAAGACCTGTATGCTTCAGGCTTACTCATCTCCCTTTTAACTAGAATATCTGTAAATATCCTTTTGTATATGTTGTAGTTCTGTGAAAGAAATAACATTTATAATACTACTGTTAGCTGAGACCAAATGAATTGTATTAAAATATTCTCAAATATGGGTTAACCATTGCATATTTTAGTACATTTTGAGCAGAAAACGTCCTTTACTTCAGAAAGAGAAAATTAATAGTAGTGGGTTATGGGATTGATAGATTGATATAAATGCCACATAGAACAAACATTGTTTTTAATTTATAGCACAACAGTTGTTGCAAAGGACCACATACAATTAAATAAGTTGTAGTTATTTTTTGGCAACATTGTTGCAAAAACCTGGTCATTAATTTAGCAGCATCAGTTAGTCAACCATTTCAAACTTGCCTGTGAGTTGGCAGGTGTTCCATGTTTAGCAAAAAGGTCAAGGGCAGCTAAAGAGTTGTTGTTCTTGATGAGGTGGGTAGCATACAGTGCAATATATTTATGGAGAATCTTGGGGTTCTGAAACCAGAGCAGCAACATGTAAAATCTGGAAACATTATAACAGATACCTGACTTAAACGTGGACTTGTTGGCTTAGTTGTAAACACTTTTTAAAAAGTTTATTTTACTTTACTTAAAAACTTTTATTATAGCCAAATGTTGGTCATATTTATTTTCCACCAAAGTTAGTTTGACCAGTCAGAGAGGTAGAAAGCATCTGCTACCTTTTGTTGTTCAGCTGTCTGGATACATTTGGTCCACTCTCCTTTCTCTGCAAACATGTCCAGTGCCCCAATGATGTCCACTGTCACCAGCTGAGGTTCAAATTAACAAATACACATTTTTAAAGTTGTGTACAAATGTTGGACAATAGATTTTCTTTGAACAGGGAAATTTTTAAAGGAACCATTTTTTTAGAGTTGTAAAACTATTTGTTAAACTGACAAGCGAAATGATTTATGTAACAAAACACAAAAACTGTAAAAGGCAGTTATTTTAGTTAAAGAAGGAAAGAATATTGATACACACATCATCAGCTTTTCCTTGATTACGGCAGAATTCTTTGTACTTTTCATCCACATAACTTTCAAATCTGAAATATAACTTCTTGGTATGTATTCCGTTTATATTTGTCTTGATACATTCACTGTATATATTAATGCATCTATAAAAGATGCAATTATTTAAAAGAGACAATTACCTAGGGTCCATTTCTTTGGCCACTTTTTTAGCCTTATTCCAGTCTCCAGCAGTTATCAACATATCTACTCCTTCTTTCACCATGTCTATACTTAGAAACAGTTCAGCTGCCTGTGGATGGTTGGTGTATGTTCAAATACTCAGTAAATAAAACACATGAAGCCTATGACAGTGAATAGGTACCTACATACAGCAGTGCTCAAATAAAACAGAAAAGCTTACAGAGGCATGGCACTTGATCTCTGCCAAACGAGGTCCTACAACCTCTACCACCATTTGAGCTTTTTGGTTGTCAAGAAACTTGATGGCAATGTCACCAGCCTAGGGAGGTCAAGACATAATAGCTGTAAGATTCTGGGAGGTAAATCTAAACACAGGACACAATGTGCAAGTAGATCTAAACACAGGACACACAATGTGCAAGTAGATCTAAACACAGGACCCACAATGTGCAAGTAGATCTAAACACAGGACACACAATGTGCAAGTAGATCTAAACACAGGACACACAATGTGCAAGTAGATCTAAACACAGGACACACAATGTGCAAGTAGATGTAAACACAGGACACAATGTGCAAGTAGATCTAAACACAGGACACAATGTGCAAGTAGATCTAAACACAGGACACACAATGTGCAAGTAGATCTAAACACAGGACACAATGTGCAAGTAGATCTAAACACAGGACACAATGTGCAAGTAGATCTAAACACAGGACACACAATGTGCAAGTAGATCTAAACACAGGACACAATGTGCAAGTAGATCTAAACACAGGACCCACAATGTGCAAGTAGATCTAAACACAGGACCCACAATGTGCAAGTAGATCTAAACACAGGACACAATGTGCAAGTAGATCTAAACACAGGACACACAATGTGCAAGTCAATCTAAACACAGGACACAATGTGCAAGTAGATCTAAACACAGGACACACAATGTGCAAGTCAATCTAAACACAGGACACAATGTGCAAGTAGATCTAAACACAGGACACACAATGTGCAAGTCAATCTAAACACAGGACACAATGTGCAAGTAGATCTAAACACAGGACACACAATGTGCAAGTAGATCTAAACACAGGACACACAATGTGCAAGTCAATCTAAACACAGGACACAATGTGCAAGTAGATCTAAACACAGGACACAATGTGCAAGTAGATCTAAACACAAGACACACAATGTGCAAGTAGATCTAAACACAGGACACAATGTGCAAGTAGATCTAAACACAGGACACAAGTCATAAGAAACTCTACACACATGAGACACAGGACCAGGTAAAGACTCCATACCTTCATCAGACATTTCTCAACAATCTTCAGGTCTGGCACTGTGTCAGGTGTGACCTTCAGGTAACACTCTACAGCCCTCTGATGTTCACCTGAGGCCTCCCACTCCCTAGCCTGTCTGACAATGGCCTCCGCCCCTCTGGTCGACAAAACAAACACTGGTTCAAATCTTAGTTACACAGTACGTGACAACAGAAACAAACACTGGCTCAAATCTTAGTTACACAGTACGTGACAACAGAAACACTGGTTCAAATCTTAGTTACACAGTACGTGACAACAGAAACACTGGTTCAAATCTTAGTTACACAGTACGTGACAACAGAAACAAACACTGGCTCAAATCTTAGTTACACAGTACGTGACAACAGAAACACTGGTTCAAATCTTAGTTACACAGTACGTGACAACAGAAACACTGGTTCAAATCTTAGTTACACAGTACGTGACAACAGAAACAAACACTGGTTCAAATCTTAGTTACACAGTACGTAACAACAGAAACACTGGTTCAAATCTTAGTTACACAGTACGTGACAACAGAAGGATAAATTATGACAGACAGTACCACACATTATTTATTTAAATATATTTAAGCATATATTCTGTCTAATCTCAGGGGTAAGAAATATTTGCTTTAGCAGTATTAAATTTCTAAAAGTAAAAAAGATAAACAACAGTTATAATAACATTGGATAATTGTAGTAACCTCCTTTAGAAAAAGAAACTACACTTATAGATATGATGGTATTTAATAGTATTTAAATTTTCTAATTAAAGGGAAATAGATTTTGCTGCTTGAATCTCAAATGTGTTCACTAGAATTTTATCTATTTATAAAGCAGCTGTAAATAGCAAATAATAAAGCATAAATATTGTAAAGCTTTTATAAAGTTAACAGTGACATATTATATGGGCTGATGATCATTTTGTGAATATTAGAGTTTAGCAAATTGTGTGTGAAAGCTGTGTAGAAAAAAATATTGCAATAAAGTTTTTATCAACATTAAAAAATAAATATGTACATGGCTTTTACAAAAAAAAAACAAGTAACAAACAAAAAGTAGGATCACTTGATATTATGACATTAACTAAGTTTAAAACAACAGAGCAGGGGATAGTGCTATTCTAGTTCAAATGCTGAGTAAGCATAAAAAAAAAGAGCTTCAAGTATATAATAAATAAAATAGAAGTGTATTACAACATTGTCATTAGTTTAAATAAATAATATGGACAGGCTAGTTTAAGTATATAACTAAAACTTTAAAAGTTAGAGATACAATGTTACAAAGAGTAAAAAAAAAATGAGCATAGATTATGATGAGAACACAGCAAGCCGATACTCACCCTCCCCCCTGTGATCTGGTAGGGCAAAGAAAACTAGTGGCTCATTGTGGGCTCAAATATATAACAAGCTGTTTCACATTAGCACAAAACTAGTGGCTCATTGTGGGCTCAAATATATAACAAGCTGTTTCACATTAGCGCAACAAATTTTATAAATTGTTTTGTTTTGCCATATAAAGTTTCTAGTGCTGTCAATGTTGACATAATTGCCAGCTGAAGTTTCTAGCGCTGTCAATGTTGACATACTTGCCAGCTAAAGTTTCTAGTGCTGTCAATGTTGTCATACTTGACAGCTAAAGTTTCTAGCGCTGTCAATGTTGACATACTTCCTAAAGTTTCTAGCATTGTCAATGTTGACATACTTGCCAGCTCAAGTTTTTAGTGCTGTCAATGTTGACATACTTGCCAAGTATTCTAAAGTTTCTAGTGCTGTCAATGATGACATAATTGCCAGCTAAAGTTTTTAGTGCTGTCAATGTTGACATACTTGCCAGCTAAAGTTTCTAGCACTGTCAATGTTGACTTACTTGCCAGAGCGTGTGACCGCCTCCCTGTCATATTCATCTTGCAGCTGCTGCAACTTGTGAGGCAAATATTCCTTACACACACGTAGAGCATCTTGCCACATCCCACAGTCCTGGTAGTGGTACAAAAAACATCTGACTTCATAAGCCGTGTCATTTGAACATTGAATCTCCCAGATTCGTAAAACCCATTCAAAACTTTTTATAAAGTGATCCAAAATTAAATCTTAATTAAAAATTAAAACTTAATATTTTAAGAGCTTAAATTTTTCAAAACTTTTCAAAATTTTTCCTGAGAAAACTATCCCAAAATAAGTTAGAAGCAAAAAAAGTTTTTCTTAAAATAAACATTTATTTTTTTACAGAAGCTAAAAGTGTCTAGTGAGTCACTGATTGTATTCATGAAACACTTAAGAGCTGTCCAAGGAAGCGCAGAAGCCAGGATGATTTAAAACCCAGGAAGTAAGGAAGAGATAGCCTGGTGTAGGGGGCCCACCTTGTAGAACTTGACAGCCAACTCCGGCCTCTGGGCTCGCAGCAAATACGACTCAGCTTTAGCAAAATCTTTTTCCTCAAAAGCAAACCGAGCTTGTCCAACCAAAACGTCAGCCACAGAGTCAGGGTCATGTGACTCCGCCACACGCTGGGCAGAGTCCCAGTCTTGATTGTGAACATACCTAAACATTTGGTAAACACCATTAGATGCATTACGTGTTTAGTAAAGTACGGAATAAAGTGTTGTCATTAGATAAAATAAATGCTTGTTATATTTCTAACTAAAATCAGACTTCTCTATAAACCAACCAGACTTCTCTATAAACCAACCAGACTTCTCTATAAACCTACCAGACTTCTCTATAAACCAACCAGACTTCTCTATAAACCAATCAGACTTCTCTATAAACCAACCAGACTTCTCTATAAACCAATCAGACTTCTCTATAAACCTACCAGACTTCTCTATAAACCAACCAGACTTCTCTATAAACCAACCAGACTTCTCTATAAACCAACCAGACTTCTCTGTAAACCAACCAGACTTCTCTATAAACTTACATGAGTACAGCTTCTTTTGGTCTATGTGCCTTGATAAACTCTTGTTCAGCTTCCATAAACTTCCCCTCATCTTCTAGATACATGGCATGCTTCAGGTGAACATCAGGCAGTTTCTCTTTCATAGCAATGGTACACAGTTCAAAGGCAAAGTCAAAGGCACTAATTGGACAGATAAACCATTTTGTCAGATCATTTAGACAGTTAACTAGTCAATTCAATGCTACCATCTGCTACATGTGCTACATGCTACTCTACTGGTATATGGTCATATTGGCTCCAGCAATACCTCCCCCCCCCCTTCATGGTTTGGACATGAAGGGCAGTTGGGTCAAGAATCAGCCAACCTTTGAGAAGCCAGGGTTCCAAACTACTGACTTTTGGGTCAGCAAGCGTGCACTCTACTGCTAGACCATACCACCCTGCTACTATACTATCTACTGTATGTGCTATCAGCTACTGTATGAGCTATGAGCTATTGAACTGCATGTGCTTCTGAACCCACCAGTTTTCTGCAGCGTAATCTATAGCAGCCTCAAGCAAGCCAAATTTGTTGAGAAGTTTGACAGCAGAATCCCCTCCTAAACTTTTAGCCCACAGGTAGGCCACTTGTTTGGCTGCTTGCTGTCCACCTTGAGCCTTCGCCACCTGTAGAGTTCACACATCAATCATTAACTGACCTCTATATTACACAGACAACAGTTATAGTTCAAACAGCCTAGCTTAACTGTTATCACTGCAACACTATTAAGTTATGTCAATTTTTAACCATCAACATAGGATGAGCCTAAATTAATAACTATAATAGCTTCATCCATATATCTTATACATATTATACTTACTAATGTTATACCTTTTATACTTATTTATGTTACATGCCATACTTACTCTATGAGCCTCGTCCCACATATCTTGTACTTACGTCCCACATAACCTGAACTTACTCTATAACCCTCGTCCCACATATCTTGTATTTATGTACCACGTAACCTGTACTTACTCTATAAGCCTCGTCCCACATATCTTGTACTTACGTCCCACGTAATCTGTACTTACTCTATAAGCCTCGTCCCACATATCCTGAACTTACTCTATAAGCCTCGTCCCACATATCTTGTACTTACGTCCCACGTAACCTGTACTTACTCTATAAGCCTCGTCCCACATATCCTGAACTTACTCTATAAGCCTCGTCCCACATATCCTGTACTTACTCTATAAGCCTCGTCCCACATATCTTGTACTTACGTCCCACGTAACCTGTACTTACTCTATAAGCCTCGTCCCACATATCTTGTACTTACTCTATAACCCACGTCCCATATATCTTGTACTTACTCTATAACCCACGTCCCACATATCCTGAACTTACTCTATAAGCCTCGTCCCACATATCTTGTACTTACTCTATAACCCACGTCCAATATATCTTGTACTTACTCTATAACCCACGTCCCACATATCCTATACTTACTCTATAAGCCTTGTCCCACTTATCTTATACTTACGTCCCACATAACCTGTACTTACTCTATAAGCCTCGTCCCACATATCCTGAACTTACTCTATAAGCCTCGTCCCACATATCTTATACTTACGTCCCACATATCCTGTACTTACTCTATAAGCCTCATCCCACATATCTTATACTTACGTCCCACATATCCTGTACTTACTCTATAAGCCTCGTCCCACATATCCTGTGCCCTGTACATGTTGACTGAAGCCTTCCAGTCTCCCCCCTCCAGGAAATGATGTTCAGCTTGCCGGAAGTTTCCTTCACTTTCAAGTTCCTGAACAAAATTTAGACCAAATAAAATGTCTTCTTAGTTAAAATGATCACAAGCCAGCTTTACTCTCCCCAACCTATCAGATCTGGCTGGACCAGAGTGCCAGAACTGAACTCAAGACTTTCAAGGTATTCACAATGTGCTCTACTACTCAACCACACTGTACCAAATACAAAACAATGCAACAAAATGTGAGTCCAACCTTGGCTAAATGAAGGTGGGTGTCTGGGACTAGACTTTCATGGTGAGCTTTAACCAGTCGGATCATGTCGCCATACATTCTCTGTTTCTTGTACATAGTGATGGCCAGGTCTGGTTCTTCGACTGCCACATACAACCTGAAAGTCAACAACAGTTACATCCCCTGCCACATACAAAAGTCAACAACAGTTACATCCCCTGCTACATACAACCTGAAAGTCAACAACAGTTACATCCCCTACTACATACAACCTGAAAGTCAACAACAGTTACATCCCCTGCCACATACAACCTGAAAGTCAACAACAGTTACATCCCCTGCATAGATAACTTTTTACTTTTGGAGATAGAATTCAGTTTTCCTGTACATCAACCCAAGAAACCACTGACCCCTCAGTATAAAGTTTTCGTGTACATCAACCCAAGAAACCACTGACCCCTCAGTATAAAGTTTTCCTGTACATCAACCCAAGAAACCACTGACCCCTCAGTATAAAGTTTTCCTGTACATCAAACAAAGAAACCACTGACCCCTCAGTATAAAGTTTTCCTGTACATCAACCCAAGAAACCACTGACCCCTCAGTATAAAGTTTTCCTGTACATCAACCCAAGAAACCACTGACCTCTCAGCCTCTCTGAACTTCCCTTCATCCTCCAGCTGTTTGGCTTGGGCAATGTACAGGTTTGATACATCTTCTCCTTTCATGTAACTAGCAGCCAACTGGGTGGAATCAAATTATTATCATGGAAAATGTTTTCCAATTGTCTAGATCATAGATGACAGACATCCTTAAGACAGAAGATGACAGACATCCCTAAGACAGATGTTGACAAACATCCCTAAGACAGTAGTTGAGAGACATCCTTAAGACAGCAGTTGACAGACACCCCTAAGACAGCAGTTGACAGACATCCCTAAGACAGCAGTTGACAGACACCCCTAAGACAGCAGTTGACAGACATCCCTAAGACAGATGTTGACAGACATCCCTAAGACAGATGTTGATAGACACCCCTAAGACAGATGTTGACAGACATCCCTAAGACAGATGTTGAGAGACATCCCTAAAACAGATGTTGACTGACACCCCTAAGACAGCAGTTGACAGACATCCCTAAGACAGATGTTGACAGACATCCCTAAGACAGATGTTGACAGACATCCCTAAGACAGATGTTGAGAGACATCCCTAAGACAGATGTTGACTGACACCCCTAAGACAGATGATGACAGACACCCCTAAGACAGATGTTGAGAGACACCCCTAAGACAGATGTTGAGAGATACCCCTAAGACACAAGCTGTCAGACACCCCAAAGACAGATGTTGACAGACATCCCTAAGACAGATGTTGACAGACATCCCTAAGACAGTAGAAGACAGACATCCCTAAGACAGATGTTGAGAGACATCCCTAAGACAGATGTTGAGAGACATCCCTAAGACAGATGTTGACAGACATCCCTAAGACAGCAGTTGACAGACACCCCTAAGACAGCAGCTGAGACAACACTTACCTTGTGTGCCTGCTCCCATTGGCCGGCCTTGTTGTACATGTCCACAGCCTCTCTAGTGCAGCCCGCCTCCACAAAAAACTTCTCAGCCATCTGTCAACAAACACAAGTCAGCTGATCAATGAAGACTCAACAAACCAAACAACAAACACAAGTCAGCTGCTCAATGAAGACTCAACAACCCAAACAACAAACCAAGAAATAACATTTGTGCAGTAGTGGGAACAAAGGGAATTGAAAGATGATCTCTTACTTTTTAAAATTAGCTTGGCAGTGAAAAAAAAAAGTTAGATTTGACAAGACAATAGAAGAAAATGTAAACCTGATACTCTCCTATAGAGGCGTAATGTTCCCCAATCTTCTTGTAGTATCTGGCTGCCATAGACGAGTCCTGTATCTCCAGTATCTGTACAGCCTTGGCCCACTGTCTAGAGTTGATGGCGGCCTCCACAGCTTTTGTTGTCGCACTGAACATAGGAAATTATTTATTTTATCTGTTACAAAACATTTATTTAAAAGGCTACATCTTAATGCAGGTCACATTAAAAAGCATTGCAAAAAAGGAGAAAGTGGCCTTACCCAGCCTCAATGAAATGATTAATGGCAGCATCCAGCTGTTTCTGTTGCACGAGGTAGTCTCCGAACTCTTCCTCCAGTTTCACAACTTCACTGGGAAAGGCATGACGTGCCAAATCAATGGCTGAAATTTTAAAGTTTTTATTTCAAATAATTGTGTAATTCACTCTATTTACTGCACTTAATGCTAACTGGTCTTAGCTAAATACATTAAAAAGCTGATTTTTCTACAAAATAATTTACCAATGTATTTTATCAAAAGTTAAATGAATGTTATCACCATGAATTTTATAAACAGCAAAAATTAATGTTATATGAAAAAACAACTCTGTGGTCAATATGTGGCCGACTAATCATGAACAGAGTTTAAGACAGCAGTACAAAATGTGAGAGCTGTAAGATCAACCACTGTACCTCGTCTAAACTCCTTCCCCTTCTTGAAGCAGTCCATAGCTCTTTGGTAGTCTCTAATTTTCTCATATAAGTCCCCGGCCTGAAAGTAGTCATTTAAAGGGTGTCAGACACAGGGCTTAAAGAGGTTAAAGCACTCTGTTAGCACAGTGTAACACTGACCACACTGTAGGTCTCACATCTTAAAGTGATCTAAGCACTTTGTTAGCACAGTGTAACAGAGGACTGACCACACTGTAGGTCACACATCTTAAAGTGATCTAAGCACTTTGTTAGCACAGTGTAACAGAGGACTGACCACACTGTAGGTCACACATCTTAAAGTGATCTAAGCACTTTGTTAGCACAGTGTAACAGAGGACTGACCACACTGTAGGTCTCACATCTTAAAGTGATCTAAGCACTTTGTTAGCACAGTGTAACAGAGGACTGACCACACTGTAGGTCACACATCTTAAAGTGATCTAAGCACTTTGTTAGCACAGTGTAACAGAGGACTGACCACACTGTAGGTCTCACATCTTAAAGTGATCTAAGCACTTTATTAGCACAGTGTAACAGAGGACTGACTACACAGTAGGTCACACATCTTAAAGTGATCTAAGCACTTTGTTAGCACAGTGTAACAGAGGGCTGACCCAACTGTAGGTCACACATCTTAAAGTGATCTAAGCACTTTGTTAGCACAGTGTAACAGAGGACTGACCCAACTGTAGGTCACACATCTTAAAGTGATCTAAGCACTTTGTTAGCACAGTGTAACAGAGGACTGACCACACTGTAGGTCACACATCTTAAAGTGATCTAAGCACTTTGTTAGCACAGTGTAACAGAGGACTGACCCAACTGTAGGTCACACATCTTAAAGTGATCTAAGCATTTTGTTAGCACAGTGTAACAGAGGACTGACCACACTGTAGGTCACACATCTTAAAGTGATCTAAGCACTGACCCGATCAAAAAGTTCTGACTTGATGAGGGCGCCTGCAATCCTGGCTATCAGGTCTGAGTTGGTCATTAGTTCCTGTACAACAAAAAATATTAACGAGCCTTAATTAAATTAAAACTAAAGTCAAGGAGAGCATCAGATGTTATGCTGAGGTATCATATATTACCACCACTGTCATCTAATGACTTGTAGCTATAAATATAACATCCCAACATAAAACTATAATACTGTTATAAAAATGTTAAACTCCCCTCCTGACATAAAAATGTAAAAATTCACCTCCCAGCATTAAAAAACTTACCTCCCGACTAGAAGCTAATCGCGCAGCTCTTGCAGGCAGTCCAGACTTCATATAAAGATTAATGGCTGCCATGTAGTCTCCTTCACGTTCCTTCAGCTAAAAATATTACTTTTTAATTTATCACACAAGCAAATGATCAACATCAAATAACTATTTTAAATTATCCAATTTCAAACACAATTCATAAGCACTCAATCTTCTAATAAAAAAAAATAGAAAATTAAAATACGACTAGCAGCGTTTACCTCCCCTGCCCTTTCTTCCTGCCCAGTCTCCATCAGCCATTGGTTGTAACTCTTCTTGAGGGTCTCAAGCTCTGGGTGGCTCTGGTAAAATGGTGGGGAATTTTTCATGAGAAGGGCTTAAGGGTTGTTATGTCATGCAGTAACTTATGGTAAAATGGTGGGGAATTTTTCATGAGATATTCTTAGAGGCTTGTTATGTCATGCAGTAACTTATGTAATATTTCACATTAAAAAAAGCTATTAAAAACTGTACTTTAGTTGTCAATTTAGAGACTGAAAGAGTTCATTACCTTAACATCAGCCACCTCAATAGCCTCATCCCACATGTGCATCTCCTGGTACATCTCAATGGCTTCATTCACATGATTCTAAGAGACATTCAACAAGGCTAATCACCATCACATGATTTTTAGCAAACATTCAACAAGAATAGTTACAATTAGTAATATAAGCCTAGAGATAATTTTGTATACAAGTACTAAACTTACTCCTTCCAAGTAAATGTACTCAGCTTCTTTAAACTTTTTCTCTGAGATTGCAAGTCTTGCTCTGACTTTATAATGCTGAATGCCATCGCCTCCCTATACATTGCAAAAATTTAATTGCTTATTATTATTTTCAAAACAAAAAAAATATAAATTGTTCATGCTTTTACACTAAATGAATGTGTGTTTAGTTCCTCTACACAAATAAACCAATGTACCCACCACTTGTCTGGAAACATCCTCAGCAATCCTCAATGTCTCCTTCAGATATCTGGCTTTTGCAACATTGCCCAGTGCAGCATAGCATCTACAATATTCAGGACAAAAAGCTTTGGATTAAAACTTTCTATTACACCATTTATAGTATAAGAGTAGATGAAATAAATGCAAGTATTCTTAAAAAGATAGAACTAAACCTCTCAGCAATGTGAAGCTGTCTTTCTTCAAGCGCCATCTTGCTCAGTGTTTTCCACATGGCCTCAGTCTCAGGAGACATCTCCAGGGTTTCCAGGAAGGCAACAGCTCTTCAATGACAGAGGTAATAAAGTTTTAGAGGGTTTTATAATTATCTAGTTGCAGCTCTTCAATGATAGAGGTAATAAAGTTTTAGAGGGTTTTATAATTATCTGGTTGCAGCTCTTCAATGAGAGAGTTAATTAAGTTTCAAAGGTTTTATAATTATCAAATTGCAGTATCTTTACGATGGAAAAATAATTTTAATTTAATGAACATCAATACAACTGGACAGTTTTGACAGCAGAAACCAACCTAGCATAATCTCCGTCATCAATAGCAGTACCAAATTCAATGAGTCCTTCATCCAGAGTGTAGGCCACTGTGTTCACACCTTCACTGACGAGGACATCTGTTCTCCCCTCCTTCCTCTCTAGATCTACTACATCTCCCTAACCACAAACATTTTTAACATTAGTTCTTTGAAGACAACAATCATAGCATGAAAAACAAAAGTAGCTTAACATTTCATGTACATGATTAAAAAGTAATCAGTAAAAATATTGTATTTTTGGACCCATTTAGCTGAGTAGATAGATTTGAAATCTTACTTTGATAGGGACCATAGTGACCCTCTCAGGTGACTCAATATTGTACCACACACACAGGTTGCCTCTGTTCTGACCCACCACAACATCACTGCCTGGGACCCACTGGTGACACAAGTTAGGGTCATGAAATGGTGAGCAGTAGAGTATAGACAAAAACAAAAATACCCTCATTTTAATGTCATCATGTGATAGTAAAAAGTACAGAGTGTAGATAAACATAGCTACTCTCATTATAACTCCATTTGATCATGCTAAACAGTACAGTATGAAAATAACAACAAAACTACTCTCTAACAAAATATCAAAACAAAAAAGCTCACCTGCACATAGGTGCAGTAATTCAAAATACTGTTTTTTTGCTGTGTGTCAATGTCATACAGATGTAACTGAAATAGTTTAAAAAGAAAAGTAGGCATATAATTTTTTAATCATACATATATTTTAGGCAGGTATAACATTAATAGATTAAATTTTTAAAATCTTAAGTTTTTAACATCATTTTAACAACATAAGAAAAATAACATGCAGATTGATAAGTTACCTTAAGCTTGTTATCCCTGTACAACAACTTTCTTCCAGTCTCATTCAGCTGAAGTGTAAATAATTTGCAACATTTTATAAGGATATATTATAATATACTGCTATCAATTAAATATTCACATATTGTTTAAACTGATTATGATATCAATTAAACAACTGAACGTGAGAAAAAACAAGGACTTACCTCAAGCCAATCAATCCTGCTGTCATGGCTAACTTGTGCTATATTTAGTCCAGTTCCTATGTCAACTGTTGATAAACATTTTAAAATATGTCAACGGCCTCCTACCATAGTGTACATTTTGTTACCCTCATAATAGTATAATTAAAATAGTTTGTGATGTATGTTTAAAATGTATGCTGCTAATACAATGCTTGTGACAAAAGCCATCATGATGCAAGTGACATGTTTCTGAATAAAAAACTTACTTATTGCAACTGTTTTTAAATCCAGCAAGTAAGCCATTTTCTTGTTGTCTTGGACACCTTTCTGTTTTCTCTCATTCAGTCTGACGCTGTATAGATAGTTGCACAAACATTAAACATACATAAACAAGAAGATAACAGATTAGATGATGTGTGAGGTTCAACAACTGTTTAGCTAGAGTTATCAAACAACCAGCTGCTCTAAGTCATGTGACTGACCTGATGAGATGAGGGTTCATGAACTCTGTGCGGACACACCCTAGCACCTCATTAGCACCATACTCTATCAAAGCCAGCTCTCCAGCATTGAAAATCATGCAGACCTAAAATAAAATAAAATATTGAACATTATTCAACTTAATTTATATACTTAATGTATACATTTTTTAAGTGTATTTTTTTTTTAAATTAATATTTATAAACGTAATGTTCATATTTTTAAAAAGTTTATATTTTAAAAATATTGTATCAGTATTATCTAGACCACAGTAGCTACTGTCTTTGAGTTCCTGATAAA
The DNA here is from genome assembly GCF_028476545.2 of Physella acuta. NCBI lineage: Eukaryota > Metazoa > Mollusca > Gastropoda > Physidae > Physella > Physella acuta. The sequence continues at coordinate 36,447 of NW_026732587.1, read as the reverse complement.
ACAGATTTTGCACAGGTAGAAGATTTAAAATTAAAATGGTCACTCACATTTTCATTATCAAAGTAGTACTTCTCACTTCCTGAGCCTTGCCAAGGGACTTCACTCAGTTTGGATGTCATCATGTCGCCCAGCAGAAGTGTGTCAGATGTGTGAGCCACCAGATAGCGGTCTTTACCCATAATCCTGACTTCATCAATCTCATAACCATAGTGAGACTTGAGCATGACTTTGGTGTTGTTGGACAAGTTCCTCACAATGGCCTAGATACAACATACAAGCTGGTAATTGTTTGATCTCATCTACATGTATTAAGTGATATTATAAAATATTTTTTTTTACACTTTCAGAATTGTATAACAAGAAATATATTAAAAAACCATTCATAGTAAAAAATTCCACTTTTGAAAAGCTTGCAATAATTTTCATGTTCACCAGATGAAAGACAACTTACTTGACTTGCTCCCACATGGGTGATTTCAAATTTGTTTTTATACAACGTCCTCTTCAAACAGCAGTCAAATATTTCAATGCCACCACAGAGAGTACCCTGGTTGCAATACACATTATATTATTCATATGGTTTTAATTGAGCAAACAAATAAGTTAGGAATAATTATTTTGGTACTGAACAAATAAAAATAAATAATTGCTTTTAAAAACATTCTTTGAAAATTAAAATATTATCATGAAAATAATTTTAACTTTAATACCTGTATTAAAAAACATAAACTTATGAAACTATTGGCTCAGAGGAATAAGTTGCACTGGAGCAACTGTTGAATTTATAAATAAGATTATCTTTTTTAATACTAAATTACTAAAATTTAAAACAACAATGTGTAAATGGCTTCAACAACTCAGTAAATCCTAAAAACTGGCCTGTTTCATGCAACACTTACCACAACAACTCTGGATCCATCTTTCTTCCAAGACAGAGCTGTAACAGTGTATAAATTTGGGATTTCTTTCAACTTTGGCTCTTCCCACACTTGTCGACGAGGACTCCAATTCAGTACTCTCAATCTGAAATGTAAAAATAAAAACATAAATTAAAAGCTGCAACAATATAGTAAACATGTATAATCTTATGTTTTAAAAAGCTCAGTCATCAATGACAGGTTACCGTATAAATGTTTAAAATGTTTAAGACAGCCTACTTGTCAAAACTCCCAATGACAACATTCTGGCCACTGGGTGAGCACACAGCCACAGTAAACTCATGCTCATCATAGTCCCTGCTGAAGTCAAAATGTTGAAAACTTCGCCCATCTCTGCCATATGATATGATACGTTTGTCACAGCCTGCTGCCACTATTGCATTCTGGGAAAATGCTAAAGCATATGGTGGAGAGGGGTGGGTGGCAATTTTACCCTAGACAGAAAATGTAATAAAACATATTAGTACATAAAAATATTTACAATAAAGCATTAAAGAATGGTATATACATGTTTAAGTTTTAAAAAAATAAATCAAACCCTTATAACTAAGAAATTATTTAGATTTTACACGTTCGAATGACAAGCATAAATGAGTTTTATTGTCATAAAATGATGTACCTGAGAATCACCCGTTCCCTCATCATCAAAGAAGTAACGAATAATTGAGCCATCAGCATGTCCTGAAAGGATTCCTTTTCCAGATGGGCTGCCAAAGATACACACATGATAAGTAAAAAATCCAGCTATACAAACAAGATCATATAATGAATGATCACCAGAATGGTTTCAGGTGATTTAAATAAGTACCGTGTAGGCCTACAATAAGATATAAAGTGACCAACATCAACTTACTTGCAGGCCAGGGAAACAACATAAGATTCTGTGCCATATACTGTTGCTGATTTGTTGGTTCGAATGTTTGCTGAACGTACCTATAATATCAAATTACTTTTGTAAGACTGCAAATAGAACTCATAAAACACCACCGCAAACAAAGTTTGAATCATGATTTTAAAAAAAAAAAGTGTCTCAAGTTTTACTACCAGTTTCTAACACATTAGAAAATTAAAGAACATTACACATTGATATAAGACTGAATGTTTGTAGTAAATATTTATATTATTAAACATTTTTATATGACCCATTTGTATATATGACCTTTGAATTCTAGAAATGTATGACTCACCTTTCCATCAGCCAGACCACAAATAATCAGTTGGTCTGGTGGCCAAATCAAACAAGTCACTGCACTCTGCTGTACGAATTTGTTACAAATCACTTTCTTCTCTCCCCTATAGAATTCAGTAATAAATATAAATAAATTTAATACCATTTATTTGAAAAATAATGTAACATAAGCCTACTAATTTCTATCTAAGGGAAAACAAAATAACTACTTACCATTCATCACCAATCTTGTAAACATAGATAATGTTGTCAGTTTGGCCAACTGCAATTTTTGATGAATCACTTGAAAAGGCTAATCCTTTTACTGTGTAGCTTTTTTTTCCATACTATATACAATGATATTTAGAGTACATTATATTTAAAAGAAATTGAAATATTCTAACTTATTTATTGTAAATATTTTTAAATATGCAGTATACTGTTAGCATAAAATTTACTTTTATTATTATTATTGCAGGTTTAAGTTAAAATATAAGTTTTCTTAAAAATTTAATTGATAAAAATTAACAAAAACAATTTTAGAAATAGAGCAGTAGGCCTTGCGACTTTTAATTCAGATTTTGCATTTAAGAGACTTTGGATTGAAACAATTAATAATAATTTTTAAAAACTAATAGCTTATCTTCCACCAATCAATATAGAGCAACATGAATCAATGCTCACTTTGGAGTCAGCTGGTTTTAGAGAAAATTTGTCTCTCTTCTCTCCTTGTTCATCAAACAGTAAAATCACTCTGTCTGAGGTGCACACAGCTAACTTCTGATTGTTGGGAGAAAATGCTATTGCACATATTTTGGCTGCACCATCCTGGAAAAAAATATCATGAGTTTTAAATTTGTAAAATATCTAATTTTGTTACTTAATAATAATATTACTACATCATACATACTTTTACTATGCAGTGGATTATCTGGTTAAAGCAATAACCCCTTTAAAGTTAACAAAAAAATGATCTAACCAATAACAGAAACAACTTAAAAATAATTTTAAATAGGTATACAACACAACAACTTAATAAGTCCTAGTCTACTCTAGAATTTGATCTCCAACAAGTACATCCATCTGACACATCTGTAGTTAAACCTAGTGTAGCTCAGTTTCAATGAAATTCTAGATCTACTACACCACTAGATCTAAAGTGTAGCAAAAGTCTACAACGTATAGATCTAGTTCTAGTAGTAATATTGGTAATTAGATCTAGAATTTGATTTAGGAATCTATCTAGTATCTACTATCTAGAATCTAGGTTTTAAAATTTTATTTCAGTTATTCAGTTCTAATCTAACTAGAGATCTACAATCTACTAGATCTAGATCTAGTACTAGAATTAGAATCTAGATCAACGTTTCTGTCTTGTCTAAGTTTCAATCTACATTTTTACCATGGGCGTTAAAAGGGTTTTCATATGCTTTAACTGCATTCTGAAAGTGTTGATAGTCCGTTATAACGGACAATAACAATTGTTATCCAGCTAGATCTAGCTGTTGTTGAAAATTTCACAAAGTTTACTTAAACGTTAGTTCACATAGACGCGCACTTGCTGGAATGTTAGCAACGGATGTCATTTAACTTTAGCCTTGTTTTCGTATATTATGAATGTACATTATTTATTCTTTATAATAAATCTTGACATTTAAATTATATTTGCGTTAGATATTTATTAATTTTAATATCAAGATTTTTCATAGATTTTTAAAAATAAAATAATAAGGACATTATAAAATGTTCGAAAAGTTCCAATCTCCTTAACAATATTAATTGTTTAAAGATGGCTGCCTGTGGAAGAATGCGTCTGTTCTTTACTCCCGAAAATACAGTTAGAGTGGTTGAGATGGTATTAAGTTCACTTACGATCGCTCCTATTTAAAGCAGTTTACATGAATAACAATCAATTAGAATCTAAGTTTTTGATGTTTTGGTTAATTTGACATTATGTCACTTCAGAATCAAGTAACTCAACTAAAAATGAACTCAGTTCAGTAAACTGTAGATCTAATGGAGGCGAGCGAGTTGACGAGATTCCGTCCCCAATGTTGTTGACATGGAATAAAAACGTGCTTTTTAGATTTAGACCGTAAAAAAAAAAAAAATAAATAAAAACTTAAGCCTAAAATTAATTTAGAAATTTTATATTTTTAGAATAAATGCTATAAAAGTTGCAAATCCAGAGAACTTGAAAATAATTTGTTGAGTTTAAGGCTACATTTCTATTTATTTTCATCAAGCCTAAGTTATAACCGGATGTTTCACTTTCGTAAGACAAATATTGATTGGCTGTACAGTAACTTAGTGATCGATAACTATTTGTTTACAAAACTTTGCAGATCAAGTTTTTAAATAATAATGCAAATTTAAAACCCCATGACCTAGTTTTCTATTTTTAGCTTACAATGTGTACAATAAAATCAATGGCGGCCTATCCAATAGCAGGATGCCATTGTTTATGTCGCCATTACACGTGAAAACCAAATTGTTTTTGCTTTTTTTTAAATTTTTATTTAGTTACCGAAAATATTATAAACATCAAATACATCCAATCTTTAGTAAAGTCCGAAAAAAACCAGATAGACAGGATTTTATAACCATATTAATTGTAACTACGCTGTGCATGATTTTTAAATGAATTTATACACCTCTCAAATACCTTTGAGAGTTTTCTCGCTCGTGTCCATTTCAAATTTGAACTCGACCTCCAGCCGAACTTCTATTTCTAGGAATTCTAGTTGAATCAGAATCATCATGAGAATGATGTCACAATAATTATCATTTATGCTGATCTTTTTTTTAAAAATATGACAACTGTCCTGAAATACAAAAATTAAGTACATGTTGCAGTGTGCTACCCCCACACCCCCTCAAAAACCAACAACAAAAAACTCATGAGTTTTCACAGCTGTTAAAAATAAAGTAAATCAATATCAGATAGATATAGATCTAGAATCTAGTACATGCTTTTAAAAATGTAGTTTCATAAAGCTAGAAAATGATTAACTAAATTCCCTTTAAAGATTAAAATATTCAACACACCTTGTTCCAACAAACATGGTTTGTAACATTCGGCATTCACTGGATTCTTTATATACAGTAATACAAATATACATTTCTAGTGCTGTGCAGAGGCGTAGCGAGGCCCGGGCGCCGACCTTAGAGGGCGTCAAAATGGGTTGGAAAAATAAATTGAAAGCTTGACGGGGGTGCAAATCGAAAGTTTGAGAGGGGGTGCAAATCAAAATCCTGAGGGGGGGGGGTGCAAATCGAAAGTTTGAGGGGGGGTGCAAATCAAAAGCTTGAGGGGGGGGGTGCAAATCGAAAGTTTGTCCCCAGGCGCTGGAAAGGATCGCTACGCCTCTGGTGCTGGGAGTGCTGGGAGAACACTGTTTTTAGATAGCACATTTTTATCGTTACAATCATAATAGACAAAGTCAAGAAATGGAAGAAACCTGATTCATAACAGCCTGCTCTTTGTTAACATTTATTGTACACATGAAAAAGAAATTTGTCAGGTTTGATCAATAATATAAAATTGGATTTGGCAGTGAGGCACACTTCATTCTTGTTATCACTAGGCATGCTGCCCAGCTTCGCTTAGGCTTTCGAAAACATTGAGAATTTGAATGCTTAATTAATTCGCCCGAAGGTCGGTCTACGACCTCAAGAGTTATGAAGAGGTTCCTCCGTGGACATTTTTTTTCGATTTATAGCTCATATAAGGTACCGGTCAGTCGAGGTCAGTTTTGACCCCCACATCGTAGACTTTTCGGCCAACCGGCCCCCGTGTTCTGTCGCACCAAGGCAAGATCATGCCAAATTTGAAGCGCCTGCGGCGCCGGGAAGTGCCCTATCGGACACCCGACAATCTAGATCTAGATCTAGATTCCTAAAAGAATTTTTTTTTTAAATTTAGCCCGAGCATAATAAAAAAGAATACATTAACCAAGTTGACTTGCTGTGTCTCGAACCCGCACCACCTGCGTGGTTTAATGTACACTAACATCTCCGCTATTTAGGCACCTTATAAAATACGGAGAATGAAACACGTATTTTAAAATCTTAACTTACGCGAATATGCCTATTCTTTCAAATTAATTTTTTATCCCAAATTAGCCAGTTCCAAACAAAGATTTTGTATAAAATAAATAAGTCTTGAAATAGTTTAGTCCTAATATAGACATTTATTTTTGGAATTGATTTTAGAGAAGTTAGAGTCTAAATCTAGATCTTAGCGTCTACGTCTAGATCTAGTTATTGCGTAGATTTAGATTTAGATTTAGTCTAGATCTAGAATCTCTAGATCTAGAATCCAAATACATAAAATAAATTTTATGAGTTTAGGCCGGAAAAATTGTATTGTATACATTTCATAGTGTACGTAGATCTAAATCAAATTTGAATGAAATAGTTCATTTCTTTTCATTCTTAACACGGCAGATGACGTCATTAGTTAATGTATAAGCAATAGCGACGTCACAGTTTTATGCGTTCTTTTTCACATATATTAATGCTTTTCCGGTTGCATAAATAATACTGTTTCTCTACATTCGAATACGCCTTAAATTTTTATTTTTCTTCTTTAAGTAAAATTGTGGTTATACATTTAAAACATCTAACATATTATTTTCAACAAAAGTCCGTAAAAAATTCTCGATATATCGCTGCCGTTTCTGACGTGATGTCCGGCGAAAATTTTTTGCGGACAGAGAAAGAGAGAGAGAGAGAGAGAGAGATGTGCGCACATTGGGCTTTTATAAATTAGGATATTGTTCATTTCTTTTACGTTAATTACAAAATATTTTTTTAAACTGCCTTAAATAGCAAGTTAATTTATGTTATTGTTTATCTCAACTATATATTTCTTAATGCTTAATAATTGTTTTCTTTTAATGCTATCCACAGCTATTTGCATTAATCATAGTTTCTATATGCTTTGGATGGAAAGACAAAGGTGTAAAATATTCCGATTTGAATAGTGGTGACTATGATCAAGGTGGTAACATTGTTTTCTTTATGATGATTGGCATGGTGTCACTTCTCTTCTTGCTGTGTGTGATTATCTACTCCATGCTGTGGATCCCACGAGTCTTTTCACCTTGTTTGGTAGGATTCTATTTATATTTTAATACAACATATGCCTGTTCAATGAGCAATATTCTCCAAAAAATGTGTATAATAAAATATGATGATTTCATCTTAACATCTTTTAGGACATTGTAATTAGCAGTTCAATGAGTCTTCTCACATTCATCGCATCTGTTGTTCTGGCACATTCCCTCTCCAATTTGGGGAAGTCTCTGGCTGTAAGGGAAGCAGGTTTAAACTTCAGTGCCCTCCAGTCAGCTCTGGTAACCACTTATTCATTTTAGGAATATTTTTTTTTTGCTCTGTTCTTTTCTTTATTTAGTTTAAATGTTTTGGAGTCTACAATGACTGATTAACAAGCCACTAACATTAAGGTTGATTGCCCAAAAAGGAGTGTTTTAAATCCATTTGAATTGATTGAAATGTATAAACTAAAAACTTTAGTAAAATATTGTTTGTTATATTCAAGGTCATCGTGTACCTATTATTTTTTTTTGTAAATTGGCTCACATTCAAGTCAATAATTTGCAACACAATATTTTAAAATAGATTTTATTACTTACTTTAGTGCACATATAAAAAAAATTATTTCTTACTTTGCCAGGTTTTTGGAATCGCCCTAGCTTTATTATTTGCTGTAAGTGCAGCTTTTGCTGTTTGCTTTTACAAGAAGAAAAATGAGATGATGATGGGTGACCCAAGGAATATGGCAGACCTGCCTGATGACATACCTACGTGAGGCAACATTGAAGATAGAGTTACTGAAAATATATAAAGACAAAAAAAAATTTATGCCACAATATTATCATCATGGAATTTAACTAGTTAGTTTGTCTAACATCCCTGTTAGTCAGGAGTAGCCAAAACTTGTACCATTAATTTTTTGTTGTTGAAAAAACTTTGTTTACAATACACTTAAAACACAAGATTTTATTTTAGGCAGAGACAGTTCACTAAAACATTTTTAGTTTAGATTTCTAGATATCCTTTGCTAAATCACACCATTGACTAGCCTCTCGCAGTGATGCTGTCGTTGGTCTATATTAGTTTATATACAAAACTATTTTAGCTAAATAATCAAAGTGATTTTTTTTCATGTATACATATTCCCTGTGAGATAATTATGTTGTATAATTAGTTTCTATTTACAATTTTTTGTTGCTAAAAAATGTGTAAAAAACATATACCTCACTATTTAGCTATATTGCTTTTATAGAAATTCACAACTGTTTATTGAATAGTTCCTGTTTAACTTGAATGTTTTCTTTGTATTGATGTAGTATTTTAGCTCCTTCATAAATAGATCTGTTACTGTGAACATCACACCTTTGTGATGCCACTTCAGTGTTTGTATATCTCAGTTTGCACTATTTAAGTATTGTGTGTACTGTTACAATAGTACATTAGACGTATGCTGTACCATCAAACATGTTATATATGCTCTTTATTGAGTTATATCTTAAATGATACTCATGATATTTACTACCTAGAGGCTGAGGTGTAATGTAACACTTGACTGTTTTTGTTATGACTTTATTTAATGTTCTTTAAAAAAAACTTCAATCTTTAACAACAAAGTGTAAACAAACCTTTCACTGAATGCCATATCTACACAGTCAGGCTGGCAAGTTAGCCACAAGTTACTTTGACAAAATGTCTCAGGATAAAATGTTCCATGTTTTTATTATATATTTTCATGTATAGCTTTTCTATCTATCTAGCATTGTCATGTAGGATAAAATATTTTATGTTTAGCATTTCTACTTCCAGCACTGTCCTGAAATAAATCTGCCTATCCTTTGTTCATTTAATCTGTATAAAATGTTTCCAGAAGCTCTAGACCAGCAACAAATGGCTGAAGTATATGCTGGATCTTAAGGACATGATTTCAACCATAGAGACATTTTAACATGGTAGTTTTCTCCTTCATGGAAATCTGTGAAGTACCAAAGTTAAAACTCCTGACATAGCTCCAGCACTGTGTTACAGAGGTTCTTGATTAGCTTCATTGTTTGCTCCATTTTTTAGTAGTTGCAGTGTTACATTTAAGGTGTACTTGTTTTTACTTCCTCATCTTAATTACAAAATCTTAAGACCTACTAACAAAACCTCCACAACAGTACAACAGTCTGAAGTTGTATGACAACAAAATCTACAGACCTACATACAACAAGACTAACAAAACCTCCACAACAGTACAACAGTCTGAAGTTGTATGACAACAAAATCAACAGACCTACATACAACAAGACTAACAAAACCTACACAACAGTACAACAGTCTGAAGTTGTATGACAACAAAATCTACAGACCTACATACAACAAGACTAACAAAACCTACACAACAGGTACAACATTCTGAAGTTGTATGACAACAAAATCTACAGACCTACATACAAGACTAACAAAACCTACACAACAGGTACAACATTCTGAAGTTGTATGACAACAAAATCTACAGACCTACATACAACAAGACTAACAAAACCTACACAACAGGTACAACATTCTGAAGTTGTAGAACAAAACACAACTTGTTTTGTTTGTACCATCAGCATTTTTATAATACCTGAAGCATTTCTGATTCTGTGCAATATTTTCATGTTTTTCTATTGACAAATTTTTGTTGTTTTAGGACTTTGATCTCTTGTACTTAATTTTTTAAAAATCTCAATGTGTTGTTTGTAATGACATTGAAACAATCTTATATTTACAATTTTGATCAACAATAAAGTCTTGTATGTTACATCAAATTGTTTGTGAGTCAGAAACATGTTATGATGTCACAGTGTGTGATATATGTCACCAGGTTTAGGTGTATGCCTTCATAGAGCCTTCCAGACTAATCAGGGGTGACGTAATCTTCATTAGACAAGTCGACACAAAACTTTTGTTGCTTGGCATTGTATTACTAACCCCAGAGGTCCGGTTCTACTCACAGTTTTCCTATTAGAAATCAAAGCTGAATTGTCCATGTTTTATCACTGATTTTACTTAACGGGAATTTTTTTTTTTTCGTTGAAAAATATCTCACAAAATGTAATCTCCACCATAAGCTACGAAGCATTGAATACTTGTGCAAAACTAGATCAACAAAAAGCACAGTTGTGCAAATATGCCTATGATTGTAAATGTGTTGTGGTCCGCTGAATGGAGGCGAAAGTACAAACATGGACCTCCTGTAAAACAGTACACCATACAATCTGCTTATCCTCTACACACTTCTCCCCCCCCCCCCCAGATCTCCTCCTGTGTCACAGCCAACACCCATTGTGTCAGCTAAAACCCACCAACCCTCCTGCTTAATAAAACCCATCACACCATCTAACAACCACCGCACCAGCTGAGCCAGAGCGTAGCGACCCTTCCAGCGCCCGGACAAACTTTCAATTTGGCGCCCTCCTCGGGAGAAAATTTTCAATTTGCATCCCCCCCTCAAGCTTTTGTTTTGCAACCCCCCCCCCCCTCAAAACTTTCGATTTGCACGCCCCCCCCCCCTCAAACTATTTATAATGCAAAAATGCAGCTAAAATGACATTTTAATTTGTTTTTCCAACCCATTTTGGCTACCGGGGGCCGGGGACATATGTACCCCCCTGCCCCCCATCGCTACGCCTCTGAGCTGAGCACATATTGTAACTGTTGTGGTTCGCTGAATTGAGGCGACCTATTGTAAAACAATTCATATTCCATCGGCTTATCCTCTACATCCCCCCCCCCCCCATTTCCTCCCCACTGCCCCAGCCAACACTGGGAAAATTAAAATCCATCACACCATCCAACCCCCCACCACCACACCAGTTAAAACCACTGAACCGACAATATCCGGAGCTTTGTCCCCAATGCCTGGCAAAACACTGATATCAAATAACACACGTCAAGTTAGGAATGTGAAAATATTTAACTTAAGCAACAGACACCAGCATACCGGTACAACGTTCAGGCTTAAACAATAACGTGTAGACTAACAAAATGGGTCTTTTTATATCTTTAATTTGCTACATAATAGATTCATTACACATGCTTATAACTACTAAAGCAAAAGTATTTTGGAAACTATTGCCGACTTTATATTTTTGAAATGATATACATGTATTAAAGAACGGAGTACTTAATTAACACAAACATAATTGTATTGTACATAGTTGTGTTGTAATAGAGGATTTGGTTACAATAATGAGAAAACCTGTTTATTGTCAAAAATCAAAAAGCTAAATATTTTTAAAGTGCTTAATACAAATTTCAAAAAAATTATTGCCAATATTTTTCAAAGTAGTTTTCTAAAAATCAATTTGTTTGTTGAAATAATTAAGTTTTGAAGTACAAACTTTATGTTTTTATCAAATAAAATCAATTATAGCCTCTTGTTCTATATGAATTAGTATCTAGATACAAAAACATAGATCTATTTAATTTTTTTAAAAAAATCCTTTCTGCATCTTCGTGTGTACGAAAATGTTAAGAAAGTATTTTCCCTGTGTTACTGAGTGCACGTAGTTTCATTACTTTGCTCATGCGGACATGAACAATGTAATGAGTAGTGCACCGGAAACACGGAGTTCTTCCAGGACGTATTCGATCTTCTGTTATTATATCATAACCTTGACATTGAACTCTTTGTTGGGTGAGTTCAAATTTTCATTGTAATGGATCACGTTACACTTGAAAATTAATTGATTTAGATGTACAGAGTAGATCTATATTATAAAAAAAAATACAAGTACATTTAAGCTTATTTATAAACAACAGAAAATTGTGACCCACAGTGGTGTAAAATAAAAAAAATCAGCCAGAGGCGTAGCGAGTGGAGGAAAGGGTGGGGGTACATATGTCCACGGGCGCCGACCCAAGGGGGCGCCAAAATGGGTTGGAAAAAATCAAAAGCTCATTTTAGCTGCAGTTTTGTATTATAAATAAACGTTCCTCCGGGGGGGGGGGGGGGCGCCAAATTGAAAGTTTGTCCCCGGGCGCAGGGAAGGGTCGCTACGCCTCTGGAATCAGCGTGGGTCAAAAGTTTGAGGCCTCACTCGTCCTCATCTATTGCACGCTTAACAGCGTGTCCAGCGATGCCACCCACCAGGCCGCTCACAGCTACCGTCCCCATGCCGATGCCTGCAGCTCCAGCAGCCTGTAAAGCTCCCACGGCTCCCATACCAACTCCATAAGTTGCTGCCGTGGACATGGCCGTGGCAGCCAACGAGCCAGCAGCGATACCAGCTGAAACACACCGAGATATTTCATATTTAAACATTTCTAATCATCAAGAAACATAGCCTACACTTTTTTCCACTCAATTTGCCGAAACCAAAATTAGAACGATGTTGACGAGAGGGGCCTTCCATGCACATTATAAGCGGATGACTATAGAATAGATGAAAATGGAGTATCATGCCAAGGTAAGTCCCGTGACCAGTGTTTCTTGCCGACTATTGATTGTCTTCTGAGGGGGGGGGGGGGAGGGGGGCACTTTAACTTTTCGGGGGGGGGGACTAAAATTTCCGGTGGGGGGAGGGGCGAACACTGTTAAAAGTATATATTCTCTATATAAATTCCATTTGGTTTAAAACTAGTAGTACAAGTGTTATGTTTTATATATCCTATTTTTTATATATTTTATAAATGGCGTTTTTTTTTTTTTTTTTGGCTGGGCTTATCTGGACAAGATCCAAAATGGTTGCAATATAGAAATTTCTAGACGGATCCTATCGAGAATACTTTGTCTCGAGAAGCAACAATCTCAGTTACATGAATAAGCTATTTGTTCATGGAGGATTAGGAATGGTTGGTGTTAAAAGTTCTCATATTGTTGAGACATTAATTGTTTATCTGTAGCGACTAATAGCGATGTTGAGACAATAATGTTGCATTTATTTTGATTTCTAACTATGTTGAGACAATAATTTTGAATCTATTGATTTCTATTAGCATACAAAATCCTACCTGCAGTGAAACCAGCAGCCGACAACGCAATGGGCGCCACAGCAATAGCTGCGGCTCCCCCTACCAGTGCGCCCACCGCCTCCAGCAAGAACGAATTGGTACCAAATGGTAAGAGCATCAGTATAAACATGCAAGCGAAAAATTTGTTCCTCGACATGTTGATGTGTCAGTCTGTAAGTGTCTAGATCATAGGTGTGGTGCAGCTTGAACCACTACAGTCTCTGTTACAGGGCGTGGCACTGTGCTCCAGTATTTATAGGCTACTGTTTCAAGTTACACGTCACCAAAAGGAACACGTGATGTAACTTTTCTTGGAATTCTAATTTCCTTTTCAATCAATATTACGTGTTCTGATTTACATAGCAAGAACTGGCATGTTGTGTGTATAGGGAATTAATATAAGCTGTGTTATATTTAGACTTAAAAAAAAAGGTAAAATTTATAAAAAGTTCTAAAATAAAATAAAAAGAACAACTACAGAAAATGAATTAAATATTTTGGACATTTTCCACACCTTGCTGAGTGAATGTGTGAGTTAATCGATATTTCGTCTACAGCTTACAGATTGGCTGATAGCATTCATTAACTTTTCCTTTCATACATACCTTTGTTTACGCCAATCATTAAACTACTTTTTGAGCTCTTTAAGTGTTTGATTTTACAAACAAACAAGTTAATTAAAAAGTCTAGTGACAATTTTAGCGCAATTTCCTTATGTTATCTAAAAATAGCTCTGTCGTAGCGTAAATCAAGAGCAGGGTTAGTAAAACCATTGGTTAGTTATTAAAACGTTTTTTATTAAATAAACCTAACTACTAACTAAACTAAGCACCTTGAAATCAAGAGCAGGGTTATTAAAACCATTGGTTAGTTGAACTTGATTATCAACATGATAATCATTAAGATGATAGATCTCTACTTCCGGCATGTATATACAACCACACCACACGCGTCATCACGTTCAATAGATGCGTCATCGCGTTCCATGGCTGCGCCATCACGTTCAGTAGGCGCGCAAGTTAATTAAAAAAGTCTAGTGACATTTATGCGCAATTTCCTTATGTTATCTAAAAATAGCTCTGACGTATAATGATGGGGTGCGTTCAAGCTAGAAGAGCGATCGGTTTGTAGGTGTTTATGTAATTTTAAAATTTGTTACCGAACGAGAGGATATTTTTGAAAACTTTCTTCGGCAATATTGTTCTAAATTATGGCAGGAATCGATTGGTACATGTTTCAAGTCGCTAAGTGGTCTGGTTGCCGAGATATGGGCAAAAAACTGCATTTTTTTCGAGGTTTTTTGGCTTTTACGGGAAATACATGAAAGAAACCCGGAATTTTTATGGCCTATGCTCATTCTCGTAACTTGCTTAACATAATTGCTTTTGGAACTAGTCATCGATATTGCTTCGTTGAGGAGGAGATACGACTTAAAGCCCGGACACACATTCATCCATTCATTCATTCATCCATCCATCCATTCCCAGAAATGACGAGTTAATAAACGCAATTCTCCAGAATGGAAATTACGCTAAAAACCCCGTATTTTCACATCTGCTACTTCTACATGGAGATGCTGAGATTTAGACATGTATTTCACACATTTTTTATACATTCATGGTGTTCTGATCTAGACGTGTATTTCACACACGTTTTATACATTTATGGTGTTATGATCTAGACGTGTATTTCACACATGTTTTATGTGTAGATGACGTGACATATGATTTCATACACCTTTTAGATGTGAATGTTGTGTAGTTCTAGCCCCGGGGTTAAACCAGAATACCTTACTTTAATGGCATGGAGCCAATGGGGTGATCACTGGAGCGTGAAGTAAAGCCAAACAGGTGCAGTTCGAGGATTATATTGATCGATTTCATTATATCAATACTAGCCGTCCCGACTAGGCCCTGCTCTGGCTTCTGTGAAAAAACTTTCTGTTAAAGACCATTACCTGTGTGTTTAGTAATCATCATAAACCCGGCATTGCCCACCCAAACCACAACTAACCAAAACAACAAAACGCAAACATAACGCTAACACAATTACAAATACAAACGAAAACAAAAACCTAACAACAAACCCAACCACAATCACAAACACCAATACAAACACAAAGAAAAAAAAACACAAACGAAAAAGCAAACGAAAACAAACCAAATTCAAACGCAAAACCAACCACAAACACAAATACAAACACAAACCCAAAGAAAAAAACACAAACGAAAACGAAAAAAAAAAAAGAACAAAAACGAACCAAATCAAAACGCAACCACTAACGCAAACCCAACCTAAACACAAAGAAAACACTAACTCGAACATAAACGCAAAGTGCTCACAGTCTAGCCCGGGGGCCGGGGCAGAATCGCCTGTTTCAGCTTAATAATCGACTATAGTACCCCAACTTATTCATAGTCTTTTGCACTCACTTAAACGAACGTAGGTGCCAAATCAAACCAAATGAACAATTATAATACTCCAAGCTTATTCGTAAAATACCTACAACATTTGCACTTGATCAATCCCCGCTAATTATGTAATTATTTTTTCCCAACACCAAAACAAAGTAATAAAAAGTAAATTCTTTTCCACTAATGGAATGTTTTATAAAGGGAAGTAATTGTGTTTTCCTAATTTATCAAAGGGAAGTAAGTGCCAAAGGACTAAATATCAATAATTTTCAGACATAATTAGAATTTTTGTTATTTTTTTAAAATTGTGTTTAAAGAACATGCCGACAATTATTACTATCAGTTTGAAAAATTAAAATTATTTCCCAACACTTTCAACAGTAATTTTTTAACTTATAAATTTAGACTATGAGCACGATAATAGTCTAACACTTAAACACATAGAAGTATTTCAACGACTAACTTGTTTTTACAAACATATATACAGAATTGAGCTTTATATATTAGATTTTCATGCGATATTACTTATCTATTCATTTACTTTTTAAAGTTCTAAATCTTGTTTCTTTCCCCTCATTTTTTTACACAGCAACCTTTTGAAAACTCAATGCGACCAGTACATAAATAAACACTCTTTTAACTAGTCAACTTATTTTGCTTCCCTACATAGAAAATGCTCCACTGGCCCTTTGTCATTCTCGGAAAAATATCCTTTCCACTCCCCACCCAGACTTCTGACACTTTTATTTGACCTTCACCCCTTTTACTGCCATCTTTTGTAATTTTTGTTATAATCATATACATGACATCATGTAAATATTCATTATGTACATGTTCAAAACCTTTCTTTTTCATTTGAAACTATGTAAAAAATGTGATGTTGATGTACTTGTTTTAATTGCAAATAAAAGTATTAAAAAAAATTTAAAAAAAAAATATTACTTATGATAACTTAGATATATTTGTATATAGCTAGGGACTACTAGTTGTATTCTCTACCAACATCTCCGAAATGAATTATTATTGAACACGAAATATTGAAATTTGAATTCTTGTCAAAAGCAACAAACACTGTAGTGGTATGGGCATAAAAAAAAATTACATGTGTTCATTTTGCATTAGAGAGGTTCAAAAAGAGTAACAAGATTTGTCCAAAACCCCAACCACTGACAGATGTATGTAGATTTTGATAGGAGATACCGTAATCAGATCTATGTAGCCCACGTTAATCCGTTTACGTTATGACTTCCTCTTTACGTTCTCACTTCCTCTTTGATAACAACTTCAAAGGTCATGGAAAGGTCAAGTTTTCAACATTGTTTACCTTGTAGTGGCCAAGTTTTCAACATTGTTTACCTTGTACAGGCCAAGTTTTCAACATTGTTTACCTAGTAGAGGCCAAGTTTTCAACATGGTTTACCGAGCATTTGTCCATTTTCCACAGTCTTTTGTGTTAAAGGATTGTTGGAAAACTTCTCTCCGTACATTTTATAACCCTAGAATGTCCGGTTCTCTACCAAAGCCAACCCAGATAAGTTTAAGAGTTTCAGTTTGATATAATCAACAAATGACACTGGGCAGATATTTTGAGAATTGAAATAAAACCTTATTTACCACTAGGGGTCTGTGAATCATAGATAGATACACACAAATGACAATACGATTACATTTACAACTCTAAACATGTAGCCTACTACACCGATGCTAATTACGATTCTAAAATAAACCTTTTATTCTATCTAATCAGGCTCCTAATAATCACCCTTACTAGCAACGAGAGGCTTAGGTGTTCATACACGTTGCGAAAATATTTTTACAACTTTTATATTTTACTTGCCGAAATGCTTTTCCTAAAATTAGTGTTAAAATGTTTACACGTATTATAATATTTCAACATTTCTAAAAAGTTTTCAAAAATCTAGTGTCAAATTAAAATCTTTTGGGGCACCCACCGCTAAAACCCACAACCCCAGTTAAAACCCACCGTTAAAACCTACTACCCCAGTTAAACCCCACCGTTAAAACCCACAACCCCAGTTAAACCCCACCGTTAAAACCCACAACCCCAGTTGAACCCACCGTTAAAACCCACTACCCCATTTAAAACCCACCGTTAAAACCCACTACCTAAGTTAAAACCCACCATTAAAACGCACTACTCCATTAAAAACCCCCTACCCCAGTTAAAACCCACTACCCCAGTTAAAACCCACCGTTAAAACCCACTACCTCAGTTAAAACCTACCGTTAAAACCCACTACCCCAGTTAAAACCCACCGTTAAAACCCACTACCCCAGTTAAAACTCACCGTTAAAACCCACTACCTCAGTTAAAACCCACCGTTAAAACCCACTACCCCAGTTAAAACCCACCGTTAAAACCCACTACCCCAGTTAAAACCCACCGTTAAAACCCACTACCCCAGTTAAAACCCACCGTTAAAACCCACTGCCCCAGTTAAAACCCAATGCCCCACTTACAGACAAAAAACTGAAATCAAATATCAGTTATACGTCATGTAAAGAACCAGAATGTAAAGAGATTTACGTTCAGCACACGACACGACAACCCACAAACATCAGCATACAACACAAACATAAACGTGTAGGCTTATGAAAAAGGTGTTTTTACAAGCTTTTATTTAACTCACTTCCTCTGTCTGTCGTAAGTCTGTCTTGACGGAAACGCAGGAGTGAAAATTCGGACAGTTCTACTTGACCGACACGATTCACAGTTGGCACGTGGGTCAAGACATGAAGACAATGCAATCTGAAACTAAATTTGACTTAATTGGATGCCTAATTGATTTTTTATGAATTAATTAAAATTTGGACCGAATTAGTAGGCATGTCTAGCCAACCACACCACACGCGTCATCAATAGCTGCGCCATCACGACCACGTAATGGCTGCGTTCAAAAACCATTGCGCGCCTACTGAACGTGATATTCAGTAGGCGCGCAATGGTTTTTAGTCATGTAACTCTATTGTAGATAAAACATGTAAAGTACTGAAAAAAAATTCATAAAAAACGTTTTAATAACAAGCTTTTATGTAATGATGCACTAAAAAGTAGAAAATAAATTATAGACTACTATTTAAATAACTATAAAGAAAAGCGTGGGTGTCTTCCTTAACATTAGTAAAGGTATCCAATAGATACTAAAGTGACCCACGCTTTTCTTTATAGTTATTTAAATAGTAGTCTATAATTTATTTTCTACTTTTTAGTGCATCATTACATAAAAGCTTGTTATTAAAACGTTTTTTATGAATTTTTTTTTTTTAATAATTTTTATTTGCTACATTGTGCATCTAATTTACACATGTTTAAAACTACTGAGACAAAAACAAATTGGAATCTATAGCTATTTTTTTTAGTCCGAGTTGTGTAACAATCGATTTTTAAAATGAGAAAAACTATTGTCAAATTTAAAAAGCTAAATATTTACAAGAGCACTTAATACAAATGTTATAAAATATTTCAAACATTTTTATATTAATAAAAATCAATTCATTTCTTAAACTAATTAATTTAAACATAACAGTACAAAATGATTGCTATACAAAATTTAAAAGTATATTTTAGCCTATTGTTATTGTTGTAAAGATAGTTTCCAGATACAAAGAATATAGATCGATTATTTTTTTAAATATTTTTTTTCAAATCCTTTCTGCATCTTCGTGTGCACGAAAATGTTAAGAAAGTATTTTCCCTGTGTTACCGAGTACACGTAGTTTCATTACTTTGCTCATGCGGACATGAGCAGCATAACGATTAGTGCACCTAAAACACGGAGTTCTTCCAGGATGTATTCGATCTTCTGTTATTTGTATCATAACCTTGACCTCTTGTTTTTTTTTTATGTAATTTTTTATTTTTTTTATTTTTGTTAGCTTTTAATTTGTAGGACCTACTAAAAATAAACTACAGAAAATGTTGGCTCAACGTTCCTTAAATCAAAATATCAAATTAAAGCAGCCTAGCAGTTTTAATTTTATTTCTGACTGCTCTCTTTTACATGACTCGCTGCGTGTCCAACGATACCACCGGCGACACTACCTGCTCCTACCGTCGCAACACCGATACCAGCGGCTCCAGCGGCTTGAAAAGTAGAAACGAGTCCCATACCAACTCCATAAGTTGCTGCCGCAGACATGGCCGAGGCAGCCCAAGAGCCAGCAGTAATACCAGCTGAAACACACCAGATATTACATAGTTAAAGATTTCTAATTAGTGCGATACAACTCTTGTTTTTCAATCACTTTACCGAAACATAACTTAGAACAATGGTGATAAGTGACAAGATGTGCAGTGTTTCTTCCAGACTTTTTTCTCCGGGGGGGGGGGGGGGGCACTTGAAATTTTCGGGGGGGGGGGGGCGGTGGTAGACTTTCTTCGGGGGGGGGGGTGCGGACACTGTTAAAAGTATATATTTTCTATATAAATTATATAAATTTCATTTCGTTCGGGTCGGGAGGGGGGGGGGGAGTAGAAAAAATTTCGGGGAGGGGGGGGGGAGGGGCTTCGCCCCCCGAAGAGATGCCTGGAAGAAACTCTGAAGATGGGTCTTTGGAAGTTGTCCAAATTATAATAAACCGGGAGTGATCTCCCCTAAACTTTCTCGAATATTCTTATATGAAACAACAGGTGATGGCAACTCGGGATATAGACATGATTTTTAATCCATTTTAAATACTTAAACTTTTTAAAATAGAATAAAATCTCGTAGAAAAAAGAATTGCACACCAAGTGAACCCAAATAAAATGTTCATAATAGTGCGGAATATTATTAGTACTTTATAAATTCACATGCGATTTTTGAGAAATCGGAAATAGCAAAAATTATTACTTCCGGTCAACGAAAATTACTCAAACATTGACAGAAGGCAGAGAATTAGATATTTTACTTACGTGTGAAATTTCATTTATCTATCTGAAATAATATTCAAGTTATAGGCTTTTGAAAAATTGAAAGTAGAAAATGTTTAACTTCCGGTTATCGGAAATCGCGCAAAAGTTTATACGGATCTACGATTTTGATATAATACTTATATATATATATATTTCATTAACCTAGCTGTAACGGTATTCAAGTTATCGTGTTTACACACATACACACACAGACACACATACACACACAGACATACAAACAAGATTGCAAAACTATGTTTTTCCGACTGAGGGATGTGTAAAACGTCGATATTTGTAAAAAATCTCGATTTTTTTTGCACGATTTCTATACTTCGTATATACGATAAAGTAAAAAAGGGAACATGAAACTTGTACTTTTAGATTTTATTCAAGAGGGTGGTATTGGGGCATGGCATCAATAATGTGTATGAAAATGTCTGTACTATTAACCCTAATCCTATAACTAACCCTCAATGAGCTGGCTAAAAGTGTTGAGGCTTAAATTTTCGCGCGTGAAATTTTTGCATTAGTGGCGAGGCTTATCTGGACAAGACTCCTTCCATTCACATTATAAATAGATGACTATAGAATGGATGAAAATTATTGCAATATAAAATTTTCTAGACAGGAAAGAGCGAGAATGGTTTGTCTCGAGAAGCAACAATCTCGATACCATTAATAAGCTATTTAAAATCTCGAGCAATGTCTAAATAGAGGATTAGAAATGGTTGGTGTTAGAAGTTCTCTTATTGTTGAGATATTAATTGTGCATCTTTATCGACTTCTAGCGATGTTGAGACAATAATTGTGTATCTGACTTATAACGTTACTAAAAACTAAAAAAAAAAAATTACCTGCAGTGAACCCAGCAGCCGACAGTGCAAAGGGCGCCACAACAGCAGTTGCGGCTCCCCCTACTAGTATGCCCACCGCCTCCAGCATAAACGAACTGGTACCAGCTGGTAAGAGTATCAGTATAAACATGCAGGCGTAAAATTTCGTCATTTTAGCTTTGATGGAAATCACAGGTGTGGTGCAATCTGTAAGTTTCTCACATGTGTGGTGCAATCTGTAAGTCTCTCACAGGTGTGGTGCAATCTGTAAGTTTCTCACAGGTGTGGTGCAATCTGTAAGTCTCTCACAGGTGTGGTGCAATCTGTAAGTCTCTAGATCACAGGTATGGTACAATCTGTAAGTCTCTAGATCACAGGTGTGGTGCAATCTGTAAGTTTCTCACAGGTGTGGTGCAATCTGTAAGTCTCTAGATCACAGGTGTGGTACAATCTGTAAGTCTCTAGATCACAGGTGTGGTGCAATCTGTAAGTCTCTAGATCACAGGTGTGGTACAATCTGTAAGTCTCTAGATCACAGGTATGGTACAATCTGTAAGTCTCTAGATCACAGGTGTGGTGCAATCTGTAAGTCTCTAGATCACAGGTGTGGTGCAATCTGTAAGTTTCTCACAGGTGTGGTGCAATCTGTAAGTCTCTAGATCACAGGTATGGTACAATCTGTAAGTCTCTAGATCACAGGTGTGGTGCAATCTGTAAGTCTCTAGATCACAGGTGTGGTGCAGCTTGAACCACTACAGTCTCTGTTACAGGGCGTGGCACTGTGCTCCAGTATTTATAGGCTACCGTTTCAAGTTACACGTCACCACAAGGAACACGTGATATAACTTTTTTTGGAATTCTAATTTCCTTTTCAATCAATATTACGTGTTCTGATTTACATAGCAAGAACTGGCATGTTGTGTGTATAGGGAATTAATATAAGCTGTGTTATATTTAGACTTAAAAAAAAGGTAAAATTTATAAAAAGTTCTAAAATAAAATAAAAAGAACAACTACAGAAAATGAAGTAAACATTTTGGACGTTTTCCACACCTTATTGAGTGAATGTGTGAGTTAATCGATATTTCGTCTACAGCAGGGGTCTCCAAACTTTTCAGTCCGAGGGCCGCATCAACTATCAAATTTCAGTTCGGGGGCCAGTTTCTTCCAGATATGTTTTTGATTTTTCTGGAGAAAGTTCTTCAGTCATCACCAACAAACGTTTTTCCGTGGACAAAAAGATCTCCGCGGGCCGGATGAGAGGACATCGCGGGCCGCATCCGGCCCGCGGGCCGTAGTTTGGACACCCCTGGTCTACAGCTTACAGATTGGCTGATAGCATTCATTAACTTTTCCTTTCATATATACCTTTGTTTACGCCAATCATTAAACTACTTTTTGAGCTCTTTAAGTGTTTGACTTTACAAACAAAGAACCCCGTATTTTCACATCTTCTACTTCTACATGCAGATGCTGAGATGTAGACATGTATTTCACACACGTTTTATACATTTATGGTGTTATGATCTAGACGTGTATTTCACACATGTTTTATGTGTAGATGACGTGACATGTGATTTCACACACCTTTTAGATGTGAATGTTGTGTAGTTCTAGCCCCGTGGTTACACCAGAATACCTCACTTTAATGGCATGGAGCCAGTGGGGTAATCACTGGAGCGTGAAATAATGCCAAACAAGTGCAGTTCGAGGATTATATTGATCGATTTCATTATATCAATATTTTCATGCGATATTATTTATATTAACTTAGATAAATTTGTATATAGCTAGAGACTACTAGTTGTATTCTCTACCAACATCTCCGAAATGAATTATTATTGAACACGAAATATTGAAATTTGAATTCTTGTCAAAAGCAACAAACACTGTAGTGGTATGGGCATAAAAAAAAATTACATGTGTTCATTTTGCATTAGAGAGGTTCAAAAAGAGTAACAAGATTTGTCCAAAACCCCAACCACTGACAGATGTATGTAGATTTTGATAGGAGATACCGTAATCAGATCTATGTAGCCCACGTTAATCCGTTTACGTTATGACTTCCTCTTTACGTTCTCACTTCCTCTTTGATAACAACTTCAAAGGTCATGGAAAGGTCAAGTTTTCAACATTGTTTACCTTGTAGTGGCCAAGTTTTCAACATTGTTTACCTTGTACAGGCCAAGTTTTCAACATTGTTTACCTAGTAGAGGCCAAGTTTTCAACATGGTTTACCGAGCATTTGTCCATTTTCCACAGTCTTTTGTGTTAAAGGATTGTTGGAAAACTTCTCTCCGTACATTTTATAACCCTAGAATGTCCGGTTCTCTACCAAAGCCAACCCAGATAAGTTTAAGAGTTTCAGTTTGATATAATCAACAAATGACACTGGGCAGATATTTTGAGAATTGAAATAAAACCTTATTTACCACTAGGGGTCTGTGAATCATAGATAGATACACACAAATGACAATACGATTACATTTACAACTCTAAACATGTAGCCTACTACACCGATGCTAATTACGATTCTAAAATAAACCTTTTATTCTATCTAATCAGGCTCCTAATAATCACCCTTACTAGCAACGAGAGGCTTAGGTGTTCATACACGTTGCGAAAATATTTTTACAACTTTTATATTTTACTTGCCGAAATGCTTTTCCTAAAATTAGTGTTAAAATGTTTACACGTATTATAATATTTCAACATTTCTAAAAAGTTTTCAAAAATCTAGTGTCAAATTAAAATCTTTTGGGGCACCCACCGCTAAAACCCACAACCCCAGTTAAAACCCACCGTTAAAACCTACTACCCCAGTTAAACCCCACCGTTAAAACCCACAACCCCAGTTAAACCCCACCGTTAAAACCCACAACCCCAGTTGAACCCACCGTTAAAACCCACTACCCCATTTAAAACCCACCGTTAAAACCCACTACCTAAGTTAAAACCCACCATTAAAACGCACTACTCCATTAAAAACCCCCTACCCCAGTTAAAACCCACTACCCCAGTTAAAACCCACCGTTAAAACCCACTACCTCAGTTAAAACCCACCGTTAAAACCCACTACCCCAGTTAAAACCCACCGTTAAAACCCACTACCCCAGTTAAAACTCACCGTTAAAACCCACTACCTCAGTTAAAACCCACCGTTAAAACCCACTACCCCAGTTAAAACCCACCGTTAAAACCCACTACCCCAGTTAAAACCCACCGTTAAAACCCACTACCCCAGTTAAAACCCACCGTTAAAACCCACTGCCCCAGTTAAAACCCAATGCCCCACTTACAGACAAAAAACTGAAATCAAATATCAGTTATACGTCATGTAAAGAACCAGAATGTAAAGAGATTTACGTTCAGCACACGACACGACAACCCACAAACATCAGCATACAACACAAACATAAACGTGTAGGCTTATGAAAAAGGTGTTTTTTTTAATAATTTTTATTTGCTACATTGTGCATCTAATTTACACATGTTTAAAATACTGAGACAAAAACAAATTGGAATCTATAGCTATTTTTTTTAGTCCGAGTTGTGTAACAATCGATTTTTAAAATGAGAAAAACTATTGTCAAATTTAAAAAGCTAAATATTTACAAGAGCACTTAATACAAATGTTATAAAATATTTCAAACATTTTTATATTAATAAAAATCAATTCATTTCTTAAACTAATTAATTTAAACATAACAGTACAAAATGATTGCTATACAAAATTTAAAAGTATATTTTAGCCTATTGTTATTGTTGTAAAGATAGTTTCCAGATACAAAGAATATAGATCGATTATTTTTTTAAATATTTTTTTTCAAATCCTTTCTGCATCTTCGTGTGCACGAAAATGTTAAGAAAGTATTTTCCCTGTGTTACTGAGTGCACGTAGTTTCATTACTTTGCTCATGCGGACATGAGCAGCATAACGATTAGTGCACCTAAAACACGGAGTTCTTCCAGGACGTATTCGATCTTCTGTTATTTGTATCATAACCTTGACCTCTTGTTTTTTTTTTATGTAATTTTTTATTTTTTTATTTTTGTTAGCTTTTAATTTGTAGGACCTACTAAAAATAAACTACAGAAAATGTTGGCTCAACGTTCCTTAAATCAAAATATCAAATTAAAGCAGCCTAGCAGTTTTAATTTTATTTCTGACTGCTCTCTTTTACATGACTCGCTGCGTGTCCAACGATACCACCGGCGACACTACCTGCTCCTACCGTCGCAACACCGATACCAGCGGCTCCAGCGGCTTGAAAAGTAGAAACGAGTCCCATACCAACTCCATAAGTTGCTGCCGCAGACATGGCCGAGGCAGCCCAAGAGCCAGCAGTAATACCAGCTGAAACACACCGAGATATTACATAGTTAAAGATTTCTAATTAGTGCGATACAACTCTTGTTTTTCAATCACTTTACCGAAACATAACTTAGAACAATGGTGATAAGTGACAAGATGTGCAGTGTTTCTTCCAGACTTTTTTCTCCGGGGGGGGGGGGGGAGGGCACTTGAAATTTTCGGGGGGGGGGGCGGTGGTAGACTTTCTTCGGGGGGGGGGTGCGGACACTGTTAAAAGTATATATTTTCTATATAAATTATATAAATTTCATTTCGTTCGGGTCGGGAGGGGGGGGGGGGAGTAGAAAAAATTTCGGGGAGGGGGGGGGGGGAGGGCCTTCGCCCCCCGAAGAGATGCCTGGAAGAAACTCTGAAGATGGGTCTTTGGAATTTGTCCAAATTATAATAAACCGGGAGTGATCTCCCCTAAACTTTCTCGAATATTCTTATATGAAACAACAGGTGATGGCAACTCGGGATATAGACATGATTTTTAATCCATTTTAAATACTTAAACTTTTTAAAATAGAATAAAATCTCGTAGAAAAAAGAATTGCACACCAAGTGAACCCAAATAAAATGTTCATAATAGTGCGGAATATTATTAGTACTTTATAAATTCACATGCGATTTTTGAGAAATCGGAAATAGCAAAAATTACTACTTCCGGTCAACGAAAATTACTCAAACATTGACAGAAGGCAGAGAATTAGATATTTTACTTACGTGTGAAATTTCATTTATCTATCTGAAATAATATTCAAGTTATAGGCTTTTGAAAAATTGAAAGTAGAAAATGTTTAACTTCCGGTTATCGGAAATCGCGCAAAAGTTTATACGGATCTACGATTTTGATATAATACTTATATATATATATATTTCATTAACCTAGCTGTAACGGTATTCAAGTTATCGTGTTTACACACATACACACACAGACACACATACACACACAGACATACAAACAAGATTGCAAAACTATGTTTTTCCGACTGAGGGATGTGTAAAACGTCGATATTTGTAAAAAAATCTCGATTTTTTTTGCACGATTTCTATACTTCGTATATACGATAAAGTAAAAAAGGGAACATGAAACTTGTACTTTTAGATTTTATTCAAGAGGGTGGTATTGGGGCATGGCATCAATAATGTGTATGAAAATGTCTGTACTATTAACCCTAATCCTATAACTAACCCTCAATGAGCTGGCTAAAAGTGTTGAGGCTTAAATTTTCGCGCGTGAAATTTTTGCATTAGTGGCGAGGCTTATCTGGACAAGACTCCTTCCATTCACATTATAAATAGATGACTATAGAATGGATGAAAATTATTGCAATATAAAATTTTCTAGACGGGAAAGAGCGAGAATGTTTTGTCCCGAGAAGCAACAATCTCGATACCATTAATAAGCTATTTAAAATCTCGAGCAATGTCTAAATAGAGGATTAGAAATGGTTGGTGTTAGAAGTTCTCTTATTGTTGAGATATTAATTGTGCATCTTTATCGACTTCTAGCGATGTTGAGACAATAATTGTGTATCTGACTTATAACGTTACTAAAAACTAAAAAAAAAAAATTACCTGCAGTGAACCCAGCAGCCGACAGTGCAAAGGGCGCCACAACAGCAGTTGCGGCTCCCCCTACTAGTATGCCCACCGCCTCCAGCATAAACGAACTGGTACCAGCTGGTAAGAGTATCAGTATAAACATGCAGGCGTAAAATTTCGTCATTTTAGCTTTGATGGAAATCACAGGTGTGGTGCAATCTGTAAGTTTCTAGATCACAGGTGTGGTGCAATCTGTAAGTCTCTAGATCACAGGTGTGGTGCAATCTGTAAGTCTCTAGATCACAGGTGTGGTGCAATCTGTAAGTCTCTAGATCACAGGTGTGGTGCAATCTGTAAGTCTCTAGATCACAGGTGTGGTGCAATCTGTAAGTCTCTAGATCACAGGTGTGGTGCAATCTGTAAGTCTCTAGATCACAGGTGTGGTGCAATCTGTAAGTTTCTAGATCACAGGTGTGGTGCAATCTGTAAGTCTCTAGATCACAGGTGTGGTGCAATCTGTAAGTCTCTAGATCACAGGTGTGGTGCAATCTGTAAGTCTCTAGATCACAGGTGTGGTGCAGCTTGAACCACTACAGTCTCTGTTACAGGGCGTGGCACTGTGCTCCAGTATTTATAGGCTACTGTTTCAAGTTACACGTCACCAAAAGGAACACGTGATGTAACTTTTCTTGGAATTCTAATTTCCTTTTCAATCAATATTACGTGTTCTGATTTACATAGCAAGAACTGGCATGTTGTGTGTATAGGGAATTAATATAAGCTGTGTTATATTTAGACTTAAAAAAAAGGTAAAATTTATAAAAAGTTCTAAAATAAAATAAAAAGAACAACTACAGAAAATGAAGTAAACATTTTGGACGTTTTCCACACCTTATTGAGTGAATGTGTGAGTTAATCGATATTTCGTCTACAGCAGGGGTCTCCAAACTTTTCAGTCCGAGGGCCGCATCAACTATCAAATTTCAGTTCGGGGGCCAGTTTCTTCCAGATATGTTTTTGATTTTTCTGGAGAAAGTTCTTCAGTCATCACCAACAAACGTTTTTCCGTGGACAAAAAGATCTCCGCGGGCCGGATGAGAGGACATCGCGGGCCGCATCCGGCCCGCGGGCCGTAGTTTGGACACCCCTGGTCTACAGCTTACAGATTGGCTGATAGCATTCATTAACTTTTCCTTTCATACATACCTTTGTTTACGCCAATCATTAAACTACTTTTTGAGCTCTTTAAGTGTTTGACTTTACAAACAAAGAACCCCGTATTTTCACATCTTCTACTTCTACATGCAGATGCTGAGATGTAGACATGTATTTCACACACGTTTTATACACTTATGGTGTTATGATCTAGACGTGTATTTCACACATGTTTTATGTGTAGATGACGTGACATGTGATTTCACACACCTTTTAGATGTGAATGTTGTGTAGTTCTAGCCCCGTGGTTACACCAGAATACCTCACTTTAATGGCATGGAGCCAGTGGGGTAATCACTGGAGCGTGAAATAATGCCAAACAAGTGCAGTTCGAGGATTATATTGATCGATTTCATTATATCAATATTTTCATGCGATATTATTTATATTAACTTAGATAAATTTGTATATAGCTAGAGACTACTAGTTGTATTCTCTACCAACATCTCCGAAATGAATTATTATTGAACACGAAATATTGAAATTTGAATTCTTGTCAAAAGCAACAAACACTGTAGTGGTATGGGCATAAAAAAAAATTACATGTGTTCATTTTGCATTAGAGAGGTTCAAAAAGAGTAACAAGATTTGTCCAAAACCCCAACCACTGACAGATGTATGTAGATTTTGATAGGAGATACCGTAATCAGATCTATGTAGCCCACGTTAATCCGTTTACGTTATGACTTCCTCTTTACGTTCTTACTTCCTCTTTGATAACAACTTCAAAGGTCATGGAAAGGTCAAGTATTCAACATTGTTTACCTTGTAGAGGTCAAGGTTTCAACATTGTTTACCTTGTAGAGGTCAAGTATTCAACATTGTTTACCTTGCAGAGGTCAAGGTTTCAACATTGTTTACCTTGTAGAGGTCAAGTATTCAACATTGTTTACCTTGTAGTGGCCAAGTTTTTAACATTGTTTACCTCGTAGAGGCCAAGTTTTCAACATTGTTTACCTTGTAGAGGTCAAGTATTCAACATTGTTTACCTTGTAGAGGTCAAGGTTTCAACATTGTTTACCGAGGCCAAGTTTTCAACATTGTTTACCTTGTAGTGGCCAAGTTTTCAACATTGTTTACCTTGTAGACGCCAAATGTTTAACATTGTTTACCTTGTAGTGGCCAAGTTTTTAACATTGTTTACCTCGTAGAGGCCAAGTTTTCAACATTGTTTACCTTGTAGAGGTCAAGTTTTCAACATTGTTTACCTTGTAGAGGTCAAGTTTTCAACATTGTTTACCGAGGCCAAGTTTTCAACATTGTTTACCTTGTAGTGGCCAAGTTTTCAACATTGTTTACCTTGTAGAGGTCAAGGTTTCAACATTGTTTACCTTGTAGTGGCCAAGTTTTCAACATTGTTTACCTTGTAGTGGCCAAGTTTTCAACATTGTTTACCTTGTAGTGGTCAAGTTTTCAACATTGTTTACCTTGTAGAGGTCAAGTTTTCAACATTGTTTACCTTGTAGTGGCCATGTTTTCAACATTGTTTACCTTGTAGACGCCAAATGTTTAACATTGTTTACCTTGTAGAGGTCAAGTATTCAACATTGTTTACCTTGTAGTGGCCATGTTTTCAACATTGTTTACCTTGTAGACGCCAAATGTTTAACATTGTTTACCTTGTAGAGGTCAAGTTTTCAACATTGTTTACCTTGTAGTGGCCAAGTATTCAACATTGTTTACCTTGTAGAGGTCAAGTTTTCAACATTGTTTACCTTGTAGAGGTCAAGTATTCAACATTGTTTACCTTGTAGTGGCCATGTTTTCAACATTGTTTACCTTGTAGACGCCAAATGTTTAACATTGTTTACCTTGTAGAGGTCAAATTTTCAACATTGTTTACCTTGTAGAGGTCAAGTTTTCAACATTGTTTACCTTGTAGACGCCAAATGTTTAACATTGTTTACCTTGTAGAGGTCAAGTTTTCAACATTGTTTACCTTGTAGTGGTCAAGTTTTCAACATTGTTTACCTTGTAGAGGTCAAGTTTTCAACATTGTTTACCTTATAGAGGTCAAGTTTTCAACATTGTTTACCTTGTAGAGGTCAAGTATTCAACATTGTTTACCTTGTAGTGGTCAAGTTTTCAACATTGTTTACCTTGTAGTGGCCAAGTTTTCAACATTGTTTACCTAGTAGTGGCCAAGTTTTCAACATTGTTTACCTTGTAGAGGTCAAGTTTTCAACATTGTTTACCTTGTAGAGGTCAAGTTTTCAACATTGTTTACCTTGTAGAGGTCAAGTTTTTAACATTGTTTACCTTGTAGTGGCCAAGTTTTCAACATTGTTTACCTAGTAGATGCCAAGTTTTTAACATTGCTTCTTGTAGTGGTCAAGTTTTCAACATTGTTTACCGATCATGTGTCCATTTCCCACGATCATGTGTCTTAAAGGATTGTTGGAAAACATTTTTTGTCGATGTTTTGTCAAAACGTTTCTCCGTACATTTTATAACCGGTTTCTTACCAAAGCCAGCCCAGATAAGTTTAAAATGAGTTTCAGTTTGATGTAATCAACAAATGACACTGGACAGATATGTCGAGAATTGAAATAAAACTTTATTTACCACTAGGGGTCTGTGAATCATAGATAGATACACACAAATGACAACATGATTACATTTACAAGTCTAAACATGTAGCTTACACCGATACTTATTACGATTCTAAAATAAACCTTTTATTCTATCTAATCAGGTACAAATAATCACCCTTATTTGCCACAAGAGGCTTATGTGTTCATACACGCTGCGAAAATACTTTTACAACTTTTATATTTTACTTGTCGAAATGATTTTCCTAAAAATAGTGTAAAAAATGTTTACAGTTTATAATATTTCAACATTTCTAAAAAGTTTTCAAAAATCTAGTGTCAAATTAAAATCTTTTGGGGCACTATCATTTAAAAGAATTAAAAAAAAAACAACCAACTTTTTCAACTTATTTTGATAACAATAAAAAAATCAGAATTCCTGACTGGGATTATCCCGAGATTAAGAGTCGTTTCATCACGTATTTGACTCGTTCATGTCGATGATGTAATTGAAAGAGTGCCCGAGGATACCGCCGACGATGAAGCCGAGGGCGACAGATGAAAAACTGACGCCAGTGACCCCCACAGCCTGTACAGCAGCAACAGCTCTCATGCCGATCTTGTAGGCAGCGGCTCTGGACATGAGGAAAGCAGCGATGGAACCGCCCGCAATGCCGCCTGAAACAGATAGGTCAACTCGTGTAAACATGGGGACGTTGGGGGCTGAAACAGGTAGGTCAACTCGTGTAAACAGGGGGGATGGGGGCTGAAACAGGTAGGTCAACTCGGTGTAAACAGGGAGATGGGGGCTGAAACAGGTCAACTTGGTGTAAACGGGGGGATGGGGGGCTGAAACAGGTCAACTTGGTGTAAACGGGGGGATGGGGGCTGAAACAGGTCAACTCGTGTAAACAGGGGGGATGGGGGCTGAAACAGGTCAACTCGTGTAAACAGGGAGATGGGGGCTGAAACAGGTCAACTTGGTGTAAACGGGGGGATGGGGGGCTGAAACAGGTCAACTTGGTGTAAACGGGGGGATGGGGGCTGAAACAGGTCAACTTGGTGTAAACGGGGGGATGGGGGGCTGAAACAGGTCAACTCGGTGTAAACAGGGGGGGGGGGATGGGGCTGAAACAGGTCAACTCGGTGTAAACATGTATATATTTTATTTAAATCATATTTATACTTAACCACATACTTAATCATATTTATAACTTAAACATTTAAGCTAGTTCGTGTTTTCTATTACAGTGTTTCATTAGTTTTAAGATTTGGCTATTGTAGCACTTTCTCCCAATGTAGATGGTGAGAGACGTGTACATACGCGAGACTTAACCCTGAGGTAACCATCATCAAACAACCACGCACACCTCACAAACGCTGTACATAAAGCAGCTTCCGTTTATTCAACAGAAAAATAATTGCGTTAAAATATTTTAAAAACTTGAAGAGAGCGACTTACGTGAAGTGAAGCCGCCGACCTTGAGGAAACAGGGTAAAATGAGAGCAACTTACGTGAAGTGAAGCCGATGACCTTCAGGAAACAGGGTAAAATGAGAGCAACTTACATGAAGTGAAGCCGACGACCTTGAGGAAACAGGGTAAAATGAGAGCAACTTACGTGAAGTGAAGCCGACGACCTTCAGGAAACAGGGTAAAATGAGAGCAACTTACGTGAAGTGAAGCCGACGACCTTGAGGAAACAGGGTAAAATGAGAGCAACTTACGTGAAGTGAAGCCGACGACCTTCAGGAAACAGGGTAAAATGAGAGCAACTTACGTGAAGTGAAGCCGACGATCTTCAGGAAACAGGGTAAAATGAGAGCAACTTACGTGAAGTGAAGCCGACGATCTTCAGGAAACAGGGTAAAATGAGAGCAACTGTCAGGGCACCAACTGTGGCTCCAGCGGCTTCCATGAGCCATGCCTCAGCTCCGACAGGCAGCAGCACCAGCACAAGGAAGAAGGCGTAGAACTGACCCATCTTGTCGCTTCTTATTGAATCGTTAGCCTGTGGTGTGTACATAGATGTGTAATGATGGGTGGGGGACTATACCAAAGGGTATTCAGCATATTTAACTTGTCAACAAAACTTAGGTGGGATAGTTCGTTTTTACAGTTTTAATAAAACTTACTAAATCTTGATTTGTTTTTAAACAATCTCAAAAATCCACTTGTTCCATAAATGACGTCACACTCAAAGGAGGAAGCTGGGTTCAGAATTTAGAAATTTTGAAACCAATTTTAGAAACTGAAAACATTTTCCCGCTATTTCGCGTTTTTAGAAAACTTTTTTGTAGATTGCAATTTTTAAAAAAAGTGCAAAAGTGTGACGTCACAATATTTGACCCCTCCCCCCATCACACATCGTCACATAATTACGAACCCCCTCCCCCAGGAGTGTGATGTCATTTATGGACTTGATGAAGCGTGGTAGAGAATGCTAAGCTATGGTTGAACGAGTCGACAGTGCTTATTAAGCTCTCACAATTATAAGCTTTTGTTTGGAGTCGGTCTCATACCGTACTGACCTGTACTGCTAAGATAAGAACATCGATATCATACAGTACTGACTGTATTGCTAAGATAAGAACATCGATATCATACAGTACTGATGTGTTACTCTCGTTCACAAACAACTTAGCTTTATATTCCTGTTAGTTACGACTTTACAATCTACAAATTATAAACGTTACAAGGGGAGGGTGGGGTTATCAGATAGTGTTACCAACTCTGGTTTCCCTTTAGGCAGCAGTTTCTGCAGCCGAATTTGGAACCTAATGGTCGTGATGTTTATCACTACTTTGTAGTACAAAGTTTGTACAATACCAGCAAAGGTACAGAGTGGGATCACGATGCATAGTTTACATATCATCTCTTCATCCAGTGTTTCTTTCAGACATTTTTCTCGGGGGTGGGGGTGGACTTGCTTGGATGAGATGCCAAAAAGCAACTCTGCCTTCATCCAGTGTTTCTTTCAGACATTTTTCTCGGGGGTGGGGGTTGGGGTGGACTTGCTTAAGGGGGGATGCCATAAAGCAACCCTGCCTTCATCCAGTGTTTCTTTCGGACATTTTTCTCGGGGGTGGGGGTGGACTTGCTTGGATGAGATGCCAAAAAGCAACTCTGCCTTCATTTAGTGCCCTGGTATGCGCCTTGAGAATTCCACTTCTCTGTGTGCATCAATTTTCTCCCGTGGCAAAAAGAAGCCATTTGTAAACTTGACAAACACAACAGCGTCAACTATATGGACGCTGGTAAAGCTTTTCTTTGCAGTCAGTGCATTAGAGTTAGTCTAGATTAGTCTAGAATAATGTAATGTAGATTCTAGTTTTTTCTAGTTAGATTTAGATCTAGAATCTAGATCTAGCTACTAAGAGTCAACCATGGTCACTGCTTGATCTAACCGGTGCTTAGGACCTAGAATCTAGATCTAGTTATAGTGTTATAGATCTAGATCTAGAATCTAGATTCTAGGTCGGTTGTCATTTGCTATATGGCTATGCCCGCTATGTGTTGTCTTTTCTTTGTGTATTAAATAATTAATATTCCTTTAAACAACCTAGATCTAGAATTAAAATAATAATTGAAGGTAGATCTAGGTATGATTATGTGGTTACACAAACAATAATTAAAATAATAAGATTTAATTGTTTGTTTACCGTACACCAAAACAAATTATTAAAATACAATTTGCATAAGATTCAATTTGATTGTGTTTACCTTTTACTCGTTCAACAGACGTTTACAGAAATGACGTCAGTTCCTTGGTTTTGATTATTACATTGATGTGTTTATACGCTTTTTTCAATGACGTCATTACAAATCTATTTTTTAGTCGCATTGGGCGCAGTAACTAAAATGGCCATATAACCCAAAGTGGTAGTTACAGAGCAAAATAAAATATAAAATATCATGGTACTGTGTTATTCTTTGTGTATGTGTTTGTGCCTTGATAGCCTAATAAAAGTATCTAGCCATTGGCACTTCCTTGCCCCGCCTTGATATCTGACGATAGTTAATTATGGAAGTCTTGAAGTGAGTACAAAGAAACTAGGTTTTCACTTTAATCTCTGAACAGCGCCGCAGAACGAGTTCACTGACCGACCATGCTGACACGCGAAGTCTTTCAGCCAGGGGCTTCATCCATTCAGCTTATTTTTGCTAGACGCGATCAGTTACTTTCTGACATGTCTTGATTGGGGGGGGGGTGCACTATCGGGGCACGTCTTACCCCCCCCCCTCCCTAGACGAAACGAAATGGGGAAAATATTTATATATAAAAAAATAAACTTTAAATAGCGTCGTACCCCCCTCAAAATCTTAACCGCCCCTCCCCCCCCCCCCCCCCCCCACGAAGAATAAAATCTGAAATAAACCCTGACAGCGATGTGTGATCTATTTCACGTTCTTCATTCACTTTCTTTAGTTAGAGTAGGGACACAGGATTCTAGCTATTTCTTCGGCGTTTTAAAAACAATAACTATTTTTGTAATAATAATTACTGCAAGCATTGAAACAATAGCATCTTATTTCTTTTCAACCGTAAACTCTTAAATAGGTGATGATGTGTACTTAAACTAAGGCCTAAGTACTAAGTGTTACAGGAGTTAGTGGACTTGGGTTTTTTTTCTGACTGATGCCGTTCTAAAAATAGTCTGGTGGGGGATTCCCCTAATTTCATCATGTTTATTTCTGCTTCAGTAATGCTAGCCATCCGATTGCTAAATAAACACGTTAAAAAATATGCTAATGTGCACGTTCTTTTAGGCATCTCTGGGGGGGGGGGGGGGGGGGGGGAAGCGGTGCCCCTATGTCCCTAAACACGCCCACCCCACCCCCCCCCCCCCACCAATAGAATTAGAATTGATATAAAAAATATTTACTTTTACTACTGTCCTCCCCCTCACCTCCCGGAGAAAAGTCTGAAAGAACCACTGCTTTTTAATACAGATTAGGCGCCTCAGCGGCTTCGATAGTTCAATGGATTTTAGTGGGATTTATCTGTGAAAGAATGGTATGGGTGGGGTCTAGATCAATGGCGTAAACACATTTAAAAATAATTGAATACGAACAATACAAAAACTTGGATATATTCTTTTATTTTTAGATTTCCATAAAAATATGTGTTTATTACATATTACATATACTTGTGGTAGGGTATGTTGTGATCTGGAGTTAAGAAATAGGAGGAAAGTGGGGTATGTGTGGTACGTGTGGTAAGTGGGTGTTGTAGTAAGGACTATTTCGATTAAGGATTAAATATGTCATGAAATATTGTTTTTAAAAGTCCAATTTAAAAAATATTTCTCGCCATTAGCTGAGTTATTTCTATGTTGAAGCTATGCCTGTCATTTCAATATGCATTTTGTATTGAAGATTGGCATAAAACCGGCATAGAAGAATCACAGCTAAATTCTAGAGGATTCTAATGTGTTTTGGTTGACACTCGGTGTCTAGTGAAGGGAACTGTTTTAAATTGTTACAATTTTTT